>NC_048900.1:28104710-28405869 GCF_011077185.1 Oxyura jamaicensis | reverse complement strand
AAAAAAAAAAAAAAAAAAAAAAAAAAAAAAGCATTTAACCCCAAAATGCAGCTATTGCAACCAGTCCCCAAAGAATCATTCAGGTAGATGAAACTCTGAACATTACATTGACCATGAACAAAATTAAAACCTTATGCTTTTGGCAAGTGGAGTGCAAAGAATCATCAGGGTGAATGGTGACCACTGGGAAACATCCACTATTAATCTTTCCCTTCAGAAATTATTTTTATTTGCTTTCCATGCAAATGTATTTATATTTCTGACCCTTTCCTGCCCACTTCCAATAAACAACCAAGCTCTTAGGCTTTACCTAGCACTGGTGTTTTTAAGAATACTTGAGCAATTGAGCTTGTCACATGGCAATTTTAAATTTTACACCTGACCGCAAAATTTCCTTTGCATCTAGCAGACTTTGCAGGTTACTTGCACAAATCTTCCTTAATTTTTTCTGTGCAATGCCAGTACTGCGATGCTGAATCACTAAGCAATCGTGAGTTCTACCAGCCCATAAGTTTTATGTTAATTTTGTGGACAACTCACAACTGCCAAGGTGAGTCAATTCATTAGTGGTTTACTCTGATCGTACCACCTACTTACACTTGCTTTTAAACTGATGGTCCCTCATCAGAGGTGAAGAAATTCCTTTAAAGCCAAATAGTGAAGATAGGTTAGGAGAGCTCTGAAGTTACAGGAAGATTTCAGGCCATGCATAGATATTCTTGGGTGATGGAACGTGGCCTGAAGGGAAGTGGATGATGTATCTCAAAGGACTCTCACTGTGTTTGGATCACGAATGTTGGAAGCAAATGTGATCAGCAGAAAACCAAATAGATCAAACCAGGACAAAAATTGCTTTAAAGTGACAAGTCTGGTGATGACCAAATTCATTAGAATATTTTATCAGTTGTGAGTGCATTTGAAAACCTAGGTTTCACTGCAGATGCAGGAGTAAGTTTCTCCCTTTGGGGTACATAAAGACCAGGCTGAATTGAAACTGAGTTGTCATTTCTTTTAAACTCCTAATCTGGTGTGTATTCTCACATATAAATCAAATATGACTGATGAAAAGGCCGGATATTATCCCATCCAGAAGCTATGGAGCAGTGAAATATAACTCCAGTGCCTGAGGAGACTGCCTAGAACTCACCATGCCTTGACATTTTGTTTAATTTTTGGCAATATTGGGGAGTTTTCTTCAAAGATCTAGAGCCAAGCCTCCTGTGAGCCTCCACTGTCTTTTAGCAGCAAATAAACCGATTAATTATTGCAAGAAACAGCTTCGAAGTGTGGACACAAATGCTAGAAAAGGACAGGGAAGAACCCACCCCCGGTGTTTGTTTTTAATCCTATTAGTTTGGAGGGAGGGAGGGGCTCTGGTGAGCTCTGAAAGATTTTATAGCTGTCTTTTTGGGCCCCTGGAAGGAGCGGTTTGCGGAGCGGGATGTGCCAAGGCCCTGTCAGTGCCCCTGCTCCTGCTGGAGATGGAGCCCAGCCCCGGCAGGCCTGGTGCAGACCTGGTGCGGGGGGAGGCAGCTTCCTCGGGAGCTGTGTACGGAGGGGAGGCTTGCTGCTTTTCCCAAAGGGCTAGGAAACATCCACCGGGACGGACCCTCCAAGAAAAATACTGGTTTTAGAAATGCAGGGTGGGGAAGTGCTGAAAAAGGCTGCGGAGAAGGGTGGGGAGGGAGAAGAGAGCCCTCCCACCGCTCTCAGCGTGCTCCTCGCACCGGGCTGCACCTCCAGCCCATGTGGAAGCAGTTACGTCCAAATAACACATCCTGCGGGACTATTTCTAGTCATTTCACAGAAGCCTTATTAAAAAATAGAGACTTTATTAACCTGAGATTCAGGGACTTGAAGTCATGATGGAGGCTGTAAACTCTCAGCCTATGGTTGGGTTTTACAAGGATGATTTGGGGGCTGGAGAAGGAAACCTTGTGGAGAGAGACTTAAGGAGCTCAATTTGGTTAGCGTAGCAAAAAGCAGATCACGCAGCGACCTGACTCTGTGTTGTAAATGCCTTTGCAGGAAAAAATACCACATACAAAGGGGCTTTATAGCCTAATGGAGGAAAACATAACGAGATGCAAGGACTGGAAATTTAAGACAGGCAAAATACAGAGATCGAACAGAGAGAGGGGGCTGAGTGCTGGGACAAACTGTTGAAAGGGGCAGGGGATTTGTCATCCTCATGCGTCCCAAAATCAGAACTGGAGGCCAGCCCAGATGACTTTGGTGAAACATATATTAGTAGGCTCAATTAATGAGTGAATGTGTGAAATTATTTTCTTGGGGGCTTATATGGAGCATTAAACTAGATGATCTGAATTGTACTTTCCATCCTTAAAAATGGGGGAAAGATGCCAGAAAAGGAGCTAGATACCCAAATTGTACCGGAGTGCAATTTCTAGGGTCTCCAGACCACTTTGGAAATGCAGTAAGTGAAGGGAGAAGCAGTTTATTATGAGCTCTGGGCTTATGGAGGGACAGACAGAATGATGCATGCCACCACATGCTGCTAGCACAAACCAATTTTCTTTCTTGCTCCCCCCAGCACGCTTTTCTTTTTTATATTTATTTTTTTGAAACTAAAAATATATCCTCAGAGGCATTAGTCACTCTGCCCACATATTAATAAATTGCATAATGATGCTACCAAGCATCCAAAAACCTTTCAAACTGTTATATATTATTTCTTTCAATAATGTTCTAAAAGGCCAGTGAGGCTTAATGGAGCCACATGGTATTGTATTTAATCCAGAAATCTGGAACTGTCTAAATTCTCATATATAAATTAAGATAATATACAATATGTTTTTTCATTTAATTTGGTTCTCCCCATTTGGGTAGGCTATAACTGAAACTCCATAGGGCTGCATCTTTTGCAAGAGATTTTTGTCTACCAAATCTTAGATTTGTAGATGCTGTTCTCACTTTTAATTGCTCAAGGCTGTTTGTCGTAATAATTCAGTCCTTTGCCAGCCAAAGGAAAGTTTAATGGAACCACGGTTTAACTGGGCAAAGTTTAAAAATTGTGCAAGTTACAAGAGGTTTCCCGGGACTTTTCCTTATGGTCTCCTCTGTGCAGCTCTTTTTCTTTGCTGCTGAGTATCTCACTGCCCTGCAATCATAACGGTAAACTCTGCAGAGCATTTAACAATGTTTAGCAGGTGTCTCATTCTTTAATCTCCATGGAGTCAGCTGGGTATCTGGTAATTACACATGGGAATTTCTAGGAGATGAGGAGTTAAAATAGCCAAGAACTATGGAGTGAAGAAGAGTGAAGAAATCCAAACCCGGATACAATTTTGCATGTTGAAAAAATATGAGGGCTTTAGATCTGGGTTTTGAGCATAAGGCTGGCTTTCATAAATGTCATCTCTGAACAGGCCCACCTCTGCTGTGCAGCATCTGTATAAGGTGGCAAGGGGATTTCATGTAGCCTGGCAAGTAATGAGAGATGTCACAGGGTAGAAGCTGAAAAAGGGTCAGTAAATGCTACCTCTCCCTCCTCCCATCTTTTTGTCTCATGTTCCCTTAAACCTTTAAGAAACAATGGCTGTCAATAATCCAGGGTGGAATAAGAATTTGGAACAGGAGTTGTGAAGGTCAAGACCAGGATTCATGTATCTTCTTTTTCAGCTCTTAAAACTTTTAAACTCAAAGACCCCAAAAATGCACACCCATTCACCAGATTAGAGCTAAAGTGCTTCAAAAGATGGAGAGAGAAAAGAATATATTCTTGGGTATAATCTGCTCTGCAGTTTGACATCCTGCAGGAGAAGAAAGCCAGGTGTGGAAACAAACTGAATGAGATGATTTCTTGTGGGCTCAATGCAGTAGATGTGGAGAAGGTGCTGAAATCTGGGGCATACCTTTCATTTGAGAGAATGCATATGAGAATTAAGCACATTCTGGAAAGTAACAGGACTGCATTATGAGTGAACAGCTTTGAATCATATGAGCCAGGGTTTTGTTATCGCCTGAATAAAACCTCTTTCAGGGTTAAATACTTATGTTGGTAATTTCTGTGGATTTATTTATTTATTTATTTATTTTCAGTTGGCTTTGAATTTTCTCTGGCTTCATCAGGACTAGACCTGACTTTGGATAGCAATATTCTCAGGGCAATAATCCAGTTTTGACAAACTTGTAGTAGGAGCAGGGTGAACAGAGGCCCCTTGTCTCCCCATGTCCACAGAACTGAGCCGGTTTTGTAGAGTTATGTGATAGATGCTTACTATATTTACAATTCTCCTTGATTTCTTCCATTCCACTCCTGATGTCTCACTCACCAGAAGTACTATCTAAAGCTTTCTCATCATTCAGTGCAGTAGGGACAAAGCTGCTTTCCTTGAACTGGCTTGTGTGCCCTCTAGTGCCCAATTCTTCTCCAAACTGGGTTCTACGTCGCTGCTGCTGTGCAGATACCAAAGTGCAATAACAATGACCATCTCTTAGTGCTTTATTTCATACCAGATTCATTAACCTGAATATCTAGAAATATCTGGGATATATAACCAGATCTGTGTTGGTCTGCTTACAAACGCAGTGTGGAGGGCAGCTTAGTTCAGAGCAGGATGCACTAGACACGAAGGAGGAAGATTATGCACAGAGCTATAAAAGTTCATAAGCAGCAGTTGTGAAGAGAAAGACAGGAGCTGGTATGATCCCTTAAGGTCACCACGGCCCCATCACCTTTGCCCAGAAGGCACCAAGGTGTCATATATACCTTCCTCACCACCTCTGTCCTCTCCTGGCTGCTTTGGGACCAACAATGAAAGTCCAAGTTTGGACTTGGGGCACTGTTCCAGGTCTCATAAAACATGATTGTAGGGGCCAAGTGAAAATTTACTCATTTTTGAGCAGGAGGGCAAGGTAAATTTCTTGCAGTCCAGTATTTCCCTTATTTTTATTGCTGGTGTTATAGACCAGCTTCTCCGAGGTGCTGGGATTTTGCCTATATTGCATCCTTCTTCACATCCGGTTCCAACAATAAAACCCGCACGTTTTTGATCTCTTGCTTTCATGCTTGCTTACACACTTCGGAAAATTTAAGAAGGGCGCAAGGAATGGTTTAGTCACACTTGTTAATATTTATCCCATTGCAGAATGACTAGGGCTGACCTCAGAGCTCGGGCTTTGGAGAATAGTTATGAGAACGATTCCACCAAGCTGAAACGAAATCTGCATGCAAAGCTCGTTTGGTTCCTGGAAAGAACTAGAAGGAAATAAAGGTCTTAAATGATATATTTCCGCAGTTAACATTTTGTCCTGTTTACAGAATCTCCCTAGAATACTGGGGGTTTTGTTTTGTTCATATGTTTTTCATAAGGATAAATATCCATGCAGTTTAAACATTTTCATTAGATTCAAACAAGAAGGAGGAGGATGTGGGGCTATTTTTTTTTCTTTAATTGTTAATATCTTTTTTTTTTTTGTGTGTGGTTATTTATTAGAACACTCTTTAGGAATAAAAAGTCAGGTAAATCAAAGATAAAAGGAAAGTGATTCTCTTTAATTATTCTCAGAGCAATTTTGAGTAATGTAGGCTAAATTAAAAAAAATATACAAGTAAGATATTTTGGCTGGGATGTATGTGTAAAGTATGAACAGCAGGAAAAAAAAAAAAAGCCTTCCTTTCTAAATAGAAAATCTTTGAAAGTAACAGGGGGAAACTGATGGGAAGGGCTGAAGTCCATATATTCCCACCTCCTCCGCCTTGTGATCTCTTAAAGGTGAGCTGCAAAATGCAAAAGAGAAATGTGTTAAATTCAGCTGACTCGCTTGGGTGTCAGGAAGTGGCTCGAACAAACACACCAAGTTAACTAACACATTTCCAGTTTTTTTGTTCCTCCTCCCTCCCCTGCTCTTCCCATGAAATCTTTTTTTGCCCGTGTGGTTTCTGCCTCCACGTGGGAGCGCAGCCACTTGTCCACCCGAGCAGCACCCCCAGCCCCCCCGGGGCTTGCAGGCAGCCAAGACTTTCTGGGAGGATTTTCCAGAAAGTAAGAGAGGAGGAGAATTTAAGAAAATGTATTCCTATGTTAAATACCCTGTCTACAGGAGAAACGACTCAAGATGCGAGGATGCACGTGGTGATCTTTAGTTGCTGTACTATTCACATTTAGTCCAGTCCCTCCTTCTTGGGCCATTCACCTGCTCTGCTGTAGGTCTTCTACAGCAGTGTGGTTCCTGGCATCCACAACGTTAAGCACCGTGGCCACAGTAACACAACATTTGTGTGATGCTGTGTTTGCCAGTGAATGTGTTCAGTTGTAGGCACAGACAGAAGCAGTTGGATGTGGGGAATGCTTTTCGAGCTGCCAGTGGCAGAATTCGGTTTGCAGTCGGATGTGTGAGATAAGTCTCACTCAAAACACTTTGAAAGTGGATTAGGTCACCAAAAGAAAGTCTGGAAGCCAACACACCCAGATCCGTCAGTAACTGTGCCCACTGCAATGTTTCCTATCCAATGGACCGAGCAGAGTCCCACCCCGCGGCAGCCGGGACAGGGGAACGGCACGGATACATGGCTGTTTCTCATTAGCTTCCTTTTTTTCCCTCTGGAAATCTTCCCCATGCCTTTCTCCCCCTGCTTGGCAGCAGGTGTGCTAGGGAGAAGTTTTAAATCTAAGTGGAACGGAGTTATCTGATTTACAGTAAGTAGATTTCCTATTTGAAATGGCAACACACAGCATTGTGTGCATTACCTTGCACCAATATAATATACGTATGCACACACCCCACGCAATGTGTCTAGAATATAAAAAGATTATATTATTGCAGCACTGTCTGCACAGAGCTAGTTCATGTACTACAGCCTGTTTGCCAAAGGACACTCCATAATTGCATCCCAGTATTTCTTTATTTGTGATCAAGTTGTAAGACTGTTAAGTCTCCCTGCTGATTGATGTTTTCTTCAGCTACAGCATAACTGAATTCTGTAGCAATTCCTGATTTTAGTTTTCTGTCCTTTAATAATACAGGAGACATTTTTTTTTTTTTGCTGTTGTTTTATTTTATTTTATTTTGTTTGTTTGTTTTAAGAACAAACCCAACTACACATCTGAGACTCTTTAGCTAAGGAAAACCAAAATAGTTTATGAAAACAACTCCTGCATTCCTTTGTTAGGGCCATTTTGGTTCTGTTTTCCCCTCTAACAAAATTTTCAGAACTGTTTGCTTTCCATTATGGCCAGAGAAATAAACTAGATTTGGAAATGTCTCTGCTTAGTCTCTGGAATAGATAGCAAGTAAATTGAAATAAAATGAGAAAGTGAATATTAATTCACATTTCTTCTTTGGAAGAAAGATTTAATGAATTTAAGAAAGAGGTTCTGCTCCTACTGAGTGTTGAATTTGATGAAGTTGCCCAGCTTATCACGGTTTAGTGGAGTAGGCTCAGCATTTGATAAAAACATAAGACAGAAATTCAAGAAGCAATCCCCTTGAAAGGAGGGAATTATTCATGCAGAGGATCTCTACTCCTTCCATTTTTTAGCTCTTTATTTTTCTTTCTGGTGTAAGCAGCTGTCAGCAATGGAGGAGGACAGAAGTTAATGCACTATTGTGGGGACTTCAGGCCAAATGCATGATATATCCCAGCCTTGAGGCTGTTTTGGATGAATTTCCTGTGTCCTCTTCCCACAGAACAGCAGTGGGACCCTGGCTTCACCCTCGGAGCTGCATGTCAGTGACACCCAATGGCACAGGCACAGGGAGATGGAGCAGTGACAGCGTGGCCAGCTCCAGGTGGGTTTGACAAAGCACAGCCATGAGCCCTGGGCTGATGTGCCAGAGGGTCTGCACACGGTGATGGTACATTAAGCATCATAAAATTGCTACCCTGTGTTCCCTGTTTCATAAAGTCAGAAGAAAATAAAATAAAATAATAAAGGTTTATTTTTCCCTGCTCCTTTCTGTTTCAAGGTGTAACAAAAATTTCCCCCTTGTGTCCTGTTCTGGCAGCCCAGCAGAAAGGTGATAATCTTGTACTGCATTATCTTACCTGAACCTAATAGGCAATAACTGGCCACCATGGGAGATGAGAAGGTTGTGATCCAGCTAAGCTAAAAGAGAAGGTTTTTAATAATGAAGTGCTGGTGCCAACATTCATTCCCACTCATAGCTGCAATAGTAGAGCTGGTGCAGAGCTGGGTCGAGGCAGCTGTCTGAGATTATCCTGCATGCACCCCAAAACCCAGTTTCACCGTGAAAACCCTTATGATCTGAAGTGGTCATGCTGATGGCAAGATGTTATTACCATGATTGCTGCGAGTCCTTTGTTTTTCCATCACCTCTTACCTTTTCCATACTGCCCACCTCGCGGGACAGTGGCTTGTGTGTGGCACAGGGCTGGTTTCTCTGTTTTTTATTTATCCCTCTATTAATGCAGCACTGTCATGCTATGGTTCCCATCTGGCATGAGACACCGCGTTGCAAGACTCATGTTTACAACACATCGTGGCGCAACAACTGGCTCCGAGACGTCCGTTCGTATTACAGCCGGCCGCCTTCTCCTTGACACCTTCCGGTGCCGTCAACTTTAAAAAATAAAAAATAAATAAATTACTGGTTATTGGGAGTTCAAAACTTTGTAAGCCACGGTGGCTTCATTTACGCAGCGGAGCTGTGTATTGAAATATGAATTAGTACCGTGCGTATCGGCAGGGAGGACCATCTGCTGTGCTGAGCACCCGGGTTTGAAGCTGGTTGGCTGGCAGGACAGCATGTGTTTACAGAAAACCCTAACAGTTGTAAAGGAGCCATTTAGGTTTATCGTGTCAATTCCTGTAAAACTCCACGAGGAGAAATTCCTTTCACAAACTCACATAAAAAAGACAGATAGACTAGTTTTGACCTCTCTAAAAACATTTGACAGTTAAGCTTGTTGCAAGGGTAAAATATCTAGAATGGTGAAAAAAAAATCTTGTCATTACCCCCTCTGAAGCATTAGACTCCTTGAACACAACATCCATTCATAGCGTAGTTCTTGCATTATAATTTAACTGCCTTTTATTTTCCTTCTGAGATACAAATGCAGGAGTCGTACATGATTTTCATACCGTATTATGCGAGCCATTGTGAAAAAGCTGTCCAGAGTAATGGCTCCATTTCAAAAGGATGCGCGTGCCAAGATACAGAGATCATTTATTTTTCTTAAAAATGAAATGAGGATGGAATTAAAAATGTTATGTTTTGTGTATATGAGCAATATTCCTCTAATCAACCAGTCCAAATGTATTGCCTCCCTGTAGCTTCTCTGTAATCAGAACTGTCCAAGGGAAGGCACGTGCAAGCCCACCAAAGGCGCTTATGCTGCCACAAAACAATTCTGTGATTCTGTGAAAATTACGTCTTACAGGGGCTGGGTACCTTATAGAGCACCCAGGACAGCCTCACCCACAAAGCACCGATGTACCGAGGACAGGCATCTATTGATATTGTATAATTCACACGCATATGGATGCAGAATGAAATGGGGATGTCCTTCAATGTAAAGCTGAGGCTGAGTTGAAGCCCTGAAGTTGCGGTGTCCCTTGCGTGACTTTATTTATATATACTAATAAATAAAAAAGTAAATAAAAATAATAATTAAAAGCTCATTTCTTTTGATGGAAAAACCCATGCAAAATAATTATTTTCCTGGCAAGATGAGAATGGTAGGCTATGGGAGAAAGCTGCCTCCTGAAGACATGCCCTGGCCAGTCAGCTCTGCTACAGAGGCCCCGTGTATGTGTGCTCTGGGACTGGTAACACACAGGGGAGCATAAGCTTCACAAGAAGTGGTTGTAATTGATGTCTTAAATATGAACACAGGATGCTGGTAGTTCACAAAGAGCCGTTTGGCTTATGTTAGGTAGTTAAGACTCAGTAAGGACAGGAGACTGGTGGGAAGAAGAGAAAATTACCCTTGTATAGCTCAGGTGCTGTGTTCCTAAACATCCTCTGTTTAGGTCATGTCTCGGGGTCTTAGATATGAAATACAGATGACTTGGTTTTCAGTATCATGGAAGTTTAGATAATTTTTGCTTGCAATCTTGTGTATCTGCATGTATTTAATGCATGTGCCTCCATTTTCTTGTCTTAATTTTGTTCTTGCTTTGGTGTACAACCCAAACAGCTGCTATACCCACCACCTACTAAAAGTGCAGTGACTTCGGGTGTCACTTTTCCATGTGCTGTTTCTCTTTTTATTATTCTTATTATCATCATTACTCTCAGGATGTATTCTTAAAACCTGTCTACATTTGCTAGGTGGTGGAATGTCGTTCAAACCAAAGCATGGCAGTTCTTCAAAGAGCAGGATTTTCTGCCTTTTTCTGAGCATCCCCGTGAACCCCACCAACGCCCGCTGATGGGACCAGAGCGCTGAGCAGACGCGCGCCGGCTGTGGGGGCCACGTCATCCCGCTGCCTATTTTCAGGCTGTGTGCACTGCCCTCCTGGGTCAGAGCAGAAATGGAAGAGCATCATAAGCCAGAGCGTGTGGAAGATGACTCACAGGATTATTTTCTACATTTAAAATATAACCCTTGCGTTCTTGCCAATGTATCGATAGAGTCAGGCTCTCTCTCCTGCAGCAAGGCTCATGTGTTTATATTTGTATCTACTACGTAATGCCTCAGTCTATATTTCTACCCATTTTTTATATCTTGTTTATGTTGTTTTTCACATTTCTTCTCCCATACAGGCAGTAAAAGATTGAATCTACAACCCACCCAAGGCAATTCCTGTAAACACAATGTACCGTGAGTTTGAGCAGGAATGTGTTTGGGAACCATGATCCTTCCCATTTCAGGACTGGTGAAACTGGTCAAGAACATGAGTGGTTGCGGCGTGGTTCATCTAACAGGGCTAGGATTTTAGCCCAGACCAAACAGTAGCCCATTTGCAGTTGGTAAAGCTGTGGTGCATATTCCCCTACAGAGATTTTTCCTACCTTCCCCAGGGTAGGATGCACAGGACATCCTTGCCAGGCTTTAATGCTCCTCGTGGACTTGGGGTTGGGAGGTTCAGCTGAGACAGTTATTGAGGAAAATGCAAACAAGGAGCTCACAGCAGGGAAACGGGGTTGATACCCCAGCTAAAACCTTCACCATCAAAGCATCCTGTCTCAGGGATCATTTTATTCTCAGAAAATGGGACATAAATACAGAGTTAATTGCGACCGGAATCCATGGCAATAACCTGTTTATGGGAAAGCTCCATCCCTAGTCTAGAAGAGCTGTAATCTTACTCTGCCATCTAAAATTTGTTGCTTTATTAAGATTACATTCTCTGCCCTCCCCAAAAAGTGAGTTAGTTTGATATGTTTATTGCCCTTTGTCAGGATGGCAATATTTTTTTCTGCTTTGAAAATAGATGTTACTGCTTATATGGCTGTATATTTATCCTTTCTTTTAGCTTTTTCATTACTGTTCCCTTTAATCATTTAATGAGGAGTGTTCAGGTTCCTGATGATTTAAAATTATGACTCACAGAGACACTGGCAATATCTTTGCTGGAGTAACGTTGATCCTCTAACTTTAAGACTTTAAATTCAAACCACATGTTTTTGCCACTAACTCTGAAAACAACCCCTGGAGTTGTGTGACTGTCACTAGAATATAAACCATAGCTATTCTGTAACCCTCTGCAAACAAAAGCCGCAGTATTTAAATTGCGGTTATGGTCAGAAAAGTGACTATTTTAATCATTGCTCTGGTTTACTCGGGAGATCTGCTCCCTCTGCACATTCCAAATATCTCTGCAGATTTTTATAGACTGAAATGAGATTTTACTGCTTTCCACTCCTCTTAGCCCTACAGAGGCCAGACAACGCGGGGCGAGTGAGCCAGATTTGTTCCAGACTCACACATCAACATAGCTGTTAGCTGAATTCCAGCGGCAGGACCTGTGTAACTGATGATGTGCCCGCCAGGACAAGCAGCTACGCTTTCCTCTCCCCAGGGAGCTCGTGGGGTGCGTGGCAGTTAGGGGTAAAGAACGAGAACCTAAAACACGGTGTTTTCCCTTACCTATAAAGCAGATTGCTTTGAAATGGAAAAAAATAAATAAATAAATAAATAAAAAATCCCTGAGAGGCCTCTTGGGCTGAAAGGGCTCTTTGAATGTAGCTACCTGGATGCCACCCTGCCCCGGGAGCAGAGGCTTGGAGAGAAGGAAATCGTGTTTAAAAAATGGTATTAACATGCAGAAGTTGAAGATGAGAGGATGCAGAAGTCTAGAACGGATTATCTGCTGGGTTTTGAGGAAATAATTCGCTTTTTAAACATCTCCTTTGCGTGAAGTTTCTTGCAGCCTTTTGGGTGCTGAGCTTCTGCCTCTTGGGACTCGCATAAAGCAGTTTGCTGCCTCCCCCCACCACTCAAACCCCTTTTTGTGTGTGTTTGCTGCATCAGGAATAAATCCCATTTAGAAGGTGGCTGCTTTAACTCACTATCTGCATTTACGATATGTAATATATGTGTTTTGTTCCTGCAAAAAAAACTCCTATTGCAGTATCACGAATGTTACTTTGATAAATGTGTATTCAAAATAAACGTTGGTAGGATAAGACCTAATTCATTTTGGATGGTTTTATTAGGCGTCTCTTAACAAATCCCAGAGTATGTAAATGAAATATAACTATACGTACATATTCATCAGTCTGTTCTTGGAATTAAATATGAGCGCTGTGACATTTGGTTTTCAGGAATGACAAATTAACATGTGTGCAGGATGTTCTCATCTTCCTGCTTTGGAGTCCTGGAGTCAGGAAAAAGCAGACAAAACATATTTCCACTCTTTCTGTCATAGTTTGCAAAGCAGAAAGCCTTTCACGACAGCCAAGAACTTCTCGGGCTTTTTTGTACCTGTTTGGTGCTGACACGGGGCCCCTTCCTCAGCATTCAGTGTTGTTAAATGTCATCCCTCCTGTGCCGGGGTGGGAAGCGCATAAAAAATAACCAGCTTTGTATCTGAACTGGCTTTTAGTAACCGCACCAACAAGTCATGGGGCGAGGTAAGCAGCAGAGCAACTTGTGGAGCCTAGCCACTGCTGCTGGCGATTTATTGATTTGCCTCCCTGCCCGGTCGGGTGGATGCTGCAGAACTGGGCTGAGCCCCGCAGCGCTGCCCGTCCCCGCAGCACCGCTCTGGGGATGCTCTCCAGGAAAACCTGGGCTGGATCCTGCGGGGATGTTTGGGCTTTGGTCGATTCACCACCACGCTCGGGAGCACAGGGTTTAGCTGCGCTGCTCTGGAAAGCCAGAGAAAAGCTAACTTTTGTTTTCGGCGGTTCGGGCTGCAGTCACTTTTATGTGAGAGCAACGTGTGTGCAGGGCATGCATTTTCTGCAGCAGCAGAAAAAATAAGCCAAAAAAAAAAAAAAAAGCAAACATGATTTCCATGATTTCTTTTTAAGGCAGGGAGGGCTGGCACCACGCCACCCCATCTGAGCGTCCCAGAGAAGCTGACCAGAACAAATCCCAGCAGGAACACACAAACCTCTATTACACCTTCTAAAAAGCTCCCCATTGAATGCGACCGGGCAGATGGGAAGGGCCCCTTTATTTCCTTTTTTTTTTTTTTTTTTTTTTTCTTTTCTCCGCCTGAGTTCATTCCCTGCCTTTTGGGGAGTCAGGTTCAAAGACATGCCAAATGCATCACAACCTTCCCCATGAAGTCCTTTTCACCTCCCGGCGGAGCTGGGCTGCACGGGAGCGTGCGGGGAGCCCTCGGTCCACCGGCACTTTCAGGACTGTGTGTGGCAAATCCTGCACACAGCTCCCACCAACAATAACATGAATTGGACACCTAATTCCCTGGAAATTAAACCCCTCAGTCAGCCAGGGACAACAGGAGCCAAAGAGATTAAACAGCGCAGTGGGGGGGAATCTTTGGGGTAGTTTGAGGGGTTTCTTGGTGTCGTTTTATTCTTGGCAGGGGGTTATGAAGTAGTGGCTCAGTATTGCCTTCAGTGTTTTAATTTGAAGCCCTCTTCCCCTTCCAATAATCCTTCATCCTCATTGCCCAAAGCAAGAAATCCACCTGCCCTGGCTCTGTCCTAAGGATCCTACAGGTCTTCCTTTGCCCTGCCGCAGTGATTTGTGCCGGGGAAAGCTTGGGCTGGGCACTTTGGGTGTCAGGGAGGGCAGAACCAGGACTGAGACATTCCCATTTCTTTTCCTATCATTTTGATTAACTATTGCAGGCTCTAGTCACGGATGCAGTGCACTGGGATGACGTGCTGGATGGCTGGATGCTGCATAAAAGCACAATCCCTGCTCCTCAGGAAGCGATCTTTCCCTGCAGTGCTGCTTTTTAACTGCTACAAGTCAAAACTTAGCGGGCCGAGCTGTGGCAATTTTTTTTCCCCCCCAAAAAAAGCAGTTTTCTATGTATTTTACTGACAAAAGCCTGAAGCTTCCTTTATATGCTTTATTTTCTTTCTCCTCTGAAACGATCATTAGACAAAAGCAGTTTTGCTGCTGGTTAATCAAGAGAGTGATGTGGCCCTGCATTTTAATCCTAAACCAATTAGCAGGATTTGACATCATGCCATTAGACTGCTTGAAACAAAAATCAAGGACAGCGTAATGCAGCTAGAAAAGAACAATAACCATCAGCAATGCCCTGTCAAAGGGGAAGGAAGAAATTTGGCTGCGTGTGTAATTTCCAAGCAATCCCCCCTTCCCTCAAACCTGAGCATTCAAATGAGGGAGCTAAATAATAACGAGAGGGAAAATGTTGAATCTCTAATCACATTGCTCTAAACCGGACCAGTTTTAAAAGCAGAAATGGCTATTCTCACTCTGAGCAGACACTGGTTCGTTGCTTTTTTTTATTATTATTATTTTCATCCCCAGGTCTGTTTGATGATTTATTTATTTGGTGCTCCGTGCTTGGCTCTGCAGGGAGGTTGCACGCTCGGCGGTAGCGCCGATGCAGATGTACAGAGAACAACCCTGCCGGGAACACGCCAGCGTTTGGCCTCCCTGAGAAACAACTTCCCAGGCACGTAAACCTTTTCTTTGTCCAAACAACCCAGAGATAACCGAGGAACGAAGCACCTTTAAACATCTGTAGTTTGTGCTGCCATAAATGCATCCTACGGCTCACAGAGGTGCCGATCCTGCAGCGGCCGAGCCGGTGCCAAGGCTGGAGCCGGGCAGGAATAAGCTGCCCGCAGGCAGAAATAACCCTCGGGAAGATGCACGGGGAGAACAAAACGCAGGCAGGCCCCCGGGATGTGGTGCTGGAGGCACGAGAGCCCAGAGCACATCGGGGGCTCTGCGCCCCGCTGCGCTCCGAGGCTGGCAGCGGAGAGCCGGAGCAGAAGTGAAACCCAGCGTCTTGTAAAGCAAGCATATGGACGGACCACAAATGGATGGTTTTATGTCCCGCACAATATTTTCATTGATATTTATTTTGATTTAATTTGGCTTGTGTGCAGGAGAAAATGAAAACGCGCCGTGCTCCTCAGCAGCTGATGGGGAGCTGAATGCTTTTGGAAATTAGCATTCACACATAGGCGGCGATCTTTAAGGTCTGCCCAGCAACTGTGCTTGAAAATCATGAGTCACTCCATGTAAATCACGGGGTGACCCTCAGAGCAGCAGGTTTTTAAGAATATTGAAATGTTTCTATGAGTAGTGCAGTTTCTCTTCAGCCTTTCTTCTTCAGCCTTTTGTCCTTGCTCAATTTTCTTTTTTAATGAAAGTGGAGTTTCCCGCACCCTCAAACTACTTCGAAGAGAGGGTTAAAATAAATATATATATATGTCAAGATTTATGATAAAATGCTGAAGGATAGCACTGCTTCTTGCCCCCACTTGGAGAGGAGGCAACATCAGAGCCAGGGAAGGCCAGGAGTGGTGGTCACTGATGGCAGGGGGAGCTTGGGCACAACACTTCCAGTGCAAACCTGGGCATGTGGCATAAATCCTCCTCTCTTTTAGCTGCGAAGTGGGCTAAAAACATTTAATTGACTCCATGGGGATCCATAGAAATACATGCCTTAAAAATACAAGGAGCAACAGCAATGGCAGGGCCATGCATAGGCTGGAGAAGAGCACAAATATAATTCTGCAACGATGCTGGCTGGAGATAAATCTCCTGTCCTCTCACAGAAGCAGCACTCCCAAAGCTTCGTGGCTCTTGGTTTGGGAGGGGAGTAAATTTTGAGGAGACGTTGTGGTGGGTACAAGGAGCAGGGGCTGAGAGGTACCCAGGGGCTCCTGCTGCCAAGCTGGGGTTTTAATGTCCTGGTTCCCTCGTGTGTTAAAAAGGGAACAAAAAACACATTTGCCTCCTCAAGGGTGTTGTGAGACAAAGTTGGTAAGTGTTGAAAAGAAACCCAAACCCGAGGAGAAAGCCGGCTTTGTTGCCTTCGGACACAGACCACCGCAGACCTTTCTCAAATTTTGCTGTCACGTCTCTTGAATGAAAACATGTTCTCCCAAAATTGCTCGGCCCCGGCCTCCTGACTTGGATCTGCTGCCAGGGTAGTGACAGGAGCTGCAGGTTACAGATCCTCGGGGGTCTTGTGGCAGCAAAATGTTTGTCCCGGGGATTTGGGCTGGATCCAATGAATCCAAGCAGTGCACGGAGAGACTGTTTAACCAGTCCTGCAGGGGGAAAAAAAAAAAAACTAAATAAACAAAGAAGCAAAAGGGAAAACAGGAAACAACAGCAAGAAAAATCTTTATATTAAAATAATAACAATTATAGTGTGACATTGGCCAGGAAAAAGAAAATTTGAAAAGTCGAAAGGCTGAACTTTACCCTGAATCTTAAACTGCATTGGAAGAAAAGGGGAAAAAAAATCAAATAATCAGAACTTTTACAGTGGGCTTGGGACTTAAAAAAGTAACCTGCCCTCTAAGGAAAAGAGTAGCATCAAACTGCTGGAGCTTCAATGTTGGTTGAGTGCACCTTGAGCTGAAATTAATCTGTGATATCTATCATAGAAAAAGGTATCACATAAAAAATAATGATTCTCTATTTATTCTACCCTATATCTCACTGAGACTTACAAAAATAAAAGCCATACTTTTTTTTTTTTTTTTTCATTTTTACTTTTATCAGAGTGAAAGTTTTGTGACCATGACATCTGGAGGAAAATAAACTTTTTAATGGGAATACATTTAAAAATTATAATAAAAAGCTGTTCTAACCTAATGAAGATCACTAAAAAATCTCTAAGCAAAGACTAGGTCAAAATTATCACAAAAGGAAGCAAATAAGGTGTGCACCCACAGTCTGATATGGCTGAAGAATGAGTTACTGAAAGCAATGCAAGTAATAACAGATTGAGCATGAAGGTGTTTTTCTGCTGTATTCCAGGCAAGCAAGTATATCAGTCAGTGTCTGAGCTGCAGAGCAAACGCTGCAGCTACTTGGTGGTTTCCAGGTGCAGAATATATACACAGTCAGAGATTTTGTGTTTATGGAAAAAAAAAAAAAAAAAAAAAAAAGAAAAAAAAAATAAAGCCTTTTTGAAATGATTTGAGATCATTGGTTTTGCTTGTTTAAATCCTCTGAAAACAAAAACTTTTTTAATGATGCAGTTTTCCATCTCTGGTTTTCAGCTCCAATGTCAGCCTCCTTAGGCTTGCATTAATTTTATGTGCATCCATCTTAATTCAAGTTGATCAGTTTTGATCTTGGCAGCACACTGATAGGAAATGGGCACAAAACACCATCCTGCGACCTCCGCCGTACCTGCAAGAAAAACTCAGGGCGTCTCCTGGAGCCAGCTCCTGGGCTGCAGCACAGCAGTCCTTGTGTGTCTCCGATGGTTTTTTAATAGCCAAGCAGTTATCATCATAATGGTGTTTGTAATTTCAAGGGTGCATTATGATACTGAGGGATGATGACCACTCAACAGTTACAAGAAACATTAATTAAAAAAAAGAAGTTCTCCTGTCCTAGCAGGGAGAGCGCTCCCTAATCCCCTTTATGGAAATTGGTTAAGCCAAGAGAATATTTCCTTTATAGTTGCAGCTCTTCAGGAAGCCTTTGATGTCCTAAGCCAAAGCAACTACCCATCAGGATCTGAGAGATGTACTTTGGTCCCCCATGCCAGCTTTTTACTTACTTCTGTCATTTAATTTCCCCCATAATATGGGGGAAAGTCTTAGCCAACATCTTCATTCTCATTCATTAGTGAACCCATCATAATAATACTACTTTGCACTTAGCTCTCTGCTAGGGACTTGGGAGGTGTCTGTCACTGCTTGGTGTGCATATGAAGAGCCCTCCACCCAAAAATGACCACTCAGTAAAATTTCTGAATATTAAAAAGGTCAAAGCACTACAGGTCTCTGTGATTATCACTCAGAACTATGCAAGGCAAAATAAAATCACAGGAGTGGGAAAGGTGGAACATGAAGCTGGCTTCCTGGGTACTGCTGAGGCAGTCGACGAGCTCCCTCTCTCCATCTCTGCCCAGGCTTAGTAGCCACTCTTCTTGCTTTTTTTTTTTTTTTTTTTTTTTTTTTCCTGAATAAGAGGTCATTTTGTGTCGTGCCAGAAGGTGCTTTGTGCATCTACTATTATGCTGTACTTCGCAGCTTTTTTTTATCTGCATAGGTGAGCTGCATCCCTAAATAGTTTAAAAACCAACAGAATAAGCACACAACGAAATTACCGCAGCTTCTCTGTTCTAGAAGGGGAAAAAAAATGTCCCGAAGAGCTCTCTTTATTAATATGAGATGGCAAATATTTTTTCCTGTTTATTAAATCATATGAAAGGTTAATTATGGTTAGCGACTGTGGGTAGAAAACAATTCTTGGAAGATGCTTTTGTAACAACAGGTTGGCAGTATGCAGAAGCCATCTGCTTCCTGCAAATGTTAAGGTACAATCTCAAACTTGTGAGGTTAAAAATTACAGATTGCATAGTAGTTTGGTAGAAGGAAACCCATGTTGTGTTGATGTAAAGTTGCTCAGTCTCCTTGACACGCAGCCTGGAAGGAATGCCAAGTTCCCCAAAGGACGGCGTTTGGCTGGAGAGGACCCTCACACGGGGTATTCTGTGCTCACGCTGGTGGTCTCCTGAGCTAATTAAGCCGGTTTTGCACTCTGATTTGTTTTTCTAATGCAGGAATTGGTTTCAAATCCCGACCCATGAAGAAGAGCGGATTGCGGATTTAGCTCGTGCTTCTTCTAAGCAGGGAATTCGGCTCCTTCCACAAAGGAGAATAAAGCCCTGCCATCGTTATCGAGGTGACGTGCTCCTGAAACTTGTTGCTTCAATCTGCGATGTGTAAACGTAGCCGCGGCTGCAAACCCTTCAGGGGAAGGATTATCTGTTTTAAAAAGAAGAGCGACTGCCCTCATTTTGTACAGCGAGCTGGGCAGAAAGACATTAAGCGATTTGTCCAAAAGCGCGCGGGGAGGCTGTGGCTGATGGAATTAAACCCAGATTTTTCAGATCACAGTTAAGTGCCTTAACCACAAAACCATTCTTCCTCTCTGTGGATCAGCTACTGTAACTTCAGCATTTGGGCTGGGTTTTCAAACATGTTTATCTTCTTCCAGGGATCGAGTTTAATTGCGCTGAATTTTCCACTTGCACAGAAAGCATCGCTCTGTTCTTCCCCCCCCCTTCTACAGCCCGACCTGACTGCCCCCAGCACGGAAATACGCCACCAGCAAGAGGAGGGATGGGTCTGCCACTGCCAGGTCTGTCCCCTTCCATTTTCAGCCAAACAGGGGGGAGTCTTCTATTTTTTTTTTTTATTTATTTATTTCCAGAGACTGAACCTGGGGCGATGTCACACCACTGCCAGCCCCTTTCCTGCTCTCCCCGTGCTCGTCCCCAGGAACCAGCTGCTGGCTGCTGCCTGCTGAAATGCTGTGATGCACAAGGGCTCGTTGGAAATACCAAGTTATTCACTGTGCAATGAAACGTTTCAGTCCCTCATTTCTTGACTGTCTGCCCTGAGCAATTTTTTCAAGGATCCATGCATGTACAGGGGTCTCTTCTCTAACGCAGCATTTTTATAACAGATGCTTTCCAGATAGATGACATTTTTAAAGCACCCTGTAAAGTGTTTTTTTGCATCTTTTCTCTTTGCACTGCAGCCGGTGACCCACTCTGCTACTGAAGCCTCCTGCCAAGAACTACAGCCTGGTGCTAAAAGCCCTAGGGATGGAGGAAGGAGGTGCTGTGCCCCCTGGGCAGCACTGCAGGATGCCCCCCCATTAATTTGGGATCCTTTATGGCAGCTCTGCTCCTCATCAGCAGGGTCTGTGCTGGTCTGTGTTAGCCCTTTCTGCACACACTGTGAGCACAGGGCTTCTGGTGGGCTGCAGGGTGAGGGATCTGCTACGTCTGGGCAGAAAGCACTGATGGGGAGCAAGGAGCCAGCTCTGCTCGTGTGCCTGTCATCCCACCAGCAGGCCAGTACCTTTCTGTTCCCCATGCTCTAGTCTCTTCAGGGAAACCAAGGACAGTTATGGGTAATACCAGTAACACTTATCGGGCTTCCTGGAGCCTCCTGCAGGAGCTGGCTCTCGCAAGCACTGCGTGTGAGGAACTGAGGCACATAGAAATTAGGGATGAGATTTTTCAGTCCCACCGAAGGGATTTGGATGCCCGACATCCATTAAAATGAGTAACAATTCCTGTCCCGCCCTAAATGGCCGGAGCCCAAATTGCTACACGAGCCTGAAACCATCCTGGTTAATGCATGGACACTTAGGCCCTCAGCATCTGACTTCACTTATATTTTATTTCCAGAAAACTTGGTTGATAATGTCCAATGAAGCGCTCGTGCACCTCCCGCACCCATTACCCGCTCCCCGACAGCTCATCGGGCCAGCGCCTGCCAGCTCCACCATCAGGGGAAGGTGATGAAGGTAGCTAATTTGTTTGCAAGTTGGTGAGTGATGTAAAAGGTTCGTCATCCATCATAATAAAGTAATAAAGGCTGGCAAAAAAAAAAAAAAAAAAGAGAGAGAGAGAGAGAGAGAGAGGGAGAGAAATGGGCCTTCCTCTCATTTCGCCTGCGCTATATGGGGACATTTTGAAACTGAGGGAAAGTTCAGCCCGGCCATATGTATGGAGGGATGCACACAAATCACAGCTGCTGCTAATTGGATCCAGAAAGCTAATTGGTCCCTGCTGGCTGGCTGGTGCTGCACGTAGGGTCAGCGTGGCGGTACCGCAGGGCCGTGCTGGGGGGCTGCCCCTGGCACCTTTTCCTGTCCCCAACCTGTGGACGGAGCAAAGCAGCGGCTGTGGGTCTGCACGGGTCGCTGGCGAAGCAGGTTGGGCCATCAGGGGGGCTCCAGGGGAGGATGAAGACATAAAATAGCATAAAATAACTCCAGGTGGTTGCTCCAATTAAAGCCTCATCCAGAAAATGTCCCTGCACCAAAGCACCAAGAGATACCCAGAAATAAGATGTTTCCCACGTTCCCTTCCTGTGAAAAGTGTGTTGCAAGCCACTGGTGTGTGCTAAAGGGTCTCAGTTCTTTTTAATCCTTTTTAGATAATGTCATATATGCCCACTCTGGGCACGGATGCTCCCAAGGCACATGGAGCTGGGGGCCAGGAAAATGGTCAGGAGAGACCAAAAGTTTGGCCCAAGGTGTACGAAAAATCTCAGACCCACTTTAGCCCCAGAGTAGGTTCCGAGTCTTCTTTTATTTTATGCAAATCTCCTCAGCCAATCCTAATTTTAATAAAGTTGATTAATCGTTGTGCTGCGGACAAGGACAGTTATTCCCTGACTTATGCCACAGCGTTTATTGAAGCTGTATCCTTAAATGAATTACTGCAGGGATCATTAAATTTTGACTTAAATTGGACATAGTAAGCTCATTTAAAAAAATAAAAAGCTTAGCAAGTTATATATAAACTAGAGGAAAAATGAATCTCCGCAAACTAGCCACCGTCCCCTTTTCAAGCAGTGACTTAAAGGGCAGACTTGAGTTTTAATTTGCAGGGCCCCTTTTGATGAGGGAAGTTTGAAGCTCCATTTGTGCAAATCCTAATTGAATTTTGGGCCCCAGATTAGGTTCTTTATATTCAATCAGCTTAACAGGGAGGAATATAAATACCATGTATTTATTTTATGTATTATTTGGGTTCTGCACAGCCACTGGTCCCCACATTTGGAGTTGACAGTCCTTGTACCTGTGTAGTGCTGAGGGAGTTGGTGTGAAGCCCGTGTTGCTTTGAGAGGCAAGGGCTGCTTTTGAGGGCAAAGAGGGCAAATTGGAAGGGCAGTTCCCAATCCCCCATCTGTGTGCTGCTCCTGGAGACCTCATTCCCGACTCTCCGTTCTCCACGCCTTTCTGTATTTTAATTAAAAATCGTAATTAATTTTTCACTTTGTGTCAAAATTTATTTTGGTACAGCTATCAGGGATTGACATATCTCTCGGGAAACAGAACGTTTAGCCAGAGAAAGGAAAGATGCTTTCTTAAAATTACCATTAACTCTAAAGGGCCACAGGTTAATGCTGTTTCATGCACATCCACTCATTCACAGTGGGGTCTGTTCAGCTGTTGCTCTACACAAGATTTCAGAGCAGCTAATAAGAAGAAGAAGAAAGAAAAATGCAACACACTGTTCTGGATCTCTAAAAATGCATGATAAATGCAGGACCATGTATGCATTAAAAAAGAGAGAGAGAGAGAGGAAAATAATGTAAAACTTAACTCCTATTGCTGTGTATTGCTGTGTAAGTGCCCTGTGTTTCCTGGCGGTGGGCTCAGCACACACCCGGACACCCAGGCCTTCCTCCCTAACCCCGGCACACTCCTCCTCCCCACGGAAATTTCTATTGCATCGCCATCTCGTGGCTTTCTGCGAAAATTGCTGGCATCGCAGAGTGCCTGCCTCGAGCCGCCTGTGCTTCATCACGCGATGCCACCTATTAAACATCACGCCCGGGAGACACGAGGTACAGGGGCAATGTCAATTCGCATTGCCGAGACGGGCACATTAAAAAGAAGGCAGGGAGAGGGCAAAGTGCACTGCAGGGCTGCTTTGCACAAGTGCTGGGGAGATTTTGGTGGTCGTTTGTGTGATGTTGCTCTCCAGTTTGTTCCTGGTCATGGATGGAGGAGGATGAGGGTGCCCTGGCTTTGCAGCAGTGGCATGGATGGGTGGCAGCACCAGGAGGAGACCCCCTGCACACAACATGTGTCCATGCTCCTGGGGCTTTTGCATTTCCAGCTTGTCCATAGCCACATTTCTCACTCTCCTGCATCACACGGGCTTGGGAGTGCTGGAGAGCAGAGAGACATCATCCAACAGGCTTTGCTTTGGCACCTGCAAAGGTGGGGATGGGCCAGATCCTGATGCTTTGGAGGACCAGGAGCCAGCTCTTCTCTGAAGGATGAAAGACACTGGGACTGATATTGAGACTAGGACACAGGGCACTCTCACATCCACACAATTGCTTTTTTTTTTTTTTTTCCTTTTTTTTTTTTTTTTAACTTAATTGGTTTTTCACATCATTTTACTTCTCTTATTAGTTTGAACTGCACTGGAACTGTGAAGGGCAAAAAACAGATTTAGGATGTTTATTACATTATTATTCTGGCACTGGGACTGCTTTGGGGAACGGTCACTTACTTCAACCTGTATTACTGTTCCCATCTAGAGAAAGATGCCGTTTTTTGTAAAGCCTGTATGTTTAGCCCTGTGGATGTGCCTCACGCCTGTGGAGGCATGACCCAGGAGTGTCATGCTACCCCCTGGGTAAAAAACCTCTAAGCCCAAGGTAAGCTTGGTGAGGTCGGGCTGTGGAAGAGCGAGGAGGCGAGCACGGGGCTGGGATTACCTGGAGGAATCGCTGCAAGGTAGCAGAGGATCTGACTTGCCTCCTCTGCCTGCAGGTCCATTAAATCCTTGCTGCTCACAGACACCCAGAT
The DNA here is from genome assembly GCF_011077185.1 of Oxyura jamaicensis. Lineage (NCBI taxonomy): Eukaryota > Metazoa > Chordata > Aves > Anseriformes > Anatidae > Oxyura > Oxyura jamaicensis. Next base: position 28,381,985 of record NC_048900.1, on the reverse strand, counting down.
GGGAACGGAGGGAGCCCCAGATTTGGCCATCCCCTGAGCCCCCCAGGCTGAGAGTTTCAACTCCCTGCACACCAGTGACAGCTCTCCCATCCAACCCGCCCTATCACTCTAGTCGAAATATCCCCGTGACAGTTTCCTCCTGCTGGAAATGGAGCAAGTCCTTCCACGAGGCTGTCTGTGTGCCCCTGGTTTTCCTCAGCGCAGCAAGGAGAGCAGCAATGTTGAATCTCAGCCGGCGGTTGGGAAATTGCCCCCCTCTAATACAAGCCAGACCCGTGGAAGCCCTCCAGGTCTCCAAAGCCCTCGGCAGCCCAATCAGGACTTTGATGACAAAAAGCAGAATAAAGGCGAACAGGAAGAAAGCGAGTTTAAACAAGCCCAAACAAGAAACAGCAGATTTTGAGAAAGCAAATTGAGCAGCTATGGGCAGCACCAGCTGTCTGAGCTGCTCTGGAAAAAGCAGAGAAACCATGGAAAATGCCTCGTGGTGAAGAGAATGGGCCCTTCATGGTTCCTGGGCCTCTCCATAGCAGTAAGCATGCAACCATGAGCAGTAATGACCAGGGAGGGATACACATAAACCAGGGAACAATTTTGCTGTTGAAGTCTCCTAGGGAAGCTGGGGTTTTGCTCAACGTTGGGGCTTTCTGATTGCAGCCATCCCTTGTTCTTGGGAAAAATCCCCCTGAAGACATCAGCTGGTGGCCACACACTTCCCACCTCTGGGCCATGTTGGTTCTGCTGCCCCGTGCCCATTCCTGCTGGGGCAAAACACACGGTCCTGTCCCCCCTTGTCCCCCTGGCTGTACTGAACCTCAGACAGGGCTCTCCTTCACTCCTAGCGTAGTGCTGGGGCCTCACACTGCTTCCAATCAGCCCAATGAATATCAGAAATAAAGCACTGCAGAGCTCCTTTGGGAAGGCTGCTGAAGGGGACATTGCTGTCACATTTGGGACCTGTGTCCTACAACCTACAGCAGGACCTGGAGAGGAGGGAGCAGTGTTCAGTACATACCACCTTTGGAGGCAGCTGATTATATTGTCACTATGCATTTAAAGTATTTGTAGTTCCGAGCTTACATTTCACTCCACCATGGAGTCAGTTTGGGAAGAAATGAGAAACTTGCTGCTAATTTGGATTTCACTGAAATGAGCGGCTTCCTTTTATTCCGCTTGCCTCTCAGAAATGTAGAGATTTAATTAATCCCTTGCTGGAAATAATGTACAGCATTAGCCCTAATCTCTAGTGCAGGATATCATTGCTAATGCTCCGCGTAAAGAACGAGGCTCGTTAAACGTACAGCTGGAAACACGACCGTGCCCTGGTGTGGGCAGCACGGACATTCGCCAACCAGCCTCAGGGTGCTCATGGCTTGGGTGGGTGAAGCATTTGCTGCTGGCTGTATTTGGGACTGTGTTTCCATGCCTTGCTACAAGGGTTGGACAGCAGAGTGAGCCCCAGCTTTCCTGTTCTCCGTCTCAGTCCTGGCCGTGCAGCCAGCTCAGATCTCAGTAGTGCTTTACTCATTGGAGGGGAGTGATGCCATCCAAGGAGGACAAGACTGCAGGTGCTGACGGGAAATGGGTGCCTTTACCTTAGCCCTGCCAGAAATCCTGCAGAGAGGCTTCAGGTGCCAGCTCCCTCCTCCCAGCTCACCCCTGGGAAGTGGAGGTGGCCGTCAGGTGCCTGCCTTGGGCTGCCTGAGCTTCTTGTAAGGGGACAGCTCACAGAAGAGGAGTTGCCTTGCACTTCTGGCTTTGTGCTGTTCCTTTGTCCTCCCGGGCATCTAAATGAGGTTAGCAGCTCAGTGGGTGTGCTGGGGTGCTTGGCTGTGCTCAGCCAGCTTTGTGCTGTAAGAGGATCACCTCCCTCAGAGCAATCCGCTGGAGCCCGTGTCTCGGGGGACGTTTTGGCAGCAGTGGGTGTTGGTGACATTGCCCATCCCTCCGTCCTCCCCTGGCACCCCCCAGATCCTGCTGCCAGCTGTCCCCCGGCTCACACACAAAGCAGGGAGCCTGCTGCTGAGCTCTGCCACAGTCCCATCTACGTTGCACTTCATCCACCTCTACAAACTGCTCTTCTTCCTCACCCTTCGCCTTTGGCTACATATAAAGGGCTATCCCGAACCCTCTGGTATCAAAGAAAGGGCTGCCATTGACTTCAAGAGGTTACAAAGACCTTAGTTTTCCATTTCTGGGTGCTTTTTTATAGATGATTGAATAACCAGGTGAGAACAGCTCCGGCTACTCGCTGCGACACTTTACATTCTGTAAATGAGCCTGACTGTGATTTCTTTTCCCCAGGAAGATGCGAAATGTGAGGGTTTGGGACACACTGACGTTCTCCCGTGTCCTTACCTCCATATGCATTTTCATAGGTGAGATGTGAAGCGCTGGTGGGGTTTCAGGGGAAGGCTGCAGCAGTTTCAGTGCAGAACACCGAGACATGTGCGCGGGGTCGTCACGCAGAGAATCCAGCTGGAGAGGATCAAAGGAAAAGGGTCTATTTTTGGTTTTACATCTACTAATTACTCCGAACAAATGAGCAATGCATCTGAGAAGTAATCTTTTTTCAGGTTTCCATCTGGTAAAAGTCTTGTAGGTGCTGTAACTTCAGAATAATTTCAAGCCTGTACTTTTCACTGAAGACTCTGAAGTTGGATTCAACCAGTGAGTAGAAGAATGCAAATTTATTTTTCTGTCACTCATGTCCATTCAGAAAACTACTAAAGCAACACGTTTCAAGGCTGTGAACACCAAAAACACCTACACCCAAAAATGCTGGAAAGAGTGAGATTCATAGGTTGTACAGAATCCCCTCTGCATAGTTTTCATAAGGGAAAATGTTTCCAAGGTTCACTCCTCTGTTCCTTCTGTATCCTCTTGCTGCATCAGCAGAAGACCTCCCTCTGCAAGCCTGACCTTACTTCAGGAGAAGGTTTGTCCTGGCGGGCTGAGGACCGACAAACTTCCACACAGTAACACTGGAGCTGGGTCCTACTCATGGGCTGTCCTCTCCACCTCCCCTAGATCCATAGGGGCAATACACCCGGCAGAGGTAGAGATGTTGCATCTCTGTTGGAGTTCTCCTGGGCACGAGGAACTCCAGCCACGCTTTCTCCATAGCCAGAGGAGGAAGGTGAAGGTCCTTAGCAGGAGCACGGACCAGGACCTTCCCTGTTCCGATGGATGGACCAAGGTGGTTTCCCTCCCGTCCCCCATGCCCTGCTGCCTGGTTAGCACTGCGCTACACGTGGGAGCAATGTCAGTACAGGGAAGCCATGTCCCAGGCCAGGGAACAGGGTGCACGAGCTTCCCAGCTCCCCTGGAAATGGTGCACTGGGGATGCACATCCTGGGGCCTGGTGGCTTCCTCCATGCAGCTCTTTTCAATGCAAGGTGATCTGGTGATACCTACACAGCACCTTTCTAGTCTTTATATTTGGGAGACCTGGTAAAGAAATTGAAGCCGATTTTGAAGGGATACAAGGGAGAGAGGCATAAGTCACATAGCAGAGTCTGACCAGTTCATCACAGTTATCACCTTTGCAAGCTCTGGTGCAGTGGCAGACAATGACATGTCAGGTAATGTAGGTAGGGTAAATGCTCTTGCTATTGCAGAACATATTTGATATCTATATTTTTATGCAAAAGAAAGAACAAAAGATGACTGATTTTTTTTTTTTTAAAAAAGAAGCAAACAAAAGAATGAAAGAAAGAAAAAAAAAGAAAGATTAAAGGGGCTCAAGTCAAATATGTTTCCTTTTTATAACATGAAGTTATACCAAGGTGAGAGTTCCCTTTGCCTCATATTATGCTCTAAATCCTCTTCTGCAATGACAATAAAATGGCAGAGGGGAATGAGGAGAGTTGGAGAGGGTAGGGAATCAAGAAGTCAAAATTAGATGTTGGATTTACAACGATTTGGTCCTATATAAAAAATAGAGTCTTGCTATATTACATACAAGGGGTGCAATATTACTTAAAGAATGAGTATCTCCATCACTTCTCAGGGACAGATGAATTAGCTCAGAGATGCATGCTGGCTCCTTGGGAGGCCAGTGGTGTTTCTGGGGTGAATTTCCCAGCTTTCTGTGAAGTTGAGGTTTCATATCATTCGTGAGCGAGTGCCACCCACTGAACCATCGTGTCGCAGACCTACGGAAAGGAGTGGGAGCAGAAAGGGAGATTTCAGAGCTGTTGCTTTTTAGATGCCGGTTATTGCGGAGTATTCTGTGCATCTTTCTGAATTTGGGCTTGTTTTTGTATGAAAGCCATTGGCTGGCAAGATTGCAGTAAGTATTCCTACTAGTCTTGTGTTGGGGGTAGAAAAAAAAAAAAAAAAAAAAAAAAAAAAAAAAAAAAAAGGTTCCTTTTTTCATGGAAAATTTTGACTTTTTAACTCAAAACCTGGAAATTTCATCTGAAACCTGCAGGAGCCTTCCCCAGTATGGTTTCTTGTTTTCCATGAAAAATAAAATAGTATAGAGGGAAATGGAAAATTTCTGTTTTCATTTAGAAAACAAGTTCTCTATCATTTCACGTTTCTGGTAGTCTCTGTCCTTGCCTGTCTTCTGGCCTCCAACTTTAGTGCTGCTCTGTGGATCGGTGTTTCTCTGGGGGCAGTGGAAGTTTGCAGAGTGGGAAACAGTCCACACTTGGCCACAGCTGCTTTGGAGCATGGAAAATTTCCCTTTGAAGTTCCTTTGCCATGGATCTCCAGCCTAGGCACTGATGGAGGTGAGACACCCGTGGCTACTCAAAATAGGAATCCTACCTGGGTATGACCAGGATATTCAGTGAGAAAGTGTTTTCTAGGTTAAGTAAAATTCTGGGAATATCAACTCTTTGACCCTCTGCTGTTGAAAGACTTGCTCAGGAGCCGTGATTTGGGCATTGGAAACTGAATTGGGTTGGGTGGGAATGCCAAAGGGGCCCCACACCGCAGCCATGGCCACCTGTGCGTGGTGACACCAAGGGCAAGCCCACGTCCCGCTCTCCCCCCAGTGACCTTCAGAGAAGAATTACATTTGCAGGGGATAAACTCTTCCCCACGCATCCCATCCCTGGCTAAGGCCTAGCCTGTTAAATTAAACCCATTTTGTTAAGGGTTTTTAATGCTGCTTGCCCATATGCAGAATTATGTCTTTAAAGATTAAAAAATCCAATATAAACAGAATAAATCCAGGGAGCTGAATGCATGAATCATTATTTTAGTACATATTGTCCATTCTAATCTGCAGTCCAATTGTGAAGTCATTCAAAATGCTGCTTCTCAGTAATTAGCAGGAATCTAACTCAGAGCCAATTTCTGATTAAATGTGCTTAAAATCAATAAAACATCATGAGTGATTAGAGTCACGTGTGATTATCCCTGTCGAACAAAGCAGAATAAGTTATGGCCTCACTTTAACTTGTCAAAAAACAGAACTGGGGGTGGGAATGAGGAGGAACAGCTGATATTTCTATAAAGGGTTTTTCCAGTTCTCTGCCTTTCTCTTCACTCCTTTGGAAAAAGTGAAAGGATCGGTTTGTTGTCTGAAAATTACAGGCTGAAGGGAAAGTTTGGGGTGGCTTTGGCTTCTCTCCTGGGTTTGTGTAAGGATACCCTGGGAATAGACATTTTTAACCCTGAGTATCAGATGAGGGAGTTACCTGCTTCTCCTGCACTCACCCTTCTTTCCCCTGTGTCCTGACTATCTGCAGCAGGAATTGTCCATAACTCTAGGACAACACAATTTATTTCCCTGGAAGAGGCAAAAAGGAGCCCTCTCCCTCCCTGTGGTCGAAGGGATGTCATGCCACAACCCCTGCCACTAACAGAATGGGGGTCCGGCACCAGATGCTGCTTCCAGCGAGCGTCTTTTCGGGCGAGCAGCTTTTCACAGCACCCCCTCTGCAGCAGCTCCGGGTGGAGGTGTGCGAGCACCCGGCGCATGGGAAGGAGCCGGCTGCGATCTCGCATCGGGTGCGTGGGGTGGGAGAGCTCCTCCGGAGCCCGGCGCCTGGCAGGACCTGCCAGCACAGCTTCCCCTTGACGTCAAGAGATGGAGAACAGCGTTCATTTATAGCTACAGATTCTTCACGCGCAGCTGTGTGGCCGCATCTGCACCGGCCGGGCCCGGGGAGGAAAATCCAGCTGCGGGGCTCTGTGCTGCAGCAGGATCTGGCCCCATGAGCAGTGCTGCTTTGTTCAAATCTCAGTCACCAGCATGAAAAAACACATCCACAGCATGGTGGGAGAAGAAGGGAGGTTTGGGAAACATTGTCCCATGTGTATTTTCCCTGGCAGTGCCTGTGTTTAGTTGTATTGTTTTGTGGCTGATGCGAAGGCACGCTGTTTGCTTCAGCGGTGCATGAGTGTGCTCGCCTCCTGCTTGAGGCAAGCCTCTGGGTTTTGCACCGAGTGAAGCTTGGGAATTTTTGGCAAAGTCTGATTTTTCTCTCTTCTTGTGTGTTCAATCCTGACATGCTCCCTCCTCCAGATAGAGATCGTTCATGGGGTCGCCTGAGACCACCCATTTCACTGAGACTCTTCCTTCTCCCATTCCCTGGGGTTAGTTAAGGGTTGTCACCCCGTGTCACACCTGGGAAATGTAACAAGCCAGTGAGCAAGGCTGTCCTTTACACAGCCAAAGGGCCTGGAGGCATCCTGACCCCACACAAGGAGCCTCCTCCTGCAAGGAGCCCCACGGCCGGCAGTGCCACCGTGCTCAGGCACCGTGCTGAGCTGGCGCCTCTTCTCAATGAAAAGCCTCCAGCCAAAATAAAAAGGCAAAGAAAGTTCCCTAAATGGTGTTCTGGGTTCAAAATGAGCCGTGCAGTGCTGGCGAGGGCAGGTTTTCCATCACAGCACGCCACTGGTGGGGGATGGCATTTCTCACCGCACGCTAACGGGCACCACGCACCTGGCTCTCCACGTGTGCATGTTTTGCATTTTATGGGTTTTCTTACTGCTGTTCTCGCAAGCTGCTGGTCTTGAAAAGCAGAAACAGTGCCGAAACCGAGGAGCAGATCCTCAGCAGATGTCCACGGCAGGAGCTGGGCTGCCCCCAAATTACGGCAGCTGAGCCCCAGGGGCTACTGTGCTCTGAGAGATAAATCACCCCGCAGTGACCTCCCAGATCCAGTGACAATAAGGGACCATCTGCAGTGTCCTCGGTGCCACGGCACACGCCTGGAGCTCTGATGCCCATTTTGCCAGGCTCAGGGCAGTCAGCAGCAGGGCACTGGGACCGTCCGGCACAGGCTGCCAGTCAGTGCTCCACACCTGGAAATAAAACCCATGGCTGAATGTGGGAATCACATAAATCAGCTAATTATCCCTCTCCCCCCGTGCATAGTTTGGTGTCTGAGTTGGGGTTTTTTGCTTTTCTCCAAAGCAGCTGGAGATGGGATGTTGAACATGGTGTGTTATTGCTCCTAATGGTATTAAAGAAAAACATCTCAAGTTCTGGTTGGCATGTTTTGATTATATGTGAGGGTAAAATGAGTGCCAGATTTGGCGTGAGGAAGGCTTTTTCCTCCAGATGAGATTAGCAGGAGTTGATGGGGGAAGCGAGGCACTGGGAGGTGGAGGGGGCACTGGATATAATCTCTCTCTTAGAATTAATTTGGTATTTTCACTGCACAAATCCTCGCTACAGAAGACCAGAGCCCTTGGTGGTTCCTCTTCTCTCTTCCTTTGGTGTTGCTATTTGTGGCTTTATTTATTTGTACTAAAAGCCTTAAGCTCGTTACGGCATTTTGTGAAGTGTTTTTGTGGCTTGTGTTGAGTGAGTGTGTGCAGAGCAGTTGTTCCCTGAACCCTTTTGGATTTAATGTTTGTCATATGATTGCCTGTGATTTCATGACCCCTATGGCTGAAGTGAGCCCTGAGTTGTTTTTTTATGTATGTGCAATTTAGCTTTTAATTAAGGCCTTGTTATCCAGGGAGTTGCAGCTTGGTTGGCTCACATGCCTCAAGGTTCTCCTGGCTTGATGCTGCAGAAAGGTAGCCCATATTTGGAAATATTCGGCTTGTTTCTCTTCTTTCAGCTATCCAAGCTGTTTGAATTAATCTTCAGACTTCTTTTCCAATGTTTACTGAAGAACAGCAGTTTTTTTAACACTCCCTTTTATCACACAGTGTGATCAGCCGAGCTCAGACAATGCGCATTCATGCTGGGGTCTGTTGCTCATTTAGCCGTCTACGAACTCCTAACGAAGTGCAGATGTGCTGAGGAAGAGCCTCCCTGCACGGCCGAACCCAGGGCCGCGATGCTTCGATGCTTCGAGGAGCCACGTCCTGCAATTTGCAGCAGCCAGTTGCAGGGACCGAGGACCCGAATGGTTACACTGGTCCTTAGTGGGACGAATCAGTCCTACGAGGTCACCCTCATAGCTAACCACGTCAGCACAATTAATTAAGCTGGGCTTTATTTTTATTTCTCTTTCTATTTTCACCTATTTTCTACACTGATATGGTTCACCAGGTCCCTGTGTTTAGCTCTTAAAATTCATATTATTCACGGGCCTAAGGTCTGCCTTTTTTCCGAGTGAGTGATTCTGTTGCCGTGGTTTTTGGGTGCCCAGACTGTACCACGTGAACAGGATTGATATACAGAGCTGACTTCTTTTTCGCATGCACGATCTCTCTCAGCTGTCTCTAAGATACCCACAGATTTTGGGAGCTTTGGCAGACACCTGGCTGTGGATTAATAGCAGACGACCAGAGCAGATAGGTACCAGACCATCATGCTGTCCCTTCAGACAGACCTGGTCCCCCCCCCTTCCTCCTGCCCCTCCTCCAAGCAGAGACTGTAAATTCACTTGGCAGCAAGTTTCTGAGATGCCACCACGCTCAGCTGTTTTACTAAAGTAACCTGAAAAAGATTACTCCTGCTAACAGGTTTTCACACATCTGTTTTTGGAGAGGTTTAGCATAATGGGAAATTGAGCTGTGTTTTAAGGTGGTGGCTTGGGATGTAAGACTGTATAACCATATGCCATGCCTATGAGTAATTAGTAGAGGTGGCTCAGACATCAGAACTTCAGGACCAGGCCCAATTTGGAGAAACACTAGGTCTTGAGAAGTTTGTAGCCGATGCTTTTATTTATAAAATGTGCTTTTGTAAATTTAGGATCCAGACTTGAGCTCAGATTTGGTGCATTTTGAAAGTTCCTTTTACGTTAGGTGCATTCCAGCATCTCCATCCTGATCCAGCTTTAATGGTTTTGTGTTTTATTCTTAGAGAGTGTTTCTTACTGACACTTTTGTTTTAAAGCTATTGTTTTCCCCTTCAGGTTTCTCCAAGCTCAGTAGTGAAATGTCAAACTGAATGCTACAATAATCTAATAATCTTTTGGAATAGTTCTGGAGTGTTTAGTATTCACAGGGTGGTCAAACTCCGAGTTCAGTCAGTCGTAATCATCGTGCTGGAGCATGGTCAGGATGAGAAGTTTGGCCTGGACCCTGTGGCCATCTGGCCATGGGGAAACCAGCTGCCTCCTGCACTAGCAGTGCCCGTCATCCATCATGATAAATCTCCATTTCTACAGACAAACCTTCATTCTGCAGCTTACCTCCCTGTGCATAAATGGCCACGCTCTGCAAATAGCATCACTGAGGGTTGTTTAGGTTTCAGACGGGCTCTTGGAAATAACTCACACCAAACACCCTGGTGCAGCCGTGGGCAGATGTGCCAAGCCTTGCAAATGTCCACAGCCTTGGGGGTACCTCCTGGAAAGGAGGATGCCCGTAAATCATTTGGCCCAAAGGGTGTAGAAAGGAACCTGTGAAGGCACAGAGTCCTCCCGGAGGAAGGCAGATGAACAGCCTTTAAAAAACTGCTCTCAGTGACACCCAAGAGGAGCCATCCATCCTGATGCTGACTTCTCTGCCACTTGCTGACTGAGGGAAATAGATGCTTGTGATACAGGAATTCCATTCCACTGAGTTCAGATGCCTCGGGTAGGCCAGATAAATCACGATTTGGCTACTTTGATGCCTTAGCATCATCTCTGCTGATGCTAAAGGGAATCTAGACCAGTAGCTCTCTTGTAGACATCAGCCCCAGCGGCATCTAGCATCCAGGGAGCTGAGATGTGAATTTCAGCTGGCTTGTCTCTGCCTTTAAGCTGCAATCTGAGAAAAAGGAAGCCTGGCTGAAAGCAAAGGCAGCAGAGACGTAAAACAGACGTGAAATGTTGAGAAAGATAAAAGCTATGAGATGACCAGCAGTCCTGGGAGGCTCAGGGCACTTCTCTAAAAATGAAGCAGCATGAGGAAACAACGGGAGAGAAAAAGGCAGGGTTGGACCAGTGCAGGAAGATGAAGATTTCCTTTCAACACTGAAAGTAACAGTTTCTAAAATCCACCTTCTCTGTCCCTCCCAAAATGTAAATGCTAGTAGTTACCCCTGTGAAAATCTGGAGCAGTTTTGTGGTAGTAAGTAGCAGATTCTTGGCTACTGGAGCCTCAACGTGGCAGATGGTTTTTTTGGAAAATGACACTTGCGGAGCCCAGCTGGTAACCACAGCTGAGATCTCCCTATCAGGGATCTTACAAGTCAACTGCTGCATCGGCTTTGATTTCACTGGAAACAGCGGCTGGGCTGCTGAAAATTGCACCCAGGTGTTGTGTGAAGAGGTCAGACATGGCCAGCGGTCCCCAGGCCAAGAACGGACCCACTTCAGTCAATTCCCCATATTTACCACCAGAAATGTCTGCATTAACTGTGATATTGCTGGAATGCTTGGCAAGTAATTTCTCCTTTATATGTGATCTGTTTAAAGAAAAATAAAAAATAAAACTAAAAACAGTCCTCCCCTGGGCTCAGCTAATATTTAGGTCTATTCTGGGCCAGAGCTGGTCTTCCTCTTCCCGTGACTGCCCAAGGCACCTTGCTTTGGAAAGGTCAATCCGCTTCCAGCCTGCTGCTAAACCAAGCCAGAAGCAGGCGTTTTCCACCCCCCGGCAGGAAATGTTGGCATTTAGAAGCAGACCCCTTCTGAACCACATGAGAAACTTGGAATATTAAAAGACTTTCCTGAATAAAAGGGTGGAAGAATGTTTCAACTTACACGTGTCAGAATGAAAATCAGTCAACAATTTGCCTCAAAAGTAAACAACGCAGCATATGGGGAACTCTGTTGTTGCTGCTGTTGTTATTGAAACCTTTATTCTCCCAGAAAATTTTGCAGAAGTGACATTTTTAGATGTGGGGGGGAAGTGTGTGACATGTATGACCAGTTGCATTTGCCTTCCCCTCAAAAAAACATCAAAAGGGCTTTTTGACATCATCTCTGCTGGGGGCTGGATATTATTTCACCAGCACAGATGACTGGGTTGCACTTTTTTAATTATTATTTATCTCTTGCACCAGGTCTCCATGTGTCTGACAATAAGTGAAGGCCCTCCAAGTGTTTTCAGTGTCACCTGCAAACTGGTTTTCATATCTTAACCTCCCCTCAGATCAAGAAAAGACAGCTTTCTCTGTACCATCTGATTTGGACACGATTTAACCCTCCTTTTCCAATAGTTTCTGTGTCCTCAAACTTTGTCTCTAAAACTTACTTCTTGCGCCCATGCCATATGCACACCCACCTGGATGTGTTATGTGCTATGTTATGTTTTATGCTGTGCTAAGTGCTATGCACACACACCTAACCATGATGTGTTATAAGTAGAGATAGCTGTGGATTTTCCATCCTGTCATTTTCCAACAGAAAAAGCAGATTCAAAAACATCAAATTTCGCTGTGGAAAAATAGAAGTCCTTTTCCCCTGTATGAACAGCCCCCAAATAAAGGGGGGGATTAAATGCAACTAGCAGACAGTCTATACTCAAGGGACTGCTTGCATGATGTAGGGTTTGGGAATTACATCCATCCTCTGCAAGTAAAATTAAAAGTTTTAAAACTATTTTTTACCAAAGTTTCATTTTCCAAGACAAGACACCCTATGAACTCCACCAGCAAGCTTCTTTGAAGGTCAAGGCTTAACGTTGGAGAAGCATAGTCCTGAAAGCCCTCCCAACACCACGGTGGCGGGGCTGCATGACATGGACCATGTTTTCCTGCAGATGTCACAGCCAATAATACTTTCCTATCACGAAGTGTGTTGGGATGTGCTCAGAAACCGTGGGGATCCTAGTGCCACAGAGGTGGATTGAAGTTACCTGGGATCTTGCTGTGGCATGGATAATTTGCTGGTTGTTCCCTGTGTTTGTGTTTTTGTTCCCCATTTCAACCTTCCTAGTGTTTCAGCTGCCTTTGTAGTCCTCCAGATGAGCCAGTGAGCAGCTCACCTGAGCCAGCCAAGGTGTGCTAACACACAGACTGGATGATAATACACCGTAAGAGATTACATCCCTCCTTTCTCACCCTCCTTTTTTTGGGATTTAAACATCTACCCAAGCCAAGGCAAGAGTTATTCAGATTATTTAATGTTTCACCAAATAGATTGATTTGTTTTCTATAAATAATTTCATTTTTGCTTTTAGGCATGCTGGAAAAGTATTTATTCCAGAACTCTAACCTTATCTACGATCCAGCTCCAAGTCCTCTGAATATTGCCCCAGCTTTCTGAATGCTGCTGTAGAGCAAACACACGTTACAGCTGCTCCGTGGTGTTTAAAGGACAGAGCCACCTAAATGATTGTTCCCCTGGCTTCTGTTTCCAGTGAGTGAAAAACATCTTACGGACCGAACACTGCCGATCACCAAATGCTGCAGAATTGTTGCTTGTTGCCTGTTCTCGTACAGGGACGCACCAAAAATAGAAACAGCTGCATCTTTCAATTGGTGAAATTTGAATAATGTCGCTGTGCTCGAAATAAAATGGGGAAGCCGTGCAGAGCGGGGGGCTCGATCTGATAAGTGCAAAGGAGACCAAATTTCAGCATTCTGTGGCAGATATAATTCCAGATTTTTCTGACCCAAAGATCAAGTAATATTTGAATTTGGGGTTCTAGTATATTCTTATGAAGGCAGCAGCAGCAGCACAAAGGATTTCTGTACGCTGCTCAGGGAATGGTCTCACCAGCTGATGCTGCTGATGGACAGATGTAGCAGACCAGTGACTGCCAGATGATCTCAGTGAGATTTTAAACCAGGAACATAAGAGGGCTGTTTTTCTTCCGTAACTCTTCTTCCTGTGAATGATTTTACTGGTTTTAACATAATTTACTGAAATTGGTAGAATTTTCTGAAAAGTTAAAGTTTTAAGGTGCCTTGTCGCTACCAGCCATTCAAGAGCACCTGTCAGCTGTAATTCTTAGGAATTATATATTTCTCTTATTTAGCAATATAGAAGAAAGTAGTCCCCAAATCCATCCCCTTCCATGATGCTGTTCTGCTGTTCTTGCCTATAAGCCTGAACCCACAGGTGCTCCTCCGCACAGGTGTTGAACCAGTACAGTGCACAGCAAGGCTGATAATTAGCAGGATACTCTGCAACAGCCAAACTGAGAGCAATTTCTGCACGTGAAATGGATGAACTAAGTCATTTAGGTCCTGCAGTACCTAAATATATTTGAAGACTGAGGTGCTGATGTAGGACAGAGGGGCCATCATGGGACTGATGCTTGCTGCAGAGCTCCACGGGAGACAAGAGAGTGAACGAGAAGCAGGGCTCAGTCCTGCTGCCGTGCCTCCAGATCTGCCCAGCACTGACCAAAAGGCTTTTTAGGATCCCTCTTGCCCGATCTGTTGCCAATCCATGGTTTTCCTGGGGATCACACCTCTGTGGCTCTCACCCTCCTCTTCCTCCTGGTGGCTGTGGGTCCCCAGGGCCTCCCGCAGGCTGCCCCTTTGCGACGCTTGCATCCTTCACATACTCGAGCTCATTTGTCACGTTCCCCCATTTACTCATTGCACAGTGATGCATATTTACTAATTCTAACATTTCCTCGTTAGTCATTCCCTCCAGGCCCATTAATCACTATAAATTCCCAAACGAGAGGCCACAGTACATCGTTCCTTCCAACAGACAGCTGACACGTAGTAATTAGGCAGCTGAACATAAAAATAATGAGGCTGAGGCTCCCGCAGATCTCCTTCCCCCTCTCGGCACCTCAGGGGCAGCCTCCCTGCAACACGCCTGGCCCCACAAGCCACCGCTCACACCGTGCCTACACAAGCTGCTCCCGAGCACAGACGTGCTTGTTTCTCCCTCTTTTCCCCCAAAACCTGATACCTGACCCACTGAAGAGGTACCCAAGCATTTAGTTTTGTGACTTCTGGCGGTGTTTTCCTGTGCATGACATCAGCCTAGACACTGAATGATTGAATCTCTCTGCCTCCCCTGTGTCCCTGTCATGCAGGGACTGCTCCACCTCCCGTGGTTCCTCTCTACCTGCTGCTCCAGAAAACCCTCGCGCCAAGCTGCCCTGCCAGTTTGCCGCAGACTCTCCAACTCAGGGCACACTCTTGGAAATAATGCAGCTTTTCACAATGGGTTTACACGCTGAAATAAATAACATGATTCAGGAGTTGGTTTGACTGCCATGTGCAATGCAAAAATGTTCTGAGAGACCAAAAGGCTTTTTTGTGTCCTGTCTTTTTTTCCTGTTTTCTTGTATTTTCCCTTTTTCTCTCTACTCTGCACTGCTAGGGAGCAGTGCTGTCGATTTTTTTTTGTTTGTTTGTTTGGTTGGTTTGGTTTTGGCCAGAAGGGTTTAGTGGGGATCACTTTTTTTTGACTGTAGAGAGACACAGCACCCTGCAGTCCAAACCACGCCAGCATGCCTGGCATCACTGGCCAAACTGGAGTTACAGGCAAGTAGGAATAAACTTCCCCTGTGGCTCTTTTTTCTCCTCATCCCTTCCGAAGCAATGTATCTGGGCTGCATTTGGCTTAAATAGCCCCTTGATCTGCTTTGTTTATGGTAATTTCTTTATTCCTGTGAGAGAGAGAGAGGGAAGCCAGCACTGAACCGATATTGTTATGGGACTACAGATGGGCAGATGGTTTGAAAAAATGATTGCAAGATTTCACTTGCACTCTGGGCCTGTCTTTCACATTTGGGTGCAAAGACCAAGTTTGTCTTCTGTCACAGGGAGCCTCGTTCAGATTCCCTAAAACTGGAAATCAGTTTGAAGGCAAATCCCCAAGGTCAGTGACGCCACAGATTTGGAGGTTAAGGATTTGAGGTTAAGAACTGACAATGAGGATGTTGAGGCAAGATTATGGAAATGAGGATCTGCAGCAAATTCTCTCTTGTTTCCCCCTTGTAACCTGCTAATGACATTAGTGCCTGCCTTTGGCGGCCCCTTCTCAAAGGGGAACTTTCTTTAGCGCTAAAGGCGCTTCTATGAGTCCCAGAGATACCGGCAGTAAAACGTGGGCAAATCTGCTAAGACCCAGATATGGGACACAGTCCTTAAAAGCCCGGCGCCGACTTAGAAGAAATGACCTGAAACGAGGAGCAGAGCAAAAAACAGTGGGGAGGAGGGCCCCACCACGACATCCCCACACCAGTGTCAGCAGCTGCTTTACCCTGTGTCACTGAATGCACTCAGTTAAAAACTCAATCTTCACATCTCCCAGGTGAGCTGGAGCACTCCCACTATCCCTTCTTGCACCTGCGAGGCTGAGATTCGGAGGGATTAAAGCCAGGATCATAAAGCACTACGTACTGACGCTGCTTGCCCAGCTCGCACCACCCAGCTCCCAGCCCACAGAGTAAGCGAGCAGCCTGTGTAATGTGTTTTTGTGTCGCTAAGGCAAGTCGCTGCCAGGAGGTAGCCAGACTCGTCTGCTCCAGGGAGAGTTTCTGGACATCTGGCCCGCGGCTGGAAATTTCTGCTGTAAGTACTTGGCCCATCTTCCTCTAGGAGCACTGCACGAGCTGGGCTGGATTTCATTTCTGCAGGGTGGCAGTTCAGTGAATAAAACAAAAGCCCCTTGTTTTCCTGCAAGGTCGTGTTTCATCTCATGCACTGCAGCTTGGCTGCTGCAAAGTGAGGCTTCCTCCTGAAGCCAGTGCGACACCACACATTTCCTCCTCCTTTTTCTCATGATGTTCCCACTGTAACTTCAAGGACAGACGACTGAGGACCGCCAGATAGGAGACGCAGCAGAAGTGCATTTGTTCCCCATGAAGGTGGTGGGCTCATCTGTAGGACTGACTCCCCTGCTCTTTGTCTGAAGGACTTTTCTACTGTTGTTGGTGAGATCAGGCCCACTCCTCTCCTGTGACCAGGTGGTAGAAATTGGGATCGGTTTGCTCCTTTTCTATAAATATTTTATCGAGTGATAGCTAATGAAAACCTGCAAGATATCTTTTAACCATGAAGTCAGCAAGATATATTCTATAAGGACAGCAAACTATCCATGTGGATGGAGTTATTAAGTGTGGATAAATAATGTGTGTGCTGTCTGAGCAGCACCTTACGCACCTGTCTAAAAGACCTGCCCTTCTATCTATCTCAGATGTATGAATTTACGGCCTTGTTGTGAATTTCCTGATGCCTCAGCTCCCAAACATTGAAGCATTCATTCAAAGTAGCTATAGCTTTACAAATAGATTTTTTTTTTCAGAAATAGTTTTTCCATCTGTTTGTTCCATTTTCCCATCTGTTCCTCCAGCCTCTTAGTCTTGTTCAACCTGTTTATGAAGATTGCTTTTAAGTGGAATATATATATATTTTTTCCATTACAGGACAATTGTTTCTTTCACAGTGGTTTGATTTGTTCTTAAACTGCCTCTCTGAACTGCTCTGGGTGCTTTTGCTGCTGACCCATTCACCCTTCCAAGGCGTGTTTTAATCCGTCGATGTGACCGTCTGCTTTGAGGCCACGAGGAGCTATTGTTGGATACCTGGTGGTCACTGCAGGGCCCATAGCTGGAGCCCGATGAGACACCCAGCACACCCTGGGGTGGCATCAGGATGTCCTCCTTGGTGCCACGGAGCTGTGACATCAGGGAAATTGAGTTGATCCATGTAGGTAACCTTTTTGCAAAACGGGACACTATACTACAAGAAGATTCAGGGTAGTAGGCAACCCTGCTACTGCTCCCTGCCCCAGTGAGTGCTCTCTGCCCTGATGTCACCAGCTTGGGGACATTTCCTGCAAATACACTTGTCATATGTGACCCAGGTGTTGCTCACTGGACAGATTCCTTAAAAAAAAAAAAAAAAAAAAAAAAAAAAAAGTAGAGAGCTCCACTGAAGATGTTCTACCACCACCTCCCAAGAGCTCCCTTATCAAAGATCCTGGAGAAGCTTCTGAGAGGCACCCAGGGCAGTCCCCAGCCCATGTTCGACCAGTCTGGAAAAAGTTCCCTGGAACCACCAGACAGTGTTTTATTAAAGCTCGATCAGAAGCTGCAGGATTTGTCTCCCTGTAATTGTCTGAGAGACACAAGCGAGCGCTCTTCGAGGAGCTATCATTTCTGCTACTAAGAGAGCACACATTTGCGTCTCCCCAGGCCACCCAAAAAGGGATCTTTGATTTGTCAAAATATTCCTTTATGCAGGGGAATGGAGAGCTTGGAAGATATCCAAAAATGTGTTAATCTACACTTTTTAAATTTCTCTTTTTATGTAAGGAGGGGGGGAACTAATAATAAGCTTGTAAATCATGTGGTTAAGTTTAAAGAAAAATGCTTTGGGAAAGTTTTCCAGTCTTCTGCGAGACATTTTGTTTTTGTTCCTTCTGTCTCCACAAGACTTTTGCCTTCTACTGTTTGCCAGCAGGAGGAAGACTGGAAAAATTCTGCTGGTCCTGTTATCACAAGTGACAATGGCGGAGTGCTTTTGTTGTTATCCTTCTCCTTCTGGTAGAATGAGATCAGACCCTCTGCTTAGCTAAAAACAAGACAGCTTTTTTGTTCCAGATGTCCTAAGCAAGAGAGCTATTTGTAAACAATATTTTGTTTTGTTTTGTTGCTTTTTTTTTTTCCTGTTCCACAAGAAGCTGAACATTTCCTTGTGTGGTCGTGAGACTTTGTAGGCTGCTGTGCTCCGTCTTTCAGGTAAAAGTGCTCACAAAAGACTTTGGTGCAAAGGAGACCCCAGTTCCTGGTCACTTGCAGGACTTCCCCAGAAGGACTCAGCCCAAGCACTGGCCTTCCTGTCTCAGTGCAGCTATCCACTTCTTTTAAAGGTTTATGCTTAAGAACATCTTGCTAAGACACTTGTAGGATGGGGGAAGCAGCCTTTCGCAGCAGCTCTTGGTCTCAGCAGTGGTTTTATTTTAGGATGTGCTTTTGGCCACTCGGAGCTGAGCAGAAATGAGCTACAAATTTTCATCAGTGGACAACTGTGTGGTCCTTGGGCTCTTGGGCACAAGATGCCAATCCTGCATGTTTGATAGCAAAGCTCAAGGTTTTACAAAATTTAATAAAAAAGTTTATCCATCACCAACCTGGGTTGGTTTGGTTCTCTTTGTTCCCAGAAAACAAAGGCTCTGTGTTCACAGATAAATTCCGCCCATATGAGCATTTCCTTTAACCGGACAAAAGCTTTCTAGAAGAGAACAGTTCTCCCTTTGGGCAATGACGCATTCCCCCATGCTCATGGTATGCACTATTCCCTTCGTTCACTTACTTTGTTACTTTTTGCAGTTCAGCTTCCATACGCCGCTGCTCATGTGTGGTGCCAATGCTGCTGGTGATGAATTTCTTGCCGAGCTGACTTGAGCAATGTCTCTCTGAAGCAATCATTTTCTATCTCCCCAGCGTTTAGCTGAGCACATAGTCTCCAAGACCTTTCACCAAGCATCCATCAGCAATGAGTTCAAGCTAAGCAAGACACTACCCTGTTCCAGAGGCTGAGCAAACCACATGCCTATGCTGTAACTAATTATTTCTATTGGCTGATGGCTTTTTAATGCGTCTGTTTTACAGGTAAACAGATTTATCTTAGAAAGGCAAATGTAATAATAATGTTGGGTTTTATTCATCGCCTTCCTTCAGAGACTGAAGGGCTGTATCCTGAAATAGGTGTAAGCCTTACACAGAATTCAGCTGATTTTCGTACCCGTGCAGCATGGATGTCCCACATTGTTGGGACAGATCAGGAAAGCCTGAAAAAAAATGTGGAGACTCCTAGTAGGACTCCATAAAATGATTATATTAACCAGGTGGTCTCCAATCCAAAACTCCTCATGAACCTCCCCACTTAAAAAAGAACTTTTTTCTAATTTGCAAATCCCCTGGACAAAGCGGTTTCTGGTGCAAGGATGCCACCACATAGAGCCCCGCTCACACATCTCAAGAACATCAGCCCTTTGTGGTATTCAACTCACCCTTGTGATCCCAGGTGCAAAGTCTGAGAACAATTTCCAAATTGTGAAAGTGCTTGCACATTGCTAGTACTGCAAAAGTGCTCAGAGATGTCTCAGACCACACGACCCATGGGCCAAGGAGATCCTAAAAACTGTGCTTGACCCTAAAATATTGTGACTGACACATTGGAAGGGTGGATGGAGACACAGAAGGAGACAGCAAAGCACAGCTTGGTTGTACAATGAGCAAAAATTAGGGGATCTCATGAAAGGGAACAGAACCTGAGAAGCTCTTTCAGACTGACAAAATAAATAAAGAGTAGACACTGGTGAAATTAAAATTCTTGAACGGAGATGTCAAGTGTGTGCTCAAGAGATATTCAGGAGTGACAGTGGCTGCCTTCTGAAAAGCACATGGCCAACCTCCCTACAGCACTGGGATGGGAGAGGGGAGAAGACCTTTACCTGCTGCTCGCTGTGGGCAGGGGGCATGGTGAAAAAAACAGGACCGAGGCATCTGGCAGCAGCTTTTGGGGCTGGACTTCAGTTTGCCTGCCGGGCTGGGGTTGCAGCTGGCTGGCCTGATCTTCCTCCCTCCCACTGGCTCTCAGTGAGAGCAGAACATGCCTTCTCCTGCTGATTTCTGCTTGCCATATTGATTGCAGCAGGGTATAATGGAGACAAGTCAGGCAGAAAGCCAGCCACCCTTGGGAATGATTAAAGAGCAGGCAGAAAAGGATAGAAGTGAAGAAAAACAGGCTGACACTTAGGACGTGCTGGATTTGGAGCAAATTATGCCCCTTTCTCCACCTCACCCCATCCTGGTACTCGGGACCACGCAGCAGCACCTCTTTTTCAGCTCTGCCCAAAGAGAGGCACGGTATCGACCCTCATGTATGCAGGGAACAAAATCCCCAGAACTCATACAATATCCCCATTGTGCATGGATTTGCAGACTGATTATTCAGAGCGTAGCCAAGGAAAGGTAAGGCTATGACCCATTGTTTTCGTGCGATCAATTGAATACTGTCATTTGCATTTAAAACGCTCCGAATTCGCACTGTCAATATGCCAAACAGCTGCTCGGGCTTTTCAGCATTCCATGGTGACAATCACACTATCGTACATCATTGGCACCAGGATTTGCAATACTCTCAGTGTCAAAATTTTGTGTTTTTTTTTTTTTTTTTTTCAAAAAAAAATCCCCCCCCCCCCCCAAATACCCAAACCTGTGAAAAATCCGCTTTAAAAATGATCGTGTTCGATGCTGCTAACCAGGCCTTCACAGATGCCAACATATCAAAATTCATCTCTTTTCTTCCTCTCCTACAATTAAAAGGTAGTTAAGAAAGAGGCTGTTCCTGATAGATCCACCTTCTGTTTTCTCCTTTGTATGCGTATTATTCATTAGCAGTCTAATAAGAGTTTCAAAATGCTCTGTGCCTCTGCCAGCAGGGCATATGTATGTAGACATGTGCTTGTGACAGATAAGTACATAAACAGCATATTGGCACCAGAAAGACATCTGTGCCTAGAAAAACGCTTGTGATATGTACATAAATGACATTTTAGCTCTAGTCAAGTCCTTGTGGCTTTGAGAGGAATATGTGACTGTACTCTTCTCTGTGAATACTGAAAAGGTGCGTCTTAGGAAGGAGAGCGTTTTGGAGGTTTGCTGGGAGCCGAAGGAAGAGCTCTGATGCAGGGAACTGATGCTGGCACGCCGCGAGCACGGCCTGGCACCCCCAAAATCTGACTCGATGCATCCACGCAAGGCACGTCGCTGAATGGGGCTGGCGAAGGCAATGGAGCCCCTGGCTGAGAAGAGAATAAAATCTCATCCCAAAGACCAAAAAGTGGGGGTGAGCTGGGGTGTGGGGGCACAGGGAGTGCTCCCCACAGTGTTGCTGCAACCTGCATTTAATTATCTGACTGACAAATGTGAACAAAAGCCCTTCACCACAACTGCCTCCTATGGCAGAAAAGGGAGATTTTGGTGTGTTACAGAAGGGGACCAAGTGTGCCATCCTCTGGCATCCTTCCTGGGATGCACCATGGGCCCCTTTGTAGGTGTACTCATACCCCTTGGATAAGGCTCATAATGCCTCAGTTTACCTGTTCGTGGTGACAGTTGCCTGTCTGATAGCTGTAATTCATGCTGGAAACTTCATTGTGGCCAGGAGGTAATGGGTGAGAGGCCTGTGGGAGAATATTTGCATCTGCTCATCAGTAGGAGAAAGAGAAGATGGAAAATTGGAGGCACTTGAGTATTTGCAATGCATGCCCGGCAGTAAATATGGACTGTCCTCCCTGATTTCAGGGCTTGGAGTCAGATTACCCGGGGTATTTGAGCCCTGAATGCCCATGGGAGCATTTATGTCCCAGTGAAGCCACCGAAAGTGAGGAACTTGAGCTTTACCCCTGCATAAGCACTGGGTTCAAGCATGTCTTCCAGAGCTTGCTGTGGGAGGTACAGGTGCCCTGGGACTCTCAGCTCCTCCATTTCTGCAATTACAAATCTGCTGTAGATTTCACAAAATTCAGTAATGCAAATTCTGGAAGGAAATGAGTGTCCAAAGCTGCCATTGCCCCTGGGTCCGTCAGGACCCACCTGGGTTGGATCAAGAAATGTCAGCTGTGCACGCACAAAGCCCTTTGGGACGTGGCTCTAGCACACACATTGGGGTGGTCCCTGCTGTTCACCAGCTTGCTCGTGGTGAAAACCCTTTCAGCTCTGATGCGAGGAAGAAAGAGCAGCAAAATATGCCGTGGTTCCTTTGACTTTGCTGGAGCCTGTTGGTTGACATGACCCGAGCATGCAGCTCCCCAGGCAGGTGGGGATCTCACACCTCCAGCCTCCTCGAAGCCTTGCAGGCTGCGAGGGGAACCGCAGAGTTGTTACTTGACTGAAAAAAAAAAAAAAAAAGTGTTCGGGGGGAAAATTGTCTCCAGTCACTCTCATTTTGCATGTGATTTTTCCTACATATGTTTCTAATCATTAAGAAATTCTGTAGCTTAAATAATGCTCTGAAAGTACGGTAACTGTTGGACTACATTCTGTTGTAACCTTATTGAATTTCACTTCTCTGGAAAAAATAATGGGATACTATATCTTGAAAAACAAATGGTAATTGCGTTTTTAACAGAATGTTTCTCTTTGTGTTTCAAAACCTTCTGCACACAGTTAGACATCTAGCCAGGGAAGAAGGTACAAAGCATATGGGCCAATTTCTGTCTGTTGGCTGTTCAAGATGCCTTAATATTTAAGCAGTGATGGGTGTGTGTCCATGCAATATGGCACAGCGTATCTATCTACCCCGTGTCCACGAGCTCAGGTGAGGTGGCTGAAGAGTTGTGTACTGGGGTCAGAAGAGGCATTCCAGGAGGAACTGGGGAAGGTGGATTTACATCTGCTTCCTATTAGGTGTCATCATACCATCCTTATCTCACATTAATTCACATTTGGGCAATTAGGAACACTGAAGACTGATGTTCTTGTGCTCATGGTGAGGACCAGAGATACAGATTCATCTTCCAGATGACCAGGATGTTATAGCGAAGGGTTCTGTAGAGACTGCAAAAATAGGAATTGTCCAGCACTTCTGCATTGCCCATACACTGAAGTGCTATCACTTCCTGAGTGTTTTGGGGGTGTGCACATCACCATGAGCTGATTTGATTAAAAAATGGGACCCATAACAGCATCGTTGCAATGCAGTTCGGCAACATGCTGGTGTTGTTGTCTACCAAGGTTAGGAGAGCCGTGGTAATACCGGAATGCCCTTCCCTCATTTTTAGTAAATCTAACATGTTAAGGACTTTGTGAAGAGATGCTTTTGGACATGTGAAGCTTCAAGGCAAAGTAATAGGCATGAGGTTTCTGACTGACAAGACACATGTGAGTACATGCAAAATGTGCTCCTCCAGCTAAAAATAACATTTCTCCTGTCAACCACGATGCATCCACCCCCACAACACCACCCAGAAGAACACATTAACACCTTGGCTTTGCACGTAGCCCAATTCACAGCAGCCACAAGTGGTAGAGGGATCTGCACTCTGTGTGCATGCTGACAAATCATATGGCATAGCGAAGAACAGAGGAGTGAAACTGGGCTAGCAGAAGTTGACGCCTTATCATCACAGTCCCTTTGAGCATGCTGTAGGCTGACACCTCCACCAACCGAGTCATCTCCCTGATGCCAGGATGAAGAGCACGAGCCCACTATCCTGATTTAGCCTCCGAGGCTCGGCTCGCCACACCAGGAAGGTGCATCGATGCAGACAGGTGGAGGAGCACCTCAGGTGTGCTGGCATGGGGACAAGCAAAGAATGGCCAACCACTGCTCCTCACAGCTGTGCTACAGTGATGGGTAAAATACGCATTGTAGACCAGTGATGTGGGATATTTCTCCCAGTACTGCTCCTCAGTTTGTGCCTAATACCTTCCAGAAACCTGTAAGTAGTATTTCAAACCAAGAAGTGTTGGGTTGCAGAAAGGCATCACCCTTGGGAAGGAATTCTACAGTACCTAAGGCACAGGTCTGTCGTACAGGCTGCGTGTGCTTCCACTGGCACCACAGTCACCAAGGCAGTGGAAGACATGGACTGTAAAGCTTTCAAAAGAGTTAAAAGACTAGAGAAATATATTTTTTCTTTCTTTCTTTCTTTCTTTTTTTTTCCCCAAAGATTACTTCCTGTGAAAATCTACTTTTTTTTTTTTCCTTATAAGTCAATACTTTCTGAAAAGTGCTGAACACAATACAAATTTACTATGCTAACCTTCTTACCATAATTTCTGGGCAAGTCTTTTTGAAAATCACCATTGACAATTCAAATTTACCTTGTTTGCAAAGTACAATTCTTAAAAGGTTAAAAAGTATTGCAAAAATATTGGCAGCTGGCAAGGTTGATTCATGGACACAGACGTCACCATGGGACCATTGCAGTCTTCTCCCGGACAGCACAAAGCTTTACTCAGAGGAGATTTTCGGAAACCCAGGAGATTAAAAAAACGTAAATTCCAATCTCTCCTTTAGCCGGCAAGCGCATGAGCCTATGTTCTCACTCCTGAAATTAAGCTCCTTTAACTCTCATCTAAGTGGCCGGGCAGAGCCTTGGGCTCTTGCAGCTCTTCCCTTGCCCGAGCTTCACCCGACACCAGCAAAGCCAGGAAGGCTTTGGAGGGCGTTGAAGGCATCCAGCCCTTCACAGACGGCGCTTAACAGTTAACAGGATCAGCACCTCAGCGACTTGCAGGCTGTCCATCACCTCAGATGCCTTACAGTTTTTTAAATTATGCAACGCCCACCATATGTAATTAGCTAAGTAAGCCGCTTTCACTTAACCTCAAATGTTTGTAATGCTTATAATCCCGGTTGGGAATCTGTATAAAGGAGCTCTTTGTTAAGGGCAGAAGGGAGGAATTTTCTTCTATAAGAAAACCAGGGACTTGACACGGATGTAAAGCTAAATGCTTGAAAGATCACTTTTGTTTGGCAAACAGTTGAGTTTTGGGGGTTGTTTTTGGAGGTCCCAATGTTTAAACTTATTTAGCAAGTGGTCTGGCATGAGCCATACATGCAAAAGCAGCTTGCCTATGGTGAGTCCTGTCCCATTAAGCTATAGGCATCCTAGATATTTTTCTTTCTAGTCCTTTCTTACTCCTTTTTCAGCAAGTCTAACACCAACATCAAGTCCCTTCCTGGGATGAAAAACTGTGAGTTTACCAGCAAACATGGAGCTTCAGCTTTGGCCCGTTTTGGTTTCCCTGTTGGAAAAGCTGAACAGTTGGATGCTCTTGGTGATTCTTGTCACATTCCTTTTGATTATTGACTTTTTGAGAAAGAGACGTCCCAGGAATTTCCCTCCAGGGCCACAGCTCTTTCCTTTTGTGGGAACCATTGTGGACTTAAGGCAGCCCCTCCATCTTGAGATGCAGAAGGTAAGGACATTTCTCCTACTAATAATATTTTACCTCCTCAGTGACTTTGGTAACCTAACCTGCAAAGGCAGGTCCTGAAGAACAAGCTGTATATTAACTGTGTATGATAGCAATCATTCTGGGGTTTATCCCTTAACACCACCTCCTCTTCCATGGGAGTTGGAAGGTTTGATGGAAAAGAAACTCATACCAGAGGAAAGCCTCCTCTTTCTTCCCGTTGGACCATGGACATTTTGTGCCTGAACCCAGGAAGGGTTTGGAGAAGCCGTGCCAGACCCGGGGAGGGATGGCAATTGCTATGTGAAAAACAAACTGTTTGGACAATGATGATCACGTCCCAAAGTTGTCTTTGCTCAGAGGCCAACAGTTTGCCCCATTACATCTGAAATAAACATTAAGGCCCAGAGTTAATCTTCCCCATGGCTTCTTCTGTACCACAGAAAGAGGCAGAGATACCTCTAGAAAGGTTTCCAGAACTTTGACTCCCACCAAAGACAATGACACATGCTGTGTACCTTGTCTGAAAAAGTGAGAGAAAAGGTTCTGACATGCTGGTTGCAAATATCCTTTTAGTGACTTTTTGTCTCTCACTTTTACTTAAAAGATTGACACCATCCTATCTACCCCAGATTTTCACAGCCCACTAGCATAGCTGTCACCAGGGGAACCTTTGAGGAAGGCTGAAGCAGTATGCTCAGGATATTGGGTCAATTATGCATAGTTGTTACTAATAAAATTAATCGCATTAATTTACGCACATACAATGACAGAGCTGACCATTTGACCTCAGGCAGATTTCGTAAGTCACCATGGCAGTTCAGGGCGACCATGTGTGTCCCCCTTCTAGCGTCACACCAAGGAGTACATGGACTGAGACCTTGGCAAAGCAGAGCCCAAGAGAGGGCATAATTGTCCTCTGCTCTTATACATCAGGGAGTTAAGTACTGCAGAGGAGAGAATAATGCTAGCAATGACCATGCAAGGAAAATGACTATAAATTGGCTATAAATGCATCCAGGCTTAAAATTAGAGGAAGGTTTCTAAGCATCAGCAGTTGGAGCCACTTTCTAAGTGTGATAGCTGGAGCAAGAAACCTCACTGCTTCAGACAAAGCTGGTGAAGAGGACTACATGTTGTGCCCTGCTCTCAGCAGCAAGAGCCTGGGCTTGGAGACCCAGGGGTGCCTCTGCCTCTTGTGAAGAAGAGGGAAGGAGCAGGTGCCCATCAGTCACAAAGTAAAAAAAGTCTTTGTTACAATTAATAACATCTGGGTGAAAGCCATTTCATACCTGCTGATGAATACGAGCAAACCATCCCTCCCACACTGCATACAGCTCACTAACATTTCCTATGCCATCTCCAGCCTTCACGGAATAGCTGAGGTTGGGTGGGACCTGTGGAATATTTGGGTTTGGATTTTTCTTAGGTCCAACCCATTGCTCCACCCGGGACTAAATTCAAAGTTAGATGCCAGGCCTTCTCCGGGCTAGTTCTGAAAATCTCCATCTTCTTGCACTCAGAGGGCAATGTACTCTCTTTCAGCTCTCCGCTCGCTACGGGAACATTTTCAGTGTGCAGTTTGGAAGTCTGACTTTTGTGGTAGTCAGCGGGTACCAGATGGTGAGAGAAGCTCTTGTCCACCAGGCCGAAATATTTGCAGATAGGCCAAAAATTCCACTTCTCCAAGAAATTTTTAGAGGCTTTGGTAAGTACAGCTTCCAAGATTTTGCCACAAACGTTTCGTCTATTTGCAATGATAACAATCAGAGTGAAAGAAGGCTGAATTCAACCCTCGGTAACTGTGCCAATAAAAGTTTGCACACGGAAGGCAAGTGCTGAAGTCAGTCTAATAACCTCACAGATATATGTTTGAATCTGTCTGGGGTTTAGGGATGATGCTGGGATCAAAGTCAGGTGTTGACCTGGATGAAAGACAACACGGGCACACTTGAAGCGTTTTCCCCTTGCCTTTCTCTGCCCGGGCTGCATGTAGCTCCAGAGGCGGGCTATGGAGCTCCTGCCTGCAGCTCTGCCAACAGCGTGATAGTACTTAGAGTATTTTGGCTTACACCTTTTTTTCCCACGCAAAGTGACAAAGTAGCAAATCCATAAAGCTAGATCTTTAGCATAAGCCAATTAGTCTTGAATTTTAATTCCCAGGCAAAGCTATGGTTTCTCAATGTCTGCAGTTCTTGTTTGCTTTGGTCTGGGGTTTATAAGACCAATGGCCATTTCTGAATCCCATCATCCATATTCAACACAGAATCTTTGCTTGCTTTTTCCATCCACAGGGCTCATATCATCCAATGGGCATATATGGAGGCAGCAGAGAAAGTTTGCTTCAGCAACACTGAAAAGCATTGCTGTAAGTTTTGAGGAAAAAGTGCAAGAGGAGAGCCGGTATCTTGTGGAGGCGATCGAGGAAGAGAAAGGTAGGCAGCCCACGTGCAGCACCGTGCCCAAACCTTTCACCTAGCCTCTTGCCAGATGAAGGGAGAGAAGTAAAACTCTTCCTCTGGTGTGACTCCTAACATGCAGGCCGTTTCTACAATAGCACAAATTTCTATCTTACACTTCCACACTGCCTTTTAGAACTTTTTTTAGACCCCAGGTCCACAATTTCATTTCTTCCTTATTAATATTAAGCAAATATATCCTAGATGTTTATTAAAGCATGCGTGTTTATGTGGCTAAGAAAACCTTTTCTCTACCATGTGAAGGTATAAATGCAGGTCTCATGATAGCAAGCACGTACACTCAGAGGTTCTGTTAACCTCTGCCTGTCCCTGGTTTTGCAAAGTATTTTAAAACTTGTTTAGTCAGGCTTTCCTTTTGTATCATGCACAGATGAAGCATGTGCCTTGCTCTTTTATGGTCCAGCTTTTAAGAACTGCCAGAGGGATATTAGTAAGAATAATTTGTATGTTGGTACATGGGTGATGCTGCACTTCAGCTTTAAATAGAAGCAGATGGGGTTTAGCTAATTCTATGGAGCTATATATAGTAAACAAGAAAGATCTAAATAGGAATTGTGAAATTATATACTGAACTTGCTCCATTTTAATTGCTGTTGCACTGAACAGTCCAAATACTTCATGTTGCCAATTGATTATAGTCCTTTACGGTCCTAATCAATAAACTAATTAAGCTGCTGTTTTGGGCCTTTCTTCCCATTAGTAATGACAAATAGTGATCATGTCCATCACTCCGGTATCTGAGCACCAGCCCAGCTTAATTACTTTCTCACAGAGTGGAGAGATCAGCAGTCCTGTGCGTGGTGCCTTGCATTTCAACGCGATGCTCCCCACAGTATCGACAGCAGCTCGGGGCTGTGCAGGACTCATTACTGATATTAGGCTCTCGTATCACAGCAAGTAGCTCTGGGCTGCTTAAATGTGCCCGAGGAAATGTGCCTCTGCTCAATAGTCCTCCTGAGGAAGGCAGGTGTGATGAGCATCAGGCCACACATCACTCTTTTAGGAGCCTGTGGGCCATAGGAGCCATCGCTGGATTTTCCTGTCTCATTATTTTGTGGTGCATGAAGGCCAGCACAAAGGCATTTCTGCAGTGTGATTCATCTTGAGCTCCCTGCCCCAGGCTCTCTTGGTGTTTAAGAGGGACACCAAAGACACCTTGGAGCATACAAACCTGTAGCTGATTGTTTTCCCTGGGAAACCTTTCAGACCCAGCTTCAGCAGCTCTGTGCTAACATCGGTGTGTGCCAGCAGCCTGGGCTCAATGGAAGGGGATGTCCTCAGGGAGAGGGCACCATGGCACACAGCGCCCAACTTTCAGATAGGTGATGGGGTGTTGGGGAGCCCAAGGCACAGGGTAAAGCCTCAGCACCACCCCTGGTGAGAGGTAAGGGGGGTCTCACCCCAACTCCGCATCTTTAGGTCCGGTACAGAAAATTTTATCTGAGAATTAAAATCAAGCTCCGTGTCTTTCATTTTGTTCCCTCCAGGACAGCCATTTGACCCTCATTACAAAATTAACAGCGCTGTTTCAAATATTATCTGTTCCATAACTTTTGGGAACCGGTTCGACTACCACGACAACAACTTCCAGGAATTGCTGCACTTGCTTGCGGAAACACTGCTGCTCATAGGAAGTTTCTGGGGCCAGGTAAAGCCAGTCTGCCACTTTCGTAACTTCAGCTCCATGTAAGTGCTTGGAAACAAGTTTCTAAGGTACTGAAGTAATCTGCTTTTCCCTGAGAAAAAAAAAAAAAAAAAAAAAAAAAGGTCTTGCTATAAGGGAAATGACCACGGGTATTGTTTTACATGAGGCTGGGTTAATCCATTAAATCCACCAGGAATGCAGGCAAGCAAGTTAAAATTATTGAGGCACATCGAGAAAATAAATAAATAAATAAATAAATAAATAAATAAATAAATAAATAAATAAATAAATTGTGGGATTTTAAAGCCAACCTTATACCTGACAGAGCAGAAAAGCAACAGAAAAATCCTTAAAGTCACTATATTTCTACCAAAAGAAGATAAAATATTCACGGCACTCGGTGAAAATTCCCTCCTCCCCCATCCCTTTCCCAGCCAGCTTCTCAAATACGTTTATTTTATGACTAGAAGAACTCAGAGGCACGGTTTATAAGCAAGTAGGATGCTCTGGGGACTGGCTGCCATAGCTCCTGCATGGCCGTACGCCGTGGGCTGGGTCTGTCCTTGCTCCCCGACACTCATTTCTGACCCCAGCAGCCACCTCTGACCTGCCCTACAGCGTCGGCCACCCAGTGTTAGAGAACTTTATCAGCAGATTTATCATCTGCCTGATTCTTCTCTTGTTTCTACTTGTTTGCATGTGTAACTATATTGACCTTTTTAGCAAAACTGATTTTTTTCCTGATTGCAAGCGGAGCTAATAAATTGTAGTACCGTCTCAGCTGTCATGCCCTGCTTTTCTTTTTAACCCAAGAAGTGCTCTTCTGCTCTGATTTCTCGCCAGCTGTACAACGCTTTTCCTTTGGTAATGAGATGGCTACCAGGGCCCTTCCAGAAAATCTTCAGGCACTGGGAGAAACTTCAGCGCTTTGTGAAGGGTGTGATCGCAAAACACAAGGAGGAGTTGGACCAGTCTGAGTCAGGCGATTACATTGACTGTTACTTGAAGGAAATAGAGAAGGTGAGAGGGAAATACCTAAAGCCACCTAAACCTTAACCCCAAAAGCAACCAGACAAGACTCAAGGCAGTTTTGTTAGAGGGGCCTTCTCCTCGCTACATCATTCACATCCGACTTCAGCAGCAGCAGGAGTCTGATCATTTTGAAAATGCACAGATTTTTTTTATTTTTATTTTTCATTTGGAAGTATTTACACTTTGTCTTCTTCCATTTTTCATTCTGTCACGCAGTGTAGGAGGTTTCTCAGGGAATGTGTTTAGGTTTCTGTGAGGGCTCACAGGACGGTGCTTGTTGTGGTGAAACTTCACATTTAAAAATGTTACCTGCTTTTAAAAGTTGCTATACAGCAGACTTTGAAGCAGGCTTTTTGGGGAAACCTCACACTTTAATGAAAGAAAGGGACCAAAATTTCCAAGTCCAAGGGTGGTGGATAATAAAAGACTCGAGTTACAGACAGATGGCTTTGGATTTGGGTTTTGAAAGCATCCCCTTCCTACTAAGCACTTCCACTCTCTTCTTTTTACCCAAGTTTAAGGGTGACACAAGCTCTTATTTCCATGAGGAAAACCTGCTCTGCTCCACCCTGGACCTCTTCCTGACCGGGACAGAGACGACGGCAACTGCCATCCGCTGGGCTCTGCTCTACATGGCTGCGTACCCCCACATTCAGGGTAGGGCCGCCGATGGGTCCTTCACTATACAGCCCCAAAAGAGATAACTGAAACAGAAAATTGAGCTATTTCCAGGTTCACCAGGTTGAACAGGCCTGTGGTCCAGCTTTCTTGTTGGGAACTTTTTGAGCATAGATCTTTTTTGTATTTTTTTTTTTGTTTGGTTTCTGTAGAGAAAGTGCAGCTCGAAATTGACGCCGTGATCGGCCAGTGCCGCCAGCCCACCATGGAGGACAAGGAGCACATGCCCTACACCAGCGCGGTGCTGAGCGAAGTGCTGCGGATGGGCAACATCGTGCCGCTGGGGGTGCCCAGGATGTCCACCAGCGACACCACCCTGGCTGGCTTCCACCTGCCCAAAGTATGCCCAGGACAGCAGCCCCCTCCTCACCCCGCCAGCACGGGGTCTTCATGGCCCCAGCCCCAAAATCTCACCTGGAGGCACCAGCCTGCAGGATCTAATGGAGATATCTCAGCTCTGTAGAAAACGGGAGCTGTCCTGATGGATGCTGTAGGGTTGTTATGGGTCTCGCCTCCTTACAGAGGAGAATTGTAAGATCCTCTTGTGTTGGTCATAATTTTCAGTTTTACAAGGTTTGGTTTCATACAAGATGCCTTCCATGAATTACATGAGCAGAGGCCCAAGAAACACAAGAAAGCAAGCAGCTTGGATTTGTTAATTCCACAGAGTATTAAAAATAATCTACTGAAAGTAGCACTCGATAAAAGCCAAGTAATACTTATTGATGTGTATACGTTGTTCTAGCATTATGAAAGCAAATATGAGATTTGGATAGATTGAGTCTCTTCCGTGGACATGATTGGTTGCTTCTTGGTAAATTAAAAATGAAAAATCTGGGCATTTTGCTGCACATTGATTGGAATATTTTTCTTTCTCTGATGGAGGATGTGAAGGTAAACCAGACATGGTTTTAATAAAAAGCATAGTGAAAAGGATCAATAAAAAAATTATTTGGTTAAGTTGCTTCCAATTCCTCTGGGAACACGACTTTATTGGTTTAAAGTTGGTTTATGTTAACATCACCAGTGACAGCAGCACAAGGTACAGATCAACACCACGGTGATAGACAGTGGCACATAGAAGTGAACAATCCTGCAGGCTTTCACCCTTATTTACCCACGTTGGTTATGAAAAACATGTTGTGCTTAGTAGTTTACTTTGTGTGTAGAGCAGAGCTAATAATAAACTAGTCTGACAGCACATCGGCTCTTCTTCTCCATGCGAACTCCTGCTTCCTCCACCTCTTGCAGGGCACCACGGTGATGACCAGCCTGACTTCGATAATGTTTGACAGAAATGTGTGGGAGACCCCAGACACCTTTAATCCCGAACATTTCCTGGACAAAGGCCAGTACAGGAGGCGAGAGGCTTTCCTGCCCTTCTCTGCAGGTAGGAAGATGGATGGGGAGATGGGTTTGCTGTTTGCAATGCTTTCTTTTTTCCCCCCATCAGAGCAGGGGGAACTGCTCCCTGTCCAGCTTTCTGCCTCTAATAGCAGCCCATGCCTGGCATTTCCCACAGTGAAAATCCCCTGGCAATTAATACTGACTGCTCTGAGCCGAAGGGAAATCAATTCTGTTATTGCAGGATGAAAAATAAGGCTTTTTCCTCCTGCAAGAACTGTGTAAATGGGCTCTTTTTTATATATATATTTTTTTGACGAGTCTCCCCTCTTCGCCCATCTGAACAGCCACAGCCGTCTGCAGAGCAGGAAACTTCTGGGGACGGTTTCTGTACGATGTGTGGGTGAACATTGCCACCTAACCTTGCTAGGAAGAAAAGCTCCTGCAGCCCGTGCAATCCAGCGCAGGCGAGAGGAGCCTGGAGGCAGTGGAGACCCCAAGCCAGGCCCCTCAGTCCCCAGACATCACCCTCCCTCATGTCCCACCGGCCCCACAGCCCCTTCAAGCCCCCATCTCCTTGCACAATGCAACTCCCCCCCGCTGCCAGAGCAGCTATCAAGGACAATGCTTAAACCTTGCTCCAGACTCAGCGCAGATTTTTTGCTCCTTTTCCAGGCAAGCGTGCTTGTCCCGGAGAGCAGCTGGCCAGGACCGAGCTCTTCATCTTCTTCACCGTCCTGCTGCAGAAGTTCACCTTCCAGGTGCCGGCCGGCGCCACGCTGAGCTTCGCCTTCACGCTCAGCCTCACACGCTGCCCGAAGCCCTTCCAGCTCTGCGCTCTGCCTCGCTGCTGATGCTCCCGAGACCCCTACCTGCTGCTTTGGCCCCTCACGCACTGGAAAATGCCCCGTTTTCCAACCACACCATTAGATTTTGGGCTGCAATGGCAGGTCACAGACATCTAGCACCCAGCGGCCTTGCTTTAACTGTGGGCAGTGGTAGGGAGGGCAGGAGGGTGCTCTGCACACTGCAATGAGGACAGCCCTTGGGACACTTCCCTTTGTCTCCTGCCACCTCCCCTCTGTCAGTTTGATAAAATACGTGAACTCTAAAGCCTTATGATTTGATTCCCACCCTTAGCAGCTCCCAGGAAGTTCTGGGTTCATGCCCACCATTATGGACACCCAGGGTGTCACAGCAGATCCTGAGCCTCAGGAGGCCTCAGGCCTGGGGCGGTGCACATTCCTCACAACACCCCACTGCTTGCTTTTCCTATGGAAAGCCCATATCTAAGCGGACATTCTTGCAGAGGAAACATCCATTTTTTTCTCCCATATAGATGAAAATTTTAAGGAGGTTATAAGGTGGTAGTAGCAGCTCCTACCATAAGCCAGCCCAGGCAGGATGGCACAGGGAGCTGCATCTCCAGCAGGTCTCCAGAAATACGATATTGAAATTGTACAAGCAGGAAAGGCTTATCCCATGTGAGAAACTAAGTTGTGTTTTTGCAGCAGAAAACTAACTTTCTGTGTTCAGAGATAGTTGTGTAGTCATAACAAAGAGAAATGCTAAGTAGTTAAGTAGACAGTAGAAGGTCTCACTGTTCCAAAATAAGGTAGAAGACTGAGAAAAACAGGATGAGCAGTGTGAGAACAGTAAAAAAAACGAATATCACAAGTTCTCAAAACATAAGAAAGGAGAAAAAAAAAAAAAAAAAAAAGGAGAAAGGAGAAATTAAAGGGTTGATCAACAACAACAACAAAAAATTGTACATATATGGCATAAAGGAGCATCGAGTAGCTTGTGAACCTGTAGTACTCTGCCAATGAGGAAACGGGAGGTGATCAGGTGTCAGGTAGTAGGGAATAAAAGGTTATGATTTGTTTACTATAATGTGCTTCTAATTGGCAGGACGCCCGCCATTGCAATTGCGAATAAAATAGCTTCACAGAAGATCCTGTCTGAAGAAAATTACTGAGATTTTTTCTCACAGCTGAGAGGTCTGTGCTCGTAAAACGCACGACATCAAAGAAGAGGCCTGGGGCCATGCTGAGAGGGCTTTCCTCAGCCCCGGGCTCAGCAGTTGGCCCTGGGGGCCCTGGGGAACGGCACGGGGCCATAGCAGAGACCCTGCTCCTGCCCACACTGGAGTCTCCCTGGAAAAGAGCCCACTGAATATGCGACTGGTAGGGAATTTTTCCAGTTCTGCAACCAGATTTTAGTGCTTAGAACTCCCAAGCTGTCTCCTATGCACTTTAGTTTGCAATATTGTCACAGCAAAGACATTTTTCACTCTTTTTTTTTTTCCCCCCGACCATTCATAAGTGACTTTTCTGTGTGCACACTTGCAGGACACCGGCTACCTCACAGAAAAGCTGGATTAATTCGTGTTTCCTTTCCCCTGGGCTGCAGAGCCCTCGCTGTGCAGTGGCAGATCCGGGCCACATGGGAGAGTCCTCTGCTCAGCCCTGCGCGCCTCCGGCCGCTCTCGCAGCCGGACTCCAACCGATTGCTTTAATCTTACTGTAGTTTTAATTAATGTTTCACAGTTACAGGTGCCTCAGGTGCCTTATTTATTTATTTATTTATTTCCCTAATAGA
The DNA here is from genome assembly GCF_011077185.1 of Oxyura jamaicensis. Lineage (NCBI taxonomy): Eukaryota > Metazoa > Chordata > Aves > Anseriformes > Anatidae > Oxyura > Oxyura jamaicensis. Next base: position 28,347,050 of record NC_048900.1, on the reverse strand, counting down.
GTAAAAATAAAGGATCTGTGGGCTTTTTCTACCTATGGAGTTTTCAGAGCCACTCAGGACTGGACGCGGGTTTCTCTCCATTTTTATCCACGGCGGTGCAGGGCTGACCTCAGGTGTGTGGGCACAGCTCGTTTTGTTTGCACTGGCTTAGCAAACGAATGTTGATCCCTTCCACTTTAAACTTGCCTTTCCCTGTTACTCTAGTGCCTCCTTCTCTACTCACACTGCTTCGTGGGAGAGAATAAATGGTTGCTCTCTTCCTTTTTTCCTCTTTCCCAGTTCAGTGGCAAAAAAAAAGGGGGGGGGGGGGGGAGAAAAAAAAGGGGTGGGGAGTTTGTAAAGACCCCATGCAGTAAAGGCAGGAGGCATGAACTTGTTTATTTTATGAGTGGAACATCTCATGTGAGTGAAGGGGAATGTGTGCATCTCTGTATGCAGATGCCTAACTGTGCTTGGAAGCCAGAGGTAAAAGAGGTTCTCCCCTAGAACGGGCCCTTTCCCTTTTAAGCTCCATGGCAGAGCAGCGATTCAGCTTTTCCAAGTTCATCAGGCGTGCAGGTCACGTAGCAGCTTCACCTCCTTGCACATGGAGCAGCCCCAGCAACACTTGGCCATCTCCGTGTTGCCGTCGGCTCCGGACGTCCCCGGAGCGAAGCAGCCGGAGCCTGCTCCTCCATCCTAACACACAACGCGTCTGTGAAAATGAGGTGCGGTGTGTGTGTGGTCAGACACCCGCATGGCACCGGGCCTGGCCTCATTAGCAAAAGCAGGGGGAAGGGAAGTCTGTGGGCTGGGAGCAGGGCCAGCGTCACCGCCGGGGCAGGACACCACCATTCCTAGAAGCCGCTTCAGAGTCCAGCCGTGTTTACGTCCTGCCCTCATCGCCCCGCGGAGACGAACCCGCACCCCGTGAGTCAGAGAGCTTGTCAAGGGTTTGGCGCAATCTTATCTCGCACATCCCAGCTGAACCCAGCGCGCTCTGGAGCTGTGCGTACCTCAAGAGGCAGTCGCCGCGAGCGAGGACAGCGAGAGGTGCTTGGACAGGGGCCGGGACTGTCACGGTGAGGGCACAGTGGCAGTGCCAGGAGGGTTTAATCCCTGCCCTGCAAGGCTCGTTTCTGTGCTCTGCAGGAGGAGGCTGATCGCTGGGGCTTTGTAAGGCAGCGGTGGGAGGCATGGGGGGAGAGGGGAATGGGAGGTGCTGTTTTGTGGGTTATTTTTAATGGGATCAGAGTTGATGTGTGAGTTGGCTCAGGAAAGGATTTAATCAAACAGGCCTCACGAAACCTGAGGGAGCAGGAGTCCGAAGGCCAGGCCAGCTCCAGCCTCACCGCACGACTCTGCGTGCCCCCTGCTGTACCCGCACGCTTTTCCTGCCCTGCTGCGTGCCGAGCCTCACTGTCACCCATGCTGCACCTCCTCTGGGATGGCATCTCCTTCCAGGTGCTCTTCATCTTCCTCTTCGTCTTCCTGCTCGTTGCCGACTACATGAAGCGGAGAAAGCCCAAGGATTTCCCCCCAAGCCCCTTTTCCTTCCCCTTCGTGGGAAACATGCAATTTCTGATGATCAGAGACCCTCAAGCCGTGATGCAGAAGGTAAGGGGGGGTTCACAGCATTGCGAGAGGGTCAACCCAACCCAACCCAACCCAACGAAGCCCTGCAGCCCACAAGGACTCAGAGGGCTCACCCAGGAAGGGCAGGAGCTTAGACCTCCATCAGCAGCAATGTGGATGAAGTTTGCCCAGGTGTAAGGAGCCAGACAATGGGCAAAGGGCATAGCACAGTGCCATGGGTCCAACCACGGCTGCAGGTGCATCTAATAGGAGTGGAAGGGCTTTAGGGAGGGCGTTAAAAAAGAGTTGTTTAACTCAGTTGAAGCTTGCAAGGCCTAGAAAATGCAACCTGAAGAGTTTTACTTGGTTTATTTCAAATATACACCAACCTCCTGAACACTTATTCAGGAAATGAGGAAAAGAGAGATCACACGCAATCAAGCCAACGCTTGTGCAACCATCCCCACTCCTCTCCCAAGGTTAGCTTCCCCTATTTGCATTGCAAATCTGCCTGTCCCTCCCTGGGGGTGTCCCTGTCCCAACAGACAAATTCTTTGTGAATGAATCCCCTTTTATTTATTTACCCTTTTCCCAGATTATCGACAAATATGGGAACATCTTCAGCACAGAAATTGGCAGACAAAGGTCTGTGGTTGTAAACGGGTTTCAGCTGGTCAAGGAAGTCCTTGTAAACCAGGGAGACAACTTCTTGGATCGCCCTGAAGTGCCTATCGACGCAGAGATCTTCAGCAGCTTGGGTGAGTTACCACTGGGGACACGTGCCTGAGCCCCAGTCATGGTGCTGACCCTACAGACGTGCCCAGGAAGGAGGCTGGGGGGCAGTGCTGTGGTTTGGCACTCATGCCAAGCAGAGCCATCGGCACATGTGAAGCCCAGGAGGAACGGGCAGAGGTGTTGCTCCTCCTTGGGAAAGGCAGAGCCCTCACGCTTCTTCCCCCTGGGGAGGGCACCTGCCTTCTCGCATGGTGGGATGTGTCTGCCAGGGCTGATCTCCTCCAACGGGCATCTGTGGAAGCAGCAGAGGAGGTTCACCCTGACCACCTTCCGAAATTTTGGCCTGGGGAAGAGGAGCCTGGAGGAGCGGATACAGGAGGAGTGCAGATTCCTCACCGACGTGTTCAGGGAGGAGCAGGGTGAGGATCATGTCCCACAGAAACCAGTCTGGCCCCATTAAAATTTCCCCCATGACTCACTGCATGCTAATGCCTGCTGAAAACACCTCCTCACACACAATGCTAGCGCCCTGCCAGCATCCCAGCTTCATTCCAGGAGTGTTTTGCCCTCCAATTAACTGATGACTGCAGCAAGGTAGTGCCCAAAGCCCACCTTTGGTTTACTATTCCATTGCACTATTTAGAAAATCTCGTGTGCTTGTTAAGCACCAATGTCTCCAATTTATCCAAATGGCATTTGCTCTTCTGCAGGCATTTCCAACCTTCCTTTCCAAACAAATATCTCCAGCAGGGTGCCCACCAGGGGCCACTCATTTCACATCAACTGGTGGAATATTTTACCTCTGATGACTGTTTCCTTTTCCTTTTCTGTGGAGACTGGACGAGAATTGATTGTTCCCTTTTCCTTCTCCAGGGAATCCCTTCAACCCTCACTTTAAAATCAATAATGCTGTTTCAAACGTCATCTGCTCCATCATCTTCGGCAATCGGTTTGAGTACCACGATGAGAAATTCCAAAAATTGCTGCAGCTGATGGAAGACACCGTTAGACTCCACGGGACCTTTATGAGCCAGGTACAACGCTCCTGCCAGCAGCACAGACAGCTTGCAGCTTTGCGAGGCCACGGTTGCTTCTCTGGAGTCCAAACTTACAGATTTTTCATCGCTGAATGTAGAGGGTAGGCCAAGTCCAGATGTTCTCCTCTGCTCTGGGACCAGGAGGTCTCCTGTGGTGGTTCCTACAGCTGTGTGGCCCCTCTCGCTCCCTGGAGGCATCCTGGTGCAGCTGCAGGCCCCACTGATGACAGAGACGAGCTACCCCCAGCTAGTTTTCAAGTGCTTTGGGAAGGAGCTGGATACAGCTGGGGTTTCGGGCAGGTCTCCAGGAGAGGTTATGGGATAGAGAAATGTGAAGGGTGCCAATTCATTGCCATTCCCCCTTCCATTGCACCATCTAGATTTGCCTGTCATTTCTTGCGCCGTTTGAAAATCAGGCAGAAATGCTCACCCTGCTCTCTGTCACCCCATATCACCCTCCCTGCCGACTGACTGCCAGCCTCCCCACTGTGGCTCTGAGTAATGCACTAGTCACTCTCATAACGGAGACACCAATTTTTTGTCATGCTTTCCTGGAGCTAAGTTATTTCCATCTGCTCCAGCATAGCAGTGCAAGCTTCTCAAGTTTTGATAACAGAAGTGGTTTTCCAGCCCTTTATTCAATTTGCTCTTTTTCTTTTGTGTCCAAAGCTGTACAACTTTTTCCCCACAATAGTAAAGTACCTGCCTGGATCCCACCAAAACATTTTTAGGAACTGGAAGCTGATGAAAAGTTTTGTGATTGAGAAGATCAACCAACACAAGGAGGACTGGAACCCCTCAGAGAGCCGGGACTTCATCGACAGCTACCTGGAAGAGATGGCCAAGGTCAGCAAGCAGAGCAAACCCTTCTGCAGATTAGAAGTCAGGAGGGACAAGAAACAAGCCCAAATTCTCCATCTGAGCTACTGGGGTGGCCATCGATGTGATTAGGATGGACATCGAGTTTGGGGCACCCATTGGTGGGATTGGGCTGCAGGGGGCTTCTACCAAAGCCCTTGGGCTTGACGTCGTGCAGGCAGGACGGGAAAGTCCTTGCTGTTCACGCAGCACTAACACTCCTTTTTGTGAAGCCCAACGGCAGCAACTTGCGTGAGGAAAATCTGGTGGCGTGCACACTTGACCTGCTGTTTGCCGGGACTGAGACCACCTCCACTACTATCCGCTGGGCTCTACTCTATATGGCCATGTATCCCGAAATTCAAGGTACAGTTAGCAACGGGGCAGTGCTTTTGCTTGGTTTTAGCTCTCACAGCTCGATGGGAGACTCTAAAAGAGAAAAGAAAGGAATCTCCTTGCACTCACAGCAAACACCCCACATTTTCCGTTGTTTTTTTTTTTTTTTGGTTTCGATTTTGTTTGTTTTGTAGTTGCTGTTGGTTTTTTTTAATGTTTTTGCTACACCTTGGCTGATCCTTGCTCTTTCCAAACAGCCCGCGTGCAGGCCGAGATCGATGCAGTCATCGGGCAGTTGCGGCAGCCAGCCGTGGAGGACAAGAACAAGATGCCCTACACCAACGCTGTCATCCACGAAGTGCAGAGGAAAAGCAACATCATCCCTTTCAACGTGCCCAGACTGACAGTGAAGGACACGTTCGTGGCCGGCTTCTGTGTGCCCAAGGTAACCCCACTCCTGAGCACCAAGGTGCAAGGAGGAGACTCCGCTTCCCAGGCACATTTCAGGGACAGGGCAACTCACTCCCAGGCAGGAGGGACCAACCCACAGCATCCCTGCCCCTTCCAGAGCTCAATCCTAGCAATCACGTGGGGTTTTCTCTGTCCAAACACCAATCTCGAGCACGGTGAATCGTGCACACCCAGGCTGAACGCCACAGGGCAAGGCCCCTACGCAAACCACTCAGGCACAGATCGCTTATCACACAGCTGTGGTTTAGATGAACTTTGGCCCGTGGTTGCAGCAAATATAAATACTGCTGATGACAGAAAATTGTGGGTATATAATCACCACAACTCCAGCGTAGTAGGGAAAAACAGCCACGTGATGGGAGTTAACAAATACTCACAACAGCTTTGACTATGAATGCTCCTCATGGCAAGGAGAAGGGAGGATAAAAATCCACCTCCTGTTGGCAGTGGCAGAGAAGGTGCAAAGTGGTTTTCTTTTTCTCATCTCAGGGCACTGTTATGATCCCAAATTTAACCTCTGTGATGTTTGACAAGGAGGAGTGGGAAACCCCAAACACTTTTAACCCTGAGCATTTCCTGAAGGATGGTCAGTTCCAGAAGAGGGAGGCTTTTATACCATTTTCCTTAGGTAAGATTTGCTGGATTTGGGTGCTTCCGTATTGAATCACTGGACTGGGTCTTCCAACTGCACAATGGAGACAGCAAGTCACCCAGGCTGGGGGCAGCCCGTGCTGTAACACCTTGGGAAGCCCAGTTTGGGTGCAGAACTGGGCTTTGAAGCATGACGTGGGCAAGGCAGTGCGGGCTGGGTGATGCTCCTGCAGGGGGCAGGTGCTGAGGCTTTTTTGGCAGAGAAAACAAGGCGGCCACCAGCGAAGGCTGAAGGCGCGGTGGGTGGCTGTCTCCACAGGGAAGCGTGCCTGCCTGGGCGAGCTGCTGGCGCGCACCGAGCTCTTCCTCTTCTTCACAACGCTGCTCCAGAAATTCACCATCCAGGCTCCGCCGGACACCACCCTCACCCTCCAGTACAAGTTGGGCATAACGCTGGCACCCCACCCCTACAAGATCTGCGCTGTGCCGCGGTAGGGAAGCCATGGCCACTGTTCTTGTAGAGAGAACATCTTGGCTGCGAGGTACCAACCTCCTGCCTGCAGGGAGAGGCTTTTTTTTTTCTTTTAAAGCAATTGCAAAATCATTTATTTTTACAAACAGACCTTGCACTCTGTATCAGATCAGTTAGTACAGGATCTGCCAGGGCACCTTTGGGGCTTGCAGCACAGCAGTGCAATGAACGAGGGACTAAGGGATTTCTTCATTTTATGATGGATAGCCAGAGTTCACCTTGGCAAGAAAAGTAGCAATACTTTAGAGAATGCTATGTTCTCACTGTTAGTCCTTGTTTTACAACATTAATACAGGCAGCAACTGGTAACGTGTTTTGCTTTATCTTTGGCAAATAATTTGTAAATAAACAAACAAAAATTAACATCTCTCTTGTGCATCAGTAAATCCTTCCTGAAGCATTTTTGCCATTAAGCATTTTGCAAGGCGAAGAGCAGCTCAGGCATTTCCCAGCACTGATGTCTGTAGACACCAGTCTTGCCAGCACTTTGGGGGATGGGGACACCCGGGCAGAGGTGGTCGCATGGGGCCACACTGAGCTGCACAGCACCCACACGCACCGCCGCAGCACTGCTCTCCGTTAGGTTGGCACACGAACAGCGAAGGCAATTCATGCAGGCCTGATGAATATGAATGACCCTAACAATACAAGTGAGCCAGCAGGAAGACTACAAAAGCCTGTGGCTGGGTTCTGGCACACCACAGCAATTAATGGTGTGACACCCACACAGAGCACAGGCAGTACCCTTCACTTCCGATCTCTCTTTATAAAATCTGCATCTGTAGGTACAGCACTTGCAGGTCCTGCCTCCTAGAACATGCTAACTCATCCCCCCTTTACCTGCTCTGCATTGCCAAGGGGCTGGTATGCGCGGGGTGGAGGGGGGAGCTCCAGCACAAGGCACGGCTGAGCCTGCTGCACACAATGGACAGAAGGTCCCCTGGAAATCACTGGTGGCAAATTGTTGTTTAAAACCACCAGGTGAAAGTGTCCCAGGACTGGCTGAGGGTTAATGCCAGTTGTACATCGGCTCAGAAGGGCTGTGCTCAGTGAGGCCCCCAGGCACGAGGAGCCGCAGCTCACGCAGCAGGACCAGGATGCCTGGCAGGGAGCCAGGGCACAGCACAGCACCACCAAAATGCATCTCCAGCTCCCCATCATCTGCCGAGGAAGCAAGGACAGAGCAATCTTTTCCTGTTCGTTTTCTCAGCACCAATTTTTCCCAGAGCGCCTGTGTGTGTGCACATGTTCCCAGAGGAAGCATTTTTTTTCCCTGCATCTCTTTTGGGAATTCAGTCAACCCCCTAAGAAATTAAAAGCATCTTTTTCATGCAAGTGTTAATGCCCAGGTGGTTTTAATATTTTTTTCCCACCTGGAGCTTTCTCCTCCACACATGGAGAGGAGGCCATCGGGAATATTGAGCTGACACTGCAGACCTGTACACTTTACCCAAGCACAGCCACACAACAACACACAAATGACAGTGGGTGAACACCGCTTCTGGCAAGGCTCCTTTGAGCGCAGGAATTGGCAGGGAGGCTATGCCCCAGCCTCTCATTTTCTGTGGCAGACACAGGCAGGTGGAAGACAACAGGGTGGACTAAGATGCTATTTCTGGCACTTGAGGCTCCTGTTTCACAGATCTGTAAGGCAGAGATGTGAGCGCATGCAGTGGGAACCAACCAACCAACCTATCTTTTAAGATGCAGGCTTGGCCAGGCTCCTACTAGAAGAATGAGCCATCCCTGACCCTCCTCTCCCCACAGCCACCCCAGCTGCCCTCCTGTCCTACTCCCAGCGAGACTCTCCCACATCTTCCCTTCACAACAGAAACAGGGAAGTTCCTTTGACTTTCCAGACCTTATGTTCTTTCTTTTCCTTCCTTGTGAGAGCAAAAAGGGGAAGGAAGGGTTGAAGTGGGCTCAATGCCTAGAATCAACTGCAAAAGGGAGGTGGGAGCAGTGATGTTTCTGTTGTGCACATTACTCCCAAAGCACTACCAGTCTGCAGGTGTCGTGTTGTGTTTTTTTTTTTCCCTCCTCCTTGGCTCAGTTTCCAGTTTCCTTTCCCAGGCTGCTGCTATATACAAAGGCTTCCTTCCCCTCCAGGTCTCCATTTGGTTAAGTAAAGCTCTGAGCACAGAGCACATTTCACATGACTGTTCTGCACAGTGGCTCCTTACATATTCCCCCTCACACACCTAAACCACCTCACACGGGTGGCTGACCTCATCCCCACCCCTCCTCTGCACCGGGGTCTGTACTGCTGCGGCTCTCTTCCAAGGACATCCATCACCTCAAAATGCAAGCCTCCAGCTGCAGTGCTTGTCTCTTAAGGAGCTACCAGAAAAGATGGAAGCAAACAGGGTCCCAGGGCCAGGCAGCCTGACTTGGATGCCGCTTTGTGTAACCAAGCACCTGGAAACCAGCCCCCCTTCACACAGCATCCCTTGCTCTGCTCGTTCCTCCCCTGCTCAGGAAGGCAGCGGTGGCTCCCAGTGCATGCCCACAGCAGCTCCCCTCAAGCTGAGCCACAGATACTGGCTGAAAACATCCTGCAGCTTGGCTCAGGCTTCCTGTGCAGCTGATAACCTCTTTCCTTCCCTTCTCCCTCAAATAAACACCTGCAGTTTTGTTCTCTGAAAATGTTTTTTAAGTCCTGGCTTAGAAATAACACAAACGCACACAAAGGAGAGATTCTTCTGTATCTGGCCATTTGCTTCACCCTCCCTGGGACATCTCCACCAGCACAAAAACCCTTCTACATCATGATACCCCTCAGCTCCCCCTCCTCATGGATAACAGGCAATACAAGTGCTTGCTTACGTATAAGGCTGCTCAGGCCAAGGATCACAGTTCAGAGAAAAGGATAATCAAGCTCTGTGGTAAAAGCAGGTCTACAACAAGGCCCCTGAAGGAAACCTGCCACTTTCTCCCTGCTGATCTTCATGCTAGAGGCCTGAGTGGCTGCCTGGTCTCAGTCTCACTTCTAGGTTGAGGTTAGGGCTGAGGAACAGGGAAGTTGTCAAACTAACAACCTGCAACACAGACTGAAGAGAGCAGTCAGTTTTCTTCTCCAAACAAAAATAGGCCAGGGGTTGCAGAAGCAGGTACCTGTCATCGGTGTCCTCTTCGGTGTGGCTGAGGAGAACATGCAGAGATCTGAACTTGTTTCAGTAGCTATAAGCAATTACATAAGTCATTTGACAGCTCATTTGTAGCAGGCTTTAGCCTTTCCACTTCACCAGACGACTGCTAGCCAACTGAGGAGAGGGAACCAGCTTGATACAAAAGCAGAACTGTAAGCTGGAACAAGCTGAAAAGACAAAGCGAAAGCAGCACACCTCAGATTTGCTGCTGTAAGACACATCACATAGTGGGACATTTGGGACAGTGTGACTGTAACATCATGCAGAATCACTTATGTTGCCTAACAAGTACAGACACTTACAGCAGCTAAAGAGCATTAAAGGCATTGCTTGGAATAAAGACACCAATAAATTCATTTTAAAAATCTTTATGTGAATATAAAAGAATTATTTCCAAAGAAACAAAACAAAGATTAAAAATTAGTGCAACTTTTCAGGTTCTATGCAACACAGTGTTTACATTTGTTTTAAACTGATGATGTAGACACTGATACACAGAAAATCTTAACTCTAGCTTGACTAGTGGGGGGAAAAGGAAAAAAAGCAAGGAAGTCTTAAGAAAGTCATTTTACTAGACATTATAAACTCAAACAATTGTTTTCATTTTCTATTTCCTAAACTATGGCTACTTAAATAAAACATTGGTATTGCTTATATTACTTATTTCCAAGTAAGTTTATATTGTATAAAATAGAATACCCATATACATATATATTTAATGAAGGAAAAAAAAGAGTTCAGTGAAAATTTTTGTTTCTTAATCCACTACAATACAGCTGCTCCAAAAGTCTTCTCAAAACTGCTGCCTGATCCACCTTAAGAAGAACCTACTAGCCCCAAATTTGTATTATTGCTATAAAATTCTTCTCTTCCATAGCAGTTATTCTTAATCTCATATAAAGAAAATTATGAGTTAACAAATAAGTCAATCAGAACTTATTTTTGCTTCTTTGGATCTGTATTACCCGTTTTACCAGAAAACGACCAAAATTACTAATAGTGCTGATTAAATTCAGCAATATTCCATGATTTCAACTCATCATTTGAATCTGTTCTTAACTGTGAAGTCTGGGTACGACACAAATTAATCTTGCTGCAGAGCCAAGCAGCCTCTTTCTTTGCCCTGCCCCAGCAATGGCCAGAGCTTAGCAGTAGCACACGTTGCATCAAGCAGCACTTAGATCATTCTGTTGTGCCACGTGAAATTTAGCCATAACACAACTCTACTAGCAGCTGTGTTTGACGTTAATGAAGTTAATATTAAAACTATATTTATTACGATCCTTTCTGCACACCCAGATAAGCTGAAGTGAATACAACAGTATGGCTTATCAAATAGTTATTTCTGCAGATCAGTTCCTCATTCACAGAACGCAATGCAAGTTGAACCAGCTATAAAACAGCCACTCTTCCACAGGTTCTCAAAATCCCAAAGAAACGCTAAATAAAATTGTATTTAGCCACTTACGTTTTAACAGTTTGAAAAACTCCCAAATAAGTAAAATCTTTTCTAATACCTGAACACCTGATTCGTTTTCGGCATCCCCCAATAAGAATCCTGGGGACTAGCCAGCCCTGAAAAAGGTTTATCCCCAGTAGTAGTTCAGTATTTAATTTTTTTCATTGCTACTCAGAAGACAAGCTTCTAATTAAACAATAGGGAGGTTCTTGGTCATTTTTGGTCCCAGGGTCTGCAGTTTTGAGAAGCGTGTATCAAAGACATTTGCTCCAAGGTTTTCACTATTCAGCACCTGATATAACTACTGACACAGCTCTACCACTGTGAGAACAACGAATGTATCAAGCCTATTAACTAAATGAATACTTGAAGGATGTCCATGAAAGTTTTCATGCTGTAAAGAACAAAAGCTGAGACCCATTCAACACCAGTGACAGTTTCACATTTCACTAGAACACACCGAAGTACTAGGCTTTAGAAAAGTGAGAGTAACCTTAGCAAAATGCTTATGTTCCGCTGCTCACCACCAGCTCCCACACCACCAAGAGATTAAATACACAATTGTATCTTAATAATAACAATAATAAAAAAAATATTATCACTGCAGCAGTAAAAGACTTCAAAACCCAAGAGGTAGTCCAAAAAAGCAGAGTCCTGAAGAACACAACCTGACAGACAAAACTGTCCAACAACAGCTCGTTTGCAATATTCTGTTCCTATCACCTTTCATGAGTCTGGCTTTTAGATGCCTCACGTAGACGTAAGTTTCGCAAGGAGAAATTTTCACTAAATGCCTAAACATCTAACACCGTAAGCCATCACCTCAATTAAGAAGCAACGCTTACTAAGTATTAAAAATGAACACTTCCCTTTTCTCTAGCATTGCATACAATGCCCAAGAAAAAGAATAAGATGCTAGGGAAGGAAGAAATCAAAAAGCAAGCCATACTGAGGGGCATGCAAACTGCAGGACTATGCAGAATTCACAATTCAAAACATACTCAAAGTAGCAGAAAATTCTGCAAAAGCAAAGCCGAACCCAGTTCTCAAAAGATGGCCTTAGTGGTGCAGACAGACATATGCTTTTACTCATGCATGTGGTTGAGATTTACATTAGGTTTTGGACTGGTACAGCACCCTGAACTGCTTAGTGTTAAGTGCATTCGTTTAAGGGGTGCTGTAGTTTTATTTCGTTTAACCACAGCTATAATGAGTTTGTTCTAGACAGTTTGCAAAGAATGGAATTAGCAAACTTCTTAAAAATATAGTTTGCAACAAAAATAAGACACTTTGTAAATAACGTGACATAATTTTGTGAAAGGTAGCAGCTTCCCCTGCCCAAATTTCAGGTATTAATCCCAATTTCATCTCCCTAGATCTAGATACTGGAACTACTACAGTTTATGCACTTTTCTCCCTGCCAACAAATAATTTTTGCTGCCAGCAATTAGCAAAGCAATCTTTCATTTACCTGCATAGCACAATTAGTTCAGAATAACTGCAGTGAAACTACATTTAAAAATTAAGAAAATTCATTTCTATTCAAGAGATTGTATAAACAGCTGGAAATACACAGGTTTCCTTCCCACCCACACCAACACTACCTGTGCCCTGGCCTCTCACTCTCCCCCCCGTAAATGAAGTGTACCAATACTCCAGACTTTTAAAACATAGCCCAGACTTGAGTTAATACAATAGCTTTTTTTTTTTTTCTTAAACAGGAAAAAAAGTCAGCTTATTTGGCTTTGGTGAATTCAACATCTTAAAGACAAGCTTTCCTTAGTGTATATATGCACAAACTTAATTGTTATTTAAATAGACTGAGTAATCGTGCCTCTGACTTGCGATGACAAAGCCTGTCAACTAGTCAGCTAGTCTATACAAGTCAACTAGTACTACATTTTTATTTTTTTTAAGTAAATGCAAATATTTTCTTACTTCTAAAATTGTACTTTATATTATTTATAAAGCATTTTTAAAACTTGGTACTGATCTTTTAAATTTATTTTCAGAAGAGCCCAGCAAAAATGTCACGTATTGCCAGTTTCCTGAAGTACATTTTTGCATAACATCTCCCTGTTACAAAAGTCGACTCTCTAGCCCAAACACTTTAAATAGGTTTAAATATATAGTGCCAATTTTTATATTTACAATATATTCTGAAGGCAAATATAAATCTTAAGTTGTGCTTGTAAATACATACTGCAGTTATTAAATTTACTTCTACTTGGAAAACTACGTGCTACCTTCTAGATACCACCGATCAAATTAATCAGTTCTTGATAGGTTCTGATGTTGAATTCACAATTGCCCTCCATCATAACCTCCTCTTTCATCAAGTAGTTGAAGTGGAAGCTATAAAACTTTTAAGGACACTTAAGCTTGTGAGTTTCCCTCATGGTCCTTGTGGTTCACTCAGATGTTGCACCTGGTACTTTAACAGTGAGATTCCTTCTGGTATTGGTGACATGACGTTGTTGAGCTAAGAAGGAGCGTCCTGGGCCATCTCTGCAGGCACCACTACTGCCAACCAGTCTAGCTTCCATACCTAGTTTCTGGAGGGTTAGGCTCTGTGAATGAATTAGATAATACTTAACAATACTGCAAAACAGAAGAAAAAAATCAGTCATCTTTCATACACAAAGCTCTTTACTTAATATGCACACAGAATTGCTTTTATTTTATTTCTAATATAGCTTTGTGGTGCCATGCAAGGTATGAACCAATGCAGAAGAAAATAAGATTCATTCATTACAGAATGTTACTTTTAGTTCACTGTGAATTTGTTCCCTTATTAAGCATGACATTTAATTTTACTTGCATTGTTTGATATCCCTCCCCAGTCTGTATGAAACTCTGTGCTTTGCTTCAAATGAAAACAAACTTTCTCTAGTCCTTTTCATAGCGATCTAACATTATTATAAAACCCTTTGCAACAACACTGCTGTAGGATGGTTCTGGCTTCACTTCACAAACGCTGTGCTAGACACCACATGTCTAAAGCAGGAACATGAAAATCTTTGGAACCATGGTCTCTCTTGGTCTCAAGCCTAAGAACCTCAACAGTAACAAATGCCTATTGAACATTCAAGAATTTAGCTTGATAAATCCATAAATTCCATAAACTTATGACAGCAAATGGTACTTCACGATGGCAGTCATGGCCTATGACAAATTTTAAGTCTCCGGTTCCAAAGCACCAAAGACAAATAGAAAAGATTAAATAACGTAATTTTACAAAATAGTTGATTGTTATATCATTTTCCCTTTACACTGCTGTCAAGCATGTTGATGCTGGTATTTCCCAAGTTACTTCAACAATACTGGAGCTACAACTCATTGAACTTTGCATTCTGGCCTGCAGTCAGGATTAGCAAGTCAAAGAGTGTGATCTCATTTTAAACTCGAACTCTCACACATCTCCTTTTCCTAGTTCAATGTTTTTAGGCACGAGGCCATGCTAACCTGCAAGCTGGGTATTTCAGACAAGTAGTTAAATTACTGGCTTTCTGTCCTAAGCACCAGTTTATAGCAAACTTCAAAAGAAAAACAGAGATATAAGACATAACTGCCACACTTAGCAAAGTGTGTTTCTCTGATTTCTAAGATATTGACAAGTGAACTTTTGACCCACCTTGTTATACCATGCAGTTACAATTAGCTTTTCCTCATAATCACGTAATTTAGCAAGTTTGTTTTCAGTCTGAAATGAGACAGAGAAGGATCTAAATTAAAACACAGAAATAATCTGCATAAACTTGCTGCAGTCCACCGAGTGAAGTGAGTTCATGCAGCAGAAATGCTTAAACATGCGAAGTAGCTAGAAGGTTTACAGATGTAAATAAAGATACTTCCTTAAATTACAGAAAGAAATTACAGGCTACCTCAAGAAATGTAACTTCTATTTAAAGCTTAGCTGCTTCAACTTCAAAACTTATTTTGAAGCTGGGAAAAAAATGCATGGAAGTCCAGGGTGTATTAGAAAGTCTATAAATAGATTAGCAGTCTTTTTTCACTTTAAAGTGAGGAAAACTCAAAAATAAGAATGCACCCCTAGCTGCAGAATATCCTTATTTTATTATTGAATTTCTATGCTGTGTGTCCTCATGGTGTCTTGCCCTCCAGACCTCTCACCATCGCTGTTGCCATCCTTTGGACATGACAAAGTATTTTTATATCCTCCTTATAGCACCCCAAACTGCACACAGCAGTTGAGGTGAGGCCACAGCAGCACAGAATACAGCAGGACAGTCCCTTCCCCTAGCCAGCAGTATGTGCTTGATGCACCCCAGGGTGCAGTTGGCCCTTTTGGCTGCCAGGGCACACTGCTGATTCATGTTCAAGTTGCTGAACAAAATCCCCAGGCCCCTTTCCACAGGGCTGCTCTCCAGCCTGTCTCCCCCAGTCTGTACGTACAGCCAGGGCTGCCTGTCCCAGGTGCAGAATCCAGCATTTGTCTTGTTAAGTTTCATGTGGTTGGTGATTGCCCAGCCCTCTAATAAATGTCACAATCTCTCTGCAAGGCCTCTCTGCCCTCCAGGGAGTCAACAGCTCCTCCCATTTTAGTCTTGTACCTGCTGAAGTAACTACTCTGACCAGTCCCATCAGTGCTGCTATTAAAACTGAATGCAGCATTTCCCAGTTTTCCTTCACCCTTGGACTACTGCCAACATTCCCTTCAGAGAAGCACAGGCAAGTAAGTTTTCCAGCATTAACGGTTATACTCTTCTGGTTTCAAACACTCCAGTATATGAAATCATTAACAATGGGTCTATTAAACAAGTAATTGCCCTAATACCTAGTCAATCACACCAACTAAGTTACATTACTACTAAAAGAGGTCAGGCTCTGCAGTTCTGTACCAGTTGCTGTGTTGAAGCAAAACCATTAGGCTAGTGCAGTTTCACTTAGAGCTTTTCAAAGAGTTTTAAAAGTACCCAAATTAGTGTTTCAGGTGTACATACGAAAGCTATTAAAAAGAAAACTGCCCATACAGACTCATGCTACAATAAAATGTTAATTTAGTTAAGCTACAAATCTCTAGGTTGGATGGTCTGTGCCGTTCCTAACTGAATGCAGCATTGAAGGGGTCTGGACCATGAAGAAACAGTAACTTGAGCATCTAATATCCGAGACAGCAGAACACGTAAGAATTTATTTTTAAATATATGTAAATGTTTACCTCCAATGCTTCAATCTTTTTGTCTCTCTCTGTTATCTGTTTTCTGAGTGACATTATTTCTGCTGATGCTGGATTTAGCTTGGGGTCTAAGGTTTTTATCACCTGTACAAGGCAAAACAAATGCATTACATGTCAGCTTTGCACCTCATTTGCTCACAGGAGAGATACAAAAGCAGACCAAGCTAGTCAAGTAATCAGGATGAAAACCAGGCTTTTATACAGTATGAAGTAAGATATTAAAAGTTATTAAAGAATCATTAATGCATCTCATGGTTCAGGCTGAACAGTATTCTCTCATACGTTACATTGATTGCAATTGAGTAATTTGACCAAAAAATGCAACATGAAGCTACTAATTTTAGGGGGGAAGGGAACAGGACAAGTCAATATGTTCAACAATTTGTAGCAATGTATATGTTCAGAAATATGCCACTCACATTTCTTGCTTTCTCAAGGTACATTTTATATCTTTCTTCCATTGCTTTCATGTCCTCATCTTTTTTTCGCAAGGCTGCTTCCAGTTCTCCAATCTTCTGGGCTGTTTACAGAAATCATTACCAATGAGATACAAAACAAAAATAGACATGGTACTTAAAACATTCTCCCTCCCCCCCACAGAAAAAAGAAACAAATTTCAGTTTCTACATAATTTCCTCTCAAAGTTCTTATTTTTGTTTCAGCTGTACCATAAGATTTTAGATCTTACCCCAGATTCCCATTTTGCAAGGCATCGTTCAACAAAACAATGCCCTCACGAGGCCTCCTTCTGCCTCCATGTGCAAAAATTCTGTTTTTTTTTTTTCTTCCTAGTTTCAGGTTTTAAAGCTACGCTCTAGCAAAAAGCCTTATCCCAAGAAGTATCCTATGGGAATCATTTCAGAAGAAACATCACAGGGGGGAAGGGAAAACAACTACTCACGGTTCTGACTGACATCAGGCTGCAGTTCTGCAAGAGCAGCCTCCTTCTTCTGTAACTCATCATGAACTTCACTCAATTTTTCCCTACAAATGAAAGATTGTACTAAGGATTAAGCTTGCAACTAATATCATGCACAGTTAAAAGAGATGACAGCTGCAACTTGATCATAGGAAACGTGTAAGCAACAACTTTAAACTCTGGTGATTTGTTTGAGTTTAAATAGAAATATTAGTATGTATTTTTGAAGAACAATAGAAGTTGTGACTTTCAAATTGAACCTTGATTACCTAAGGCTTGAAACAAGAAAGTGAAAAAAACACCAAAAAATCCTTCTAGCATCTCTTTAGCATGATCTACAATCTGATGGAAGGATAGACATATTTCAGAGGAATTAAATGCATTTTGAGTACAGCAAGAGTGATGGTTTTAACAGTCTGTTATAGAATCAAAACAGTAAACTGCCACTGGCAATGAAGAGATGGTTAAGTGAATATTACTATAACAAGATTATCATGGCTGGAATAGACGAAACCTGAATGCTAATACTTAACTCACTATATGCATAGGTTCTCAAGACAGTGACTTGGAAAAAACAAGACATTGGTATAAAGATTTAAGCGGTTTATGTGCTAAAAGAGTCAAGTTATTTGGCATAATTGAGTTATTGAGGATGCATGTCTCATACTTACATATGTGCTGCCAATTTCTGCTTCAGGTTGCTAGACTATGAAAGAAAGTTAAAATTCAGTTAATTTCAATACTTCACACTGCACAATGTTAAAAGTGTTCTTACAGATGAGCCTAGAATACTTAGCACACCTAAATTAGCTAAGCCAAATATAGCTTCAAAAACTGCATTTTTTATGCATTTCCGTAACTGCATTCATGGTATCTGGTGCAAAGACTAACACCAGCATCTTTATTCTTTAAGCAATCCTTTTCATTATAGCATCACTTAATCCTACAATTAGAGATTTAAAGAAGTAAAAGGTAGAAGAGTTAGCTTCTTAAAGAAGGGGAAAAAAAATGGAATCCCACAAAATATGATTATTTTCCAGTGAAAATAAATGGGTGGTGTATTTTTTTGACACAAAGCAGTAAAGCGGTTTCCAAGTTTGCTTACTCTTGCTGCAACATAAGGATATTTTACAACAATTAAAAAAAAAAAAAAAGGAAGAAAAAGCACCTATCCAGGATCCTAAACGAGACTTGATGCTATACTGAAGGATCTTAAACAAAACAGGTGTGACGTATTAAAGGTCAAGAAGCCTGAGCTTTCACTTACTCCTTCTGTCTTGGATCCCTGCTCCTGCAAAGTCTTTTGCAGGTCTTCAATCTGCTGTTTTAACTCTCCAATATGCTCCTCATTTAGCCTTTTAGGTAAAAAAGCCAAGAAAAGTCATTTAATACCTTTATAATAATAATTTAATATCACAGCACAGTAAGATTTTTCTTCTCCATGCTCAGATGATAATTTTGCAGAGGCTTTACCCAGCAGCACTTAAGCCACAAAGAAACCAATTTCAAATTCTTTTAGTCTGACTTAAACTTCTGCTGAAACAAACATTTGGCAGCTTTATTAAACATTTTATAAAGACAGACCCAGAATCATTTTAAGGTTTAAGTAAGCTTAATTGCTCCAAAGTACTCATGGTCTAGAAAACTGGTTTTGGCATTCATTAAGTGATAGAGGAATTCAGATCATAAACCCGCATTATAACAACATCATTTGTTTGCAGTTCTAGAAATTGAGTTTATATCCATTCTTGGTCTCCCAAAAATCAGAGCTAAGAGCATCCTATAAACAACAGGTTTCTTCATAGCATGCTAGACACAGAGCTGCCAAATTTACAACACAGTTAAGCTTTCCTTCTTCTTTGCCTCATTACCCTTTCCTGATTTTTTCACATTGGTGAAAAGAAAAAGGGTAAATGGCCTCCTGCACAGTGCTATGCTACAGACTGAAGCTGTCCACTCTGAAGGGCCAGAAACCACATTTTTCTGCATTTAGGATGCTGTTTCACCCACTACCTTTTCTCAGTTTCTAGTTCATTTACTGTCCGATGCTTTTGCTCCAGCTGATTCTGGAGCTCCGTAATACGTTCATTTTCTGATCCTTCCTGTTGCAACAGAAGCATCTTATTTTCATGCTGCAGCCGAATAAACATTTCTCTGAAACAAAAACAAGAACAAAAAGATCATTGCTGATTAGGAAATAATCAGAGGTAATATTCCTGTTCTGCTTAAATTGAGCAAAATAAGTTCCCCTCAAGAATATACTCAGGGGAATAATTCAACTTTTGATTAAACATAACTTAAAATTCTCAAACAATACAACAGGTTTTG
Organism: Oxyura jamaicensis; assembly: GCF_011077185.1. Lineage (NCBI taxonomy): Eukaryota > Metazoa > Chordata > Aves > Anseriformes > Anatidae > Oxyura > Oxyura jamaicensis. The sequence goes on along the minus strand of NC_048900.1, from coordinate 28,327,881 downwards.
AAGAGAGATGAGAAAGGTTTCGATTATCTAATTCAAATTTTATTGCATCTTTATGTTCTACTCTGCCAGACTTTCACAGTAACATTAGCTAGTTGTCTTACCTATATTCTACTGGCAGAATTTCAGCAGCAAGATTATCGTGGCTTTTAACACGAGATGCACCTGAAATTGCATGAGAAGTTCATTTCAACAAACATACAGAAATAATTAATATGCGCAGAAAAGCCTCTGAATATAAAGCAATACCTGCTTGACTCAGATGATCCTGCTGCATCTGTGAATACCGGAGCTCTTCATTAGTCTCTTTTAATGCATCACACTGCACTATCAGTCTCTAAGAACACAGAGAATGAAAGTAAGTCACACTGCAACATTTTAGGACCAAATAACATTAATAAGGACTTGTACTATGTATTCTACGTATATATGTGTTCTATATATGCATTCTAAGTGTATATATATATATATATCAATAAAATAAAAAATATGGAACACACGGCACTTTCATCAGATGTTCATATAAGCTCTCATTCAAGACACTTACTTCTTTTTCTTTGATTAAAGCTTCATATTTTTCTTCAAGTCGTTTCATCTCAAATGCTAGCTTATCAGCTCTTTTTGATTCTTCAGACAGCTTGTTATGAAGCTCCTGGACCTTTTTATTAAGGGAAGACATTCAGCACATGAAGGTTTCACCATGTTACCTATAAGAATTATGTTAGAATCTTCACTCCTACGAAGTTTAGCTTAAATGAACAGCTGATCCTCCAAGCTTTTGCATATTTTGGTGTTTTGCTGTTTTTAATTAAGAGGTAACGAGCTTTTTAAATGATTTAACAAGTTCAGGTAGCTCCTTTCATTATTTCATGAGTTAAATGTTTTATTATTGAAATAAACACAACTTTCATGGTTTAAAATAAATTTCCCTGAAGAAAGTTAATATTACATGCATATGATCTCAGTAACAGATGAACAACCTCTCCCCAGGAACACAAGTTACCTTGGTTGAAGTAAAGAAGTAAAACCTCCAAATCATCAACAAACGATTAAGAGGGATTGAGCTCTAACTGAAGCTATAGTTAAAATTGCTAGCTTGACTCTCTTTCCTGGGTTATTAAAGTAAACTGCAGAGTATAAGGGAGATTTCACAAAGAGAAATGTCTAAGGGGACATTATAGGTTAAGTCCACAGCCCATTAAATTATTTTTTTTTGATGTCATCATCGTTAATTAAAAAGCAACTAGGGTTTTTTTTTTGAATGATTTAAGTCCACAGCCTGTTAGATTAAGCCGTTCATTGTTTGTTTGTTTTTTGTTGTTGTTGTTGTTTTGTTTTGTTTTTTTCCCCAATGAAACAAAAATATTTGCCTTAAGTAAGAATATCTGAAGAAAAAAGTAACATCTTAAGTACAGATGTAGTCCTACCTGTCTTTTGTAGGTTTCTAATTGGGCACGGGCTGCGTTGGCTTTTTTTAGTTCATCTTCCAGACTGACTGTATTGTGCATATACATCATGTTGGTTTCCTGCAGAGATTTGACTTGTCTGCGGAAGTCATTCAGATCCTGTAGCTTTTTACGATATACCTCAATAGTTGATTCCAGCTTACTTGCTTTGTCTGCAGTAGCCCTTAAAGGATAAGCAGGAATTAGCAAGAGTATGTTTCTTCTAAAGATTAAGAAAAATGATTCTTCTTTCATGCAAATTTAAGCTATTTTCAAAGGCAGATGCAACATGCTTAAGAGCAGAATTAAATCATACTGCTTTATTTTGCTGACCCTTTGGAACAGTTTGTGTAATGCGCGCACCCAGCAGTGCATCCAGTCACTGGATGGACACTCTCTGGAGGCAGCTGGTGCTCACATTTCTGGCAATACCTGCCTGGAAGTGGAGGGTTAGGAAATACTAAGAGTGCCCCAAACATTTATGGACTTGCATATATTGGCCATCCACATTATACCAAAAGTTATGTCGAAATTCTAGCTGCACATACACTTTTCTACATCAGAAAAGGCAGCCTCTCGACAGCGTAAAATGTTTTCCTTAGTAAAAATGTCCCCCTTAATAAAATGCACATTCACACTCACACAAATTTCCTAATTCATTCAGAACTTAACCTTCCATTGCACGTGAAGAACAATATCTGTATTCATTTTACCCTGCTTTGCAAAAAAAATCCATATTGCTGTTCTTATACTAAGAAGAGGTTATGCGTGTAAGCGTGCATGTCATCCCTGCTTTGTCAAAGGGCCTTTTTCAAACTTTTTAGATCTTGTTTGGGTAAGACCCATCCATAGAAGTAATACCTGTAAAAAATTCTTATGAAATACAAACCCTTGGGTTTAGTCATTAAATCCTGCCAACGTGGAAAAAAAAAAAAAAGCTGCGTATATTATATACCTAAGAACATCATTTTCGTCTTTCAGTGCCCTAGATTCTTCTGCCAAAGAAGTCAGTTCGTTGTTTCTGTGCTGCAGTTCAATCAGTTGTTTCTCTAGATCTTCACAATGGACACGATAATCATCTTTTGCAGCTTCAAGCCTACCAGATTAAAAACAGGAAGTTCGTTAAGAATCCATATTCATTATGCGTTTTGCTCATGATGATCCATTTAGTGTTAGAACTATTAAAATAAGTAAGAAAATGAAAACCTATTGATTTAAGTAGTCAGAAAAAGTGTACTGTAAACTTTTGATTGTCTACTTGTTGAATCATGATGGATTCTGTACTGCAAATTTATATGATATTTCAAGGAATCACATGAAATGTTTTTTCCATAGGAATTACAAGGAGAAAGAAATCAGTGCATTAAGGAGAGCTTTTTTAACACACAAATCACGTTGGTGCTCATTTCTGCTTTCCATCACCTTTTAAAAAAGTGTCAAAGGGCCACAATATTGTGATTAGAAAATAACAGCTTTTTTTCCTTAAGGGTAAAGACTGTTTTTAAAATAGGTTATGTTAATACGGTAGTAGGAAGTTTTTATAGCAAATGAAATTAAGATGGAAAATCCTTAAGGGGTATCAGAAAAACTTGTAATGTATCTGACATGACAAGCAAGGCTTCTTTGAAAGAAATAAAAAATGGTTTCATACCTGAAGTTTTCCTCTTGCAGTTGTTCTAGTTGCAACTGTGCATGAAAATACTTTTTTGCTACCACAGTATTTGGATCATCAATTGAGTCATCTAATTGCTCTAGTCTGTCATTCATTATCTCATTTTCTGACATCAAGCTGTTTTTTTCATCCTGAAGGGCAGCCACCTAGCGTAGATAAAACAGCATCACCACTGTAAGACCTGTCCAACCGGAAAGAACTAAAGCCAAGACAGCAGTATGTCACCAAATTAGTTTATGAAAAAGGTTGAGGGTTTAGAAACTTTAGAATGTAATTTACACAGCATACAGATGCTTTAGTGTATGTAAGTTATGAAGCACTAAAGGAGAAGTCTCTCTTAAAAAGATAAATTTTTGTAACTGAAACCATGGCAAAGGTTTGTAATGGGATATGGAGAGAAACTGGTACTTTTATTAAAAAGGATACCATGGATGCCATACAAAAAATAAGTACTGGTGTCAAGGTTACTCTCCATCTTGCTTGTACTTAGCCATAAAAAGCAGGATGGCACTGGCTAGCACACTAACACAGTACTGCCGTGCGCTCAGCAGTGGATGGTTGCGCAAGAAGCAGTTTCAAGCGCCGTAAGCTAGTAAGCACACACGCAAAAGAAAAAACCTGGACAGCTTCATATAGAGCATGCATTTTTGGCAACAATCAAACAGGTTTGATACTGAGTGTCCACAGCTAAGCAAATGAGAATACAACACTGTACTGAAACAGTCAGTATATTAACAGCCATAAAATGGGGAAGGATTAAGAGGCTAGAATCTTTAAAGTTTTTCTAGTGAAAGCTGTTGTGTTAATTTTAACATCCTGTCAAACATTAAGAGCGTGTAGCTTGTGTTAGTTAACTGGCATTTAAACAGGGACAATACGCTTTTTGGGTTATGCTTTCCTGAATCATAAAGAAAACCTACCTTTCTTATATTCTTGGAAAATATCAATGAAGACTGAGACCTTACAAGTGAATTTATTAAGAATTAGTTTAAATGAGAAGTGTCAATCAATATTATGGCTTCAATAAATAAGTTTAAAAAATATATATATTGTGATGACATTACTAGATAAAACATCAGATATAGCCTAAACAATGCAACATTATGATCACAAACAAGCTGTTTCTTAATTTAAAAGTCTACCAAACAGATCTAAGAAACAAAACTGTAATTCCTGTACCACTTCGTTAGATGCTGGCTTTCTAGGTCAACTCCTTTTTAAATACTGAATATCAACTTACTGTATACATGCATGCACAACCACCTGTGGGTAAGGAGCATATCTGAGCCTTACTCAACATCCTTCTTACTGTTCAAGGCTCAGCCACTCCTTAAACATGCACAGTATTCACACTTTCTGAATAATTTTAAATGAACACCTGCCCAAAACCAACTAAAAACAACCCTTTCACACAATTCAAAGCAAGTCTTCAATTTTTTCTCAGTTCCTTTCTGATAGTTCTCTCTTCTATTACTTCAGCATAACAGAAGTAGTATAAATCACTGGACCTCAAAGTCAACACAAATTTTGAAAAAGTCTTTAAAAAACGTATCACATTATTAAAGAACTCCATTGCCATTAACTCATCTTTTTATAATCAGCATCACCTTTCAGAAAAACAGAAGTAAAATACTAATGTAAATCTAAAACGATCTTCCTTCGCATCTTCAATTCGCAATCAGGGTTCCTTTTCCGTACATATTCTACTATTTCAGTTGTCACTATCTGCAAGAAATTTAAAACTGGCCTCTGGATTTATTTATTTTACATAGGTTTGTACAGCCAGTGTAGCACTCCAGCTCCTATAAGGAGATGCCATGCAAATGTTCACTTTGTACAGAATCAAATCTGAATGAACTTCCTTACCACATTAACCTCTTTTTATTCTCAGAGTATAGGGTCATAAACATAGGAATCAAACTTAGGGCTAACAAACGTGTGTTTTGGTTTGTTTATTATTATTCTTTATTTAATTATTTTATTTTTTAAAAACAAATTAACTGAAATGCAAGTTCCTGCTTATTGCTATAAAGTCCTCTCTCCTTCCTCTAAAGAGACTGGATTAACTCTATTAACTCCTGTATCCGTTAAAAGCAAAAGTAAACCTATTATCAGTGTGGTTAAGCAATAAATGATGAAAACTAATTGATCCTATTTTGCCAAATATGTCCCATGTTAAAATTGTGTACAAGAAAGAGTTTGTAAATTTTTAGATACATCTGAATCTTTCATCAACAACTATTGGAAACAGCATAATTTTCCTATGATTAAATCTAATGACTGATTATTATATGAACTGCTTTTTTTGGATACTGTTTAAAGGACTAAAGGCAGCAGTGACTAAAAATGGAATTGGCAATTGTAAAATCCATGGTAACTTTGTTTTGATGGCTATTTACTACTAAGAGTAAACAAAGCTAGAAGATGAAGCAACCTTTGCATTACGAGTTGACAAAGGACCTCAGCTTACACTTCCACCAGGACACTATTTCCAGTAATTGTATTCTGGAGAAGAGAATGGCTGCTCTTCCCATAAACAGACAACTTTCTAAATCTTACAGTCACCACCACTACATATTAAATAAGCTGCTTGCTGTTTCTTACCTGCAGATCTAGCTCTTGACATCTTTGTGCCAACTCTTCTTTTTCTGCTAGTGCTTCTTGAAGATCCTCCAAAGCTTTTTTAAGCTTTTAAAGAACAAAGACAGTCAATTAATTCTGGCTTCCACAGTGTCTCAATTGCTTATACAAATTGTTTAAAGAAGGATGTTAGGTACACACAAACTAAGAAACCCCCATACTACTGTTGGATCGGGATCTCTGTTTGTTTCAGCCACATTTAAAATTTGTACCACTCGTAATAAGTGAATTACTGAAACTCAGAGTAACATTCAGATTCAACACAACATCTTACGCCAACAGCAAAACAAAAAACACACCCAGAAAGAACTGTATTGTCGCAATTTCCAAGTCCCCACCTGTTAAATGCCTCCAGCTCACTGGTTCATATATGCTCAGTAACAGAAGCTGTAAGACTCATGTACATGGCTGAAGTCTAAAACCTGGTTCCCTGGCTTCCTTCCTCTCAAAATTAAATTCACTGTCCAGACAGCAAGATCTTTCCAAATTCAGGCTTACTGGTCAATCAAACACTCCTTATTTCAGAAGAGAAATACAGATGTTCCTTTAAGAGCACGTTTACAAACAACTTCATTATATGTGCAACAACTTGTATTGTTCACATTAATAACAATTTTCATGACCTCTTAAAAACAGCGAAGCATTTAGCATGATACAGCTGAGTCTTGATGTTCACTTAACTCTTCTGGCTATGTAGGTTCACATTGGCAGGTTCTACCCCATCAAGGAAGATTACCTAGCTTTCACGCCATATGTTGTAGATAAGCTGTATTAGAACAAACCTTTTTCCCCACTTCTTAGGATTAGCACTGAAAATGATACCTTATTGCATAATCTCAGCCTACACCACCATGTTGCTCTGCCTTTTGTGAACCACTATGGTTTAATCCTGTCAACACTGACTGGAATGCACATCAAGCAGTTTGTGCAGAGAGGAGGCAAAGCTGAAATTTACTGTTGAGTATTTTGTTGTTGTTGTTGTTTTCGGTTGGTTGGTTTTCAAATTTCAGAGGAAGAGCTGTCCTCTTCATTTGGGGGATGGAAAGATACCAACTAGTGGTCAGTCTTAAACTGTAACAGCTACAAATATGAGGCAGTTACCTGCTGTTCCATTTCACTTGAGTTATCACTTGCAGATGGACCCATTACTTCCTTGCTCATGAGCTACAGAAAAAGGCCACAGGAAGGAAAAAAAAGGGTTAAATTAGAGGTTAATATTCCGCAAATTTGCTGTCTACTCAATATCAGCTGTATTTTCCATCATGTCGTTTCCCTCAATACATCAAAACAGATTATTAGTAATAAACAAACTCATTGTTTGTAAAAGCTTTGAAGAAAATCTAGAGTAACAGGGCAGATTTTCCCCCCTTGATTAAAAAATTAACCAAGTGTGAACAGTAACCCGTTAATGGATGAATATATCCCCTGCTGAATTAATTACTAGCCCCCAGCCAAGTTAAAAGGGAGCAGATGAGAGGACAGGATTTCACTCAATGAATTTAATAGTTATGATGCTTGTGTCACTTAAGCTAATTGTCATTAAGCACAAATGGGAACATTAACACAGCTCTCACTGATCTCCAGTACAAAGATATACATTGTTTGTTTGTCAGCAGTTAAAGGGCTTTACTTCTTACTCAGGAATTACAGCGCTATTCCTAGACCTTCTTCAGAAAGTTTGATTAGTCATAAAACAACAAATAATTATTTCTACCAATAGGACATTAACAGCTTTAAAACCTACATAGCTAATTTAAATCTCTAAGTTTTAAAGCCTCCTACCAACTCCACTGCTACCTTGATGGAGATGCAATTACATGTTACATTTTCTTCAAACATCAGTATTGTAATTCTTGCCTCCTTCCATGCTCTCCCGAGCTTCACAGCCCTGAAGTTCCCAGATGTGACTGTAGAGATACGCTGTACGCTGGATCACTGCAATGATCCAACCAAGAACAGGAAAATGGCAGGGGGAGGGCACCATGACAAAAACAGGAGAAATTCTGCTGGGAATTCATAATTCAGATGCTGGAATGACCTATCAGAACTATGCAGCCTCACAAACTGTTGCCATGAGCATAGCCTTGGGTCCAAGACCATAGCACTGGGACAGAAATTTCAGAGCCTGACTCCAGTATAAACAGCAGCTGGCATGAAATACTTTTTGCATGAAACAGGAAATATTAAGCATTTATCATCTCCACAAGTTGAACATTCGGGCATAGGAAACTAAATCAAAACCCTTTAGCTGGAGTCTGAGGTCTCTTGGTTCTAATCCTCCCAGATAACTTAGGCAAGTACTTAAGCTCTTCGCAGAAATTTCTTTGGATTAAAGAATTCACTAAGATCAACAAATGGATATACAAACTTCTCAGCTGACAACATCAGGCTAGGAATTATTACTTACCTCTTGAATGGCTGTCATGACTACATGCTGAACAGACTCTTCAAGGGTCATGATATTCTGTATGTGTTCTACGAAAAAAAATTGTAGTGACTCATGATACAGACATCTTAATGGCTTGAGTAATATGACAGCTTTTTTTTTTTTATAAAGATCTAGAAGTTATTCTCTAAAATGCTGCTTCGAAACAGATACTGTTCTTCTTACAGTGCTATTATTAATCAACATCATTATTATCCAATAATGTAGTAAATAAATTATAAATTCTTAAGTGAACAAATTTATGCTATGTACAATAGAGAAAGCAGATTTTAAGATATCTGTCTATCTTCCACGGTTCCTTTTCTAATAAGAAATCCATACATATGTATAAACATAAATTTCTGCAAAGGGTCAAAACCCTTGCAATTGAGTTAATGAGTTGTAATGAAAGACGGTTATTTCTAGTATCTTCATTCCCAATGCAACCAAACTTAGTGTACTTCCTAAGCATTCTTTGATAAAATTATTCCAGACTACCTAGGAATTGTAACTGAAATCCAACAAAAGCATACCAAGGATTTCTTAGCCATCAGAGCATTAAGCATTAGCTCCCGTGAGAGATTTGTGAGAGTTTGTTATCTCTACAGATAGACAAAAGACTAAAGATAGACAAAAGGCAGTTTCTAATATCAGTTTTTAATTTGATTTGCTTAATTGGCATTTGAATGTTAAGTTTTAGGTCTTGGTACTTGTTTCACCAAGTAGGAATAGCCCCTCACACACATACATTTCAGACTATTTTCACCCCACCTTGAACAAAATTTGAGTTTAATACACAAAAGCAGAAAAAAAATGGGAAAATGAAGTGAAAGCCTGTTTCAGATTAAGTATGCAAATGCAATATATTAACAATTGAAACATTTTGATACATAATAAAGAAAATAGTTCTACATCGCTTCCACCTTATGAATCACTACACCCTGAAGCAGTCTGCTGTTGGTTCATCAAATTAAGGTAGCCCATACCTTGTTTCCTTTCACAGTTGACTGCACAGCCTAGAATAAGCTGCATAAGTCTTCCCAGTTCAGCGGGATCTGAATTCTCAGATATCTTATTTAAGTCAGGAATAAGTTCTTCTGAAATCTGTTGACCCAAAAACTGAAAAAAAAATGAAAAGAATCACAGAATCACAGAATTTCTAGGTTGGAAGAGACCTCAAGATCATCAAGTCCAACCTCTGACCTAACACTAACAGTCCCCACTAAACCATATCCCTAAGCTCTACATCTAAACGTCTTTTAAAGACCTCCAGGGATGGTGACTCCACCACTTCCCTGGGCAGCCCGTTCCAGTGTCTAACAACCCTTTCGGTAAAGAAGTTCTTCCTAATATCCAACCTAAAACTCCCCTGGCGCAACTTAAGCTCATTCCCCCTCGTCCTGTCACCAGGCACGTGGGAGAACAGACCAACCCCCACCTCGCTACAGCCTCCCTTGAGGTACCTGTAGAGAGCGATAAGGTCACCCCTGAGCCTCCTTTTCTCCAGGCTGAACAAGCCCAGCTCCCTCAGCCGCTCCTCGTAAGCCTTGTTCTCCAGGCCCCTCACCAGCTTCGTAGCCCTTCTCTGGACTCGCTCCAGCACCTCCATGTCCTTCTTGTAGCGAGGGGCCCAAAACTGAACACAGTACTCGAGGTGCGGCCTCACCAGAGCCGAGTACAGGGGGACGATCACCTCCCTAGCCCTGCTGGCCAAAAGAGTAAGCAGGCTTTTGCTTTCACACAACATGAAAATGTGTTACCATGTAGGAAATCTCAAGAATGAAGAGGCCATTAAGAGATTTGTTATGAAAAAACTATAGAGACTATACAGTATTAGATCAGGAAATCAAGAGACCTAACAAATGTTCTTGTTTGTTACCGGGCTTCATACATGAAACTGGGATGTCACAAAACATCTCTTTCGGGGGCCAGATAAGATAGCTCTAAGCTTCCTCTCCTAAATCTTTATGTGTGTTGGGGGAATAGGTACTCAGTGCAGTGCTAGCCAATGACCGTTACCAAACTCTGCACCTATTTGCCTCTGAATAGGTCTAAATCTAATGTGAAGTGGATGGCATTAAACATATACTCAATCCACGCAGCAATTATTTATTGCCACAAAGTTATTCACCTTCATAAGAGTTCATTGAAATTGCTCTAGCAATTGGCTCAGCACTTGGTGTCACAACTAAGGCCAGGTGACACCAGGAAGCAGGAAGATGATCCGGCTAGCATTTCTACACCATACCCATTACATAACTGCAGTCACTCTCCACACAAAATTAAACAAATGTTTTCTGTTAGTGGGTTAGTATCGGGCTTCTTTTTTCTTTTTGCATTTGTTTATTTAAGTCAGAACACAGCACCCTTTTATGGCTACCATACTGTCCTGCATAAGTGAGAACAAACCGCACCCCTTCCTGTATCCAGGGGATTCATTATTTATCTACCAGCTTCCAGGTGTATATCAGAAAAAAACTACACCAGGATCGCTAAATGCTCTCTTGTGTGGAAAAGGATTTGAACTTCACCAGACAAGAGCAAGTATGAATATGCACCCAAAGGTCTGTAGGATTCTGTAGTTCAGCACTTCTGACACGTGCCTGGGCAGCGACAGAGACACGGTTTCCAGATTATACTCCAAGTCCTACCTAAAGTAAACTGCTCAAGCATGTGTCTATATGATATACACAAATACATCGTTTTTATTCGCATTAGACTAATTTTGTGTTCATTCAGACCTCCCATTTAACTGGATAATTATCACATACTTTCTATCCAAAAAACCCTTAAAATAGATTAGTTAGCCAAGGGGAATAAAAAAATATCCCAAAACCCAGGTCAAAGAGGAAAACATCTATTCTTTCAAACAACCATAAAATTGCTGCTTTTTCCATACCTCATGATAGTAGTCCATAATTCCTTGCAGTATCTTCTTCAGATTACTAGACTAATAGATAAAAGATAAGGTTACAGGTTTTTATTAAGACTATTAATTTCACTGTAATTAAATAATTTACAATCAAATGTTTACACAGCTTTATGAGCAGACCATGTAATGACAGGGGAAAAGAAACACCACAACAGAAAATCCCCATGCAACAATACTAGAATCCAATCAAACTACTGATACATTTCTGTATCAGTACATTTCTGATACATACTGATACATGTTCAAATACATTTAAAATAACCTCAAAAAAGTCTGTACTTAATTCTGATCAGTAGTTTTTGGACTGATAGATTCACTCAGGAAAAATACCATATCCAACCCCACAAAACTTTTATTAACTTCAGCACTGAATACCTTTATCCTCCAGTTGTCACCAACATCTTCTTTAATGCGACTCAGCCAAGATGCATCAAACCAAGCAACATCTCTGAAATGAAATTCAATGATGAAACATTAATAAGCAAACATTTAATTAAATAGAGTACCAGATTCTTAGCATTAAATCATCAGAAAGTTTAACTAGGGTGTCTAATGAGGCATGAACTCTTGGAAATTGCAAATTATACTTATGTCACGGGGAATTTCCATCCTACTGGCTGAATTATGATACTATCTTCTAGGGCAGGAAGAATTTCTGTATATGTTCAAGCTAGCTAAACCTGGAAACACAAGTATGTAAAAGGCCTTTCTCATGCTCAGTTACTATCTTAAAAAGTGATCGCAGTGCTGTACAGAAACATTATCATTTGAAAAGTGCCATCATTAAGTTTGCTACCTACTCTTATACAACTGGATTTTTCTACCTTCGTTACAATTAGTCAAAGGCACTTTGCAAGAAAAAAAAAAATATCATTTTATCTACTTGTATTTCATATTTTTTTGTATCTCTTCGGCTCCCTTGGGTAGAAATATATTCACCAGTATAAGTGAGTTGCTGGTGGGGGGGACTTTATTCACATTGAACTGCCAAGATGTACAACCACAGCGGACCTAATTGTATCTCAACTTTCACACCACACTGTTTATCCCTGGTCTCAGAGCACCTAGTAAGAAAAGTTATTATCCCCACTTGCATATCAACCACTTGCTTGTAAAGAAATTTGCCCGAGGCCTGTGTCAACCTAGTACCACAAATACATGCTAAGACAGAGTTCTAGCTGCTAGACTACGCCGCTGCTACAGACCTTCGCTTGTAGGACTGCTGATTGTTTCCTATGCTAGCATCCTGACGTGGCAGTTTGACTGACACACTACTTTAGAAATAGTGGCATCCCACAGGGACATGCTAATCTAAGCCCTGGTGAACAACTGTGACAAGAAGAGCTTGTTAACAGACACAGTACAGAGATGCTGGGAAGCAAGCCTCGGCAAAACTTCACTAGGCAATTCTCAATTAATTTTTGCAGGCCCCAGGAAGAGTGAGCTGTCTTTATGCAGCACACTTAAAAAAAAATAAAATAAAATCTGTCAACTTGAAAAAAAAAGTTTAACTCTCTAAAGTTTAAAAAATAATTTTTAAAAGTAATTTCTTAGTCAAAAACGTATTTTGAGCAAGGAAGTGGTAGTTCAGGCTTCTCTTTTATTATGGGAGTCACCACCAACAATGTTGCAGTGATGACTTGTTTCAATAAAAGAATGGTGTTGCAATCCTCTCTGAGGAAACTGCAAATTTCAGAATTAATGTGTCACCCAACCCAGTACCATTTGTCATCACACCAATAAAAATGGAATTATTTTGCTTTTGTTCCATCCACTACAACAACTTTTAATAGTAATGGACAAGTGCTGCTGAGGTTTCCTGCTTCTTTTTTCCACACAAATAAGTTAGCACTTAGAACATAAGTCTACAACAATTGAGCAATCCCAAGAGGAAGACAGGACAGAGACATGACTTTTGAACTATTAGGTCCTCATTCTACAGAGGCACAGATTTCCATGGATACCCATATCTTAGGTATACTGTTGATAAAAAAAAAATAAAGAGATTGTATTTTTGCCTAATTACTCTTAAGTATGAATTTAATACTGCAGTATTAGAATATCTCCTCAACTTCTCCATTCGATCACATTATTATTTAACTAGTTTATCATCTCCCAAATAACAATATGAAGTCATACTTTATTTTCTGCTATAAACCATCTACTCTAAATTTGTAACTATACCACAAATGTTTGGGCGGGAAATGTTTCATTTAACATGACCATGCATGTTAAATACAAAAACCTCAAGAAACTAAATACCTCTTCTTGGAACTTAAGTATCAACTTACATTTGATGAAGTACCTGTGCCATGGCTACCCCATTAGTCAAGTCTTGAACATCTCTGCAAGGTGCCGCAGTATTGAACGTCTGCAACTAAAGAAGGAAAAACATCATGTTTCTTAGTCAGACAGGACAGCAAATTAATTACCAATTTCCTCTTTAAGACACAAGCATTTAAAAATACGTCTTTCTACTTCAGGCAGCCTGAAATCCTTTTTGAACTACGCAGCTTTTAAGCCAACCCAATTGTCTCAGTATCTGTGACTGCTGATTTTAACTATTCGCTTAAAAAGTTAGTATTACCATGCTTTGCTGAGATAAATGATTAAGGCCCAAATAGGATTTTAATCAAAGTTTGTAATTTATTAAGCGAATAGAAGCAAGCAAACAGCACTGGGTGCGCCAGGAGTCTCTGCTCCACCAAGACGCACACCTATTACATCAGGTGGCTGATTTTTATGCTACTAGACTAATACATATTTATCACTATTCCTAGAAAAGGCAGGGTTATTATAATTAGTTCCCGGAATCTGAACCCTCTCTGGGCGCATGCGTATCAGTCTCTCGTGGTCTTTCTGGGGGTCTCTTGTGCTGAAGGCTCCTAGTCTTCCTCCCAGGCTTTGTCTTTCGGTCGTCCTTCAACTCCCCCTTTTTCCTTATTTGGTGGATCTCTTAGGCAGAGTCTCATGCAAAAGTCAGCAGTTTCCAAAAAAAACCTCCTTGGTCCTCTTATCTCCCAGACTCAAGTCTCAATGTTCGCCCTTCAAACCCTCTATTTACACAAATTGCTGGATGGTTCCTTTGCACAATACAAGAACTATGTACACTAATCACTCTGTTTTTCTTAGATAGAAAGTTACATTTCATCACGCGGCCCTAGCATTGTTTCATACTGACACAAATCAAATGAACATACTTCACATTTGCTTTTCAACACTAGTCTTGTTATTAGAAATCAGATTATTGAACACTAATTTGGGAAACTAAATTCATAGTTATCCATTCCTCAGATTATGTTGCAACACTTAATTCTGGACACACACTACCTATGCAAAAAGTGGCACTGGACAAGGGAATGAAGGCTGATGAGAAATATATATATATGTATACGTATGTATCTCCAGTCCTTTACTATGTACATTTAGTAACAGAAGTCACAACATCAGTCGAGTGCCCAGAGATTATCTAGGGATTAAGAAAGAAAGGAGAAAATTATACAAAACCACTGGAAAGTTAATGCAGTTATCCAAGAGCTACTGTACACCTTAAAGATACGAAGACAGCTGAGAAATACTGAAGCATTTGAAATGGTGCAAGTTGGCAACACAGAATTCCAACACTGCTCTAAAGATGTTCCTATTAAAATATGCACCTTCAAAATATTGCTGTATATACAAGAAATTTTTATTGTAACATCTACTACACATCTTCCCCAGGTATCCATATATTTTTTTTCTGGTATTTTACAAGCGTCACGCTACCTAGTGTTTAAACACACTGCTGGATGTAATTTTACCCCATCTACATATTTCTGCCTAAAGATTAAGCAACAAAGCCCGTTTTCACTTTTCAGCTCTATTATAAAGCCAGATTACAGATGAAATTCATTTATTGGAAGTTTACTGATCTATTCTATAGAAATTACTGTAAATAATCGTTGCATTCTGCCCAGTGATTCTAAGCAGAAGTATAATTAAAGTCCCTTTGTGCTAGGCCTACACAAACAAGGTTCAGTTCCCATCCTAAAGATTAAGAATTACCAGCTTGTGTTTTCTGCAGCTACCTTCTCCAGAAGTAACAGCTGGGAAGAACATCTCCATTTCTACATCGTTACAGAGCACTGCCAGGACCATTCGCCCACCAGAGAGCTCTATACACAGTAACCAAGAATCCCATCATCCAGCAATGCACAGGCTGTAATGCAAGTATGGTACACAGCCGCAGGCAGCTCTTTTATCAGGGCACCAAGTTCTGCATGCAAGTTTCAAGCTATACAGCCTTAAGGCACTGAGGTACCCAGGTTCTCAGGTCACTCCACTGACTGTAAAAAGCAACTCCAAACTCCAAATACTTCATCAGGCTCCAGGAGTTTGTGTCTTGGAGAACCCCTCGAGCACAGACAGGATATTTGCCTTTAACAGCCCTCAGTGTTGTTTTCTTCCATGAGCTTGGTTAAAGCACTTCTTGTAGCCCCATCTCAGCACTCACAGGCTCTGCAGGACACCCCTTCTCATTAGAGCTGCTCATCTGCTGGCTTCACTCCACACCCCCTGCTTCTCATGCGGGAAGAAACAGCGAACAAAGCCTTCCCTGGCTGCGTTCCCCAGAAGCTCAGGTCTGTACTGAGCTCTGCCACAGCCACCTCATCCTCCTGTGTCATTCAGGGGCTCTACAGTCCTCAGCCGTTCAGCCATTCCTCATACAGGAGCTCTCCCATACTTCCCAGGAGGATGGTTGCTTTCCTCTCAGTTTTGTCTTTCCTGCATTTAAGGTCTACAGGATGGGATTACCTCAACATTATACAGTGCCCAAAACACAGAAAGTATTTTCTTTATACTACCCCCAAGCTTGTATCTAACATTTGACAGAATTATCTGCTAACGACTGCAGTTTTTCATTCCCAAACAACCATAGGCTCAGAGCCCACTACCCATGATGGGATGGGAGAGCTGCTTCCGCACACATCAGTTCATCACTTGGTTACTCAGGAGAAGAATTCCTGGTAAGCTTTATTTCAAGTTCCGCCTTATTTAGCACAATAGATAAAAAGGACAAAGTTTACCATTAATACTGTAAAAAGATTTCTGTTGGATAGAATGGAACTAAGAACAGACCCTTATAATCTCTGCCCACTGTGAACACTGACTTCTGGTACTTAGTATGCTCACGATGCCCTAAGCCACCCGTCCATCCCAAGAGAGCTGCCCCAAGCATCCTGTGACACTTCAGCTTCTTCAAAAGCCACCGGTGAATGACTTAGTCAAGTGCATTTGGGAAATGGCACTACTTGGACAAGAGTGGCAGAGAAGTATTGTTTCCAGTTGTGAGAATCTGAAGCTGTCATTTCCCATGCTGTGTTTCTAAGAGCGACCAGAGACTCTGAATATTGGTTTGCTTGCTTCAGAAACTGCCTAACTGAGCCCAGAAGAGAAATATATGCAGACAGGTTTTTTTTACACTTGTTTTTCAATTTAAAAAGTCTTTTAAAAATCCCCTATTATGGCAAGCGACAAATCGGTAATCCCTTGTAGGTTACATAAAGGATTAAGTAGGAGCACACAAAGTGAAGCAGCGGTGACTGGTTTCTAATACTATAGCAGCCTTAATGCCAACTCAGGAGCAGGCACGGCAGCTCACAGAAGTCAAGACCAAGCATGCCAGAAGTCAGAGCTTCATGGCACAGCACTGCAGCGCTGCCATTTGGATATACGCCCTTGTAAACTGAAGAAATTGCTAAGTAGGGTAACAGGTTTTCCCATTTCACTTCTCTGATCGAGGTCATCCAAGCTGGTCGAAGCAAACAAAGCCTCAGAAAACCTTGTGACGCACACCGCGCTGCACACACCGGTACCTCTGGGAATAGAAAGAGCTAATTAAAATTAAGCAAAAAGCAGGACCAGGAATCTTAGTTTCTCCATGTATTCGAAAGTTTTAGAAGTGCCCAGAAACAATATGAGAGTAGAGATATTAATCATGGATTCTCCAAATCCCATGCCAGTCCAACCACGTCCTCAGAGCAGTTTCTTAATATATTTATAAACCAACAAAAGTTGGGGAGGAGTTTGGCAGAGGCAACCATAGACTTCTGGATTGCAGCAGAGCTATTTTGTTCACATTTGATTAGTTTTTCTAAAAATACAGCCTTAAAGACATGCTGAAGTCCATTTCAAGAATCTAGCTTAATCACTCCCTGCCACGTGCTACTACAACAGGGGCAGATATTTTTCTCACACCCACACAGCTATGAGATTCAAACTATGCATTTGAAAACTTAATTTTCTATCACACAACATTTAATGCCTTTTCTCTGGATCTGCTGAAGGTTCTACCGCTGAACAGCTGTACATCAAGCACAAATGTATTCACAGTGTCCGGTAGAAATCAAGAAAGCTACGCAACACTTGAAAATGTACGTCCTAAGTCTCACCCAGGTGTAAGAGCACAACTGCTGTGGAAAAATCTTCCGGCTCAGAACGTTACCATCCATGTAACACACTATGTGCTGCTGTCAGCTGGCTCTCACGTAGCACTCAGTCACATTAGGACAGATGAACACCTTGACACATTCTACAAAAAGGGAAAAATAAAAGCCACCCTCTCTGATTTTCAAAGGTTCACTTTTATCAAAAATGTCTCCAACAAACACACCAAACCTGTCACCTTGTTCCTGGATCTGGAAAGGATGAAAGTCTGGTGGGACTAGTTCAAACTCCTTCCTTTCCAAGACCCTTTAAAAACTATTCTCTCAAGCAGCTTCTAATTTGTGTATGTGAAGCTTTGGGTTATGCTTGCTCAAATGAGATTTCCAAAACCCACTTTCAGAAGATCATAACCAAAGAGAAACAAAATTTTCCTGTAAACAAACCAGTTAAGTTGGTTTCCATACCAGTGATCGAAAGAAGCACTGCAGTTTTGTCAGTCGCTTCCGTACAAGCAAGGTCAAGCCTTTGCCATGATTTTTATTAAGCTTTGGATACAAATAGACTCAGGTCACATTTCTCACGTTTGCCACCTGTACCTCTTACGTCCTGCACTTCATTTATCCTGGCTCTGATTTTAGTAGAGGAGCGTTTCTGCAAACTGAGCTACGGGGGAAAGAGGCCATACGGCATCTTGTACTTGCAGTGCCCAGGTATGTGCTTCCCCATTCAGTACGCTCCCACTTTCATTAAATGAAGAGCGATTACGGATGTGTGATGCATACCCAAACACCCACACGGTGTAACACTGCAGCATATATAAGGCGAGCACACGCCTCACCAACGCTCTAAGGCATTGCAATTGGCTGGCCATAGACCTACAGAGGATGCTTGCAGAACTGACCCACATGTAAGGACCCTCCTCTAGTTCGGTGGCAGAGACAGAAGACTTGGAGAGGTGCAGTGCCAGAAGACATTCAATAAATTCTTACTCTCCTGCATAGTACTGCACCGCCAGCCCCACGGAAGCAACACTTCCATGCCTCTGTTACCCACGGATGGAAAACATTCAGGTTTACTCCACATCTAACAACCAGTTTGTCTTTCTGACTTAGAAAATTGTTTCTGCAACAGGCTTGTGAGTTCAATCTCAACAGATATTCATTGAGTCAGATTTTCTTAGGAACTCGTACACATTCCCGATATAATCTAACTCCATTCCATTTTTCTGTAATGTCCACAAAAATTAAATCCAATCACATCTATGTTACAGAACCAATAGATAACATTTTTATTCATACTTTCTCTTCCATCTCTGGGCAATGCATGTTTTCTAGTATGAAACTGCTAATGTTAAAGAAAAATCAGGATATGGCAGCAGAACACAGAAAGTCACAAGCCAGGGGAACAGATCTTGGTTGCATTAGAGAAGAAACAAACTGAAAAACCTTTACAACTACAGAGACTTACTGAACCCTCTTCTCTTCAGACACACAGCACTTCGTTCCTCTCTCCCTAAATACCCAACTTCAGAAGATCAATTTCTTTTTCCCAAGATTCAATCTGCTAGGAAGATCAATTTGAAAGGACTTCTTAAATATATCTTTATGAATGCTTGGCTTCTACTAAGTTGTAAAGTAGGTCAGAGAAAGAAGGTGTTAGACCTAAAGCTGCACACCTAGCAAAGCATCTGCCGGGTGTTGTGTACAGAACGGGAACACACGGGAGTTGGCTGTTGATTTACACTAACAACTCTGTACAATGCCCTTTCCATTTAAGGCTTGACGAAGTTATTTTAGAATTCTCTTTAGGATCCATTATGTAGTTAGAGATACATACTGTGACTATACTAAAATGACAATTAAATGTAATACATTTTAAAGGAGGAATTCTAAAAATAAATCAGCTGAGCACTGCTGACAGGATTTTGTGATAGAGTTCAGGACTGTATTTGCTCAAGTTCTTTCACTGGTTTATTTTGCAACAGAATCATGTTATTTTTAACTGATTACCATGAGGAAAAGAAGGTTAAACTGCCCAAAATGAGAAAGAATAAATAGATTAAAAGATAAGAGATATCTAACTAAGAGAGGTAAGCATAAGATGGCTGAAATTCTAAAAACCAACAAATTGTTGGGGGCATACAAGGGCACCAAAAGGAAATTGGGAGGAGGAAAAGAAGGCAGAAACTGTTTTTCAGTGCTTTGTAACAGATTTAAATGCATTAAAACTGCTGTATTGTCATGCAGAGAGGAAAAGGAATATCGATTCTGGTAGATGTTGCCAATTTCATTTTCCACTTTCGCTGATTTCATTCCTGGATCTCCACAATGCTTCTCAAATGCTCTCTTCTCTCCTCTGTTTGCATTTTGCACAGGAAGAATACCTGTTAAACCTAGAGAAGCTAATCAGGCCAAGTATTTCTGGCCTTTGCCACATGAGTTCTGTGTGACAGAGCTCACTCCCTCCTAAAACATTGGCATCTGCCAGACTAAAATTACGGATGAGCGCAGAAGAAACTCGGAAAGGACAAGGGACAAGGCAAGGGAGCCTGACAGCTGAACCCAACCAGAACGTCTTTCTAAGCACATGCAGCAACACCCACGTCAGCATGCTGCACCTGGCTGTGAGCAACGCTCTGCTCAACCGAAACCTGCAAGTTCTGAGGTTTCCGCTCCTGACAGCCAAATTAATTGCACATATTTACTACTACTGTTAATTACGGAGTGGTTTCCCCATTGAAGCCACTGCCGTGGAACCACAGCTTGGGCCTACAGGCTACCACAGGCCCTTCTGTAGGCTGGCAGTCCTGCAGGGGCCTTTTACCGGCTGGAGAAGGAAATTTATCGTGCGGGCCCTGTCATTGCAGCCGTGCCTTCGCAGCCTCGACCCCAACTCGCCATTCCCTGGCCGCGGGGGCCCCTCAAAGCCTCCCCGGCCCCACAGGACCCCGCAGGACCCCTCAGAGAGCCCCAGTCCCTCACGCCCCCCCCGTCACCACAGCAACGGTGCCCTCGCGCCGCTCCCAACGGCCGCCCCCTCACGAGCCTCCCCCCCTTCGGGCGACGGTGAGACAACGCCACCGGCCGGCGCTCGACGCCCCGGCGGCAGGAGGGCCCGAGGCGGCGCTCACCCAGAGGATGAGGCTGTCGCAGAGCCGCAGGTCCGCGAGCTTCGCCTCCATGGCGGCGGCGGCCGGCTCCCCCCGCCGAGCGCCGCGCGGCTGACGTGACAGGCCCCGAGCGGAGGGAGGAGCAGCCCTGTCAGCGCCCACACCCGCCCATGCCTTCAAACGCCCGGAGTGGCAGCGGGATCCACCAATCACAGGGAGGAGGTGGCGCTGCCCGAGCCAATCGCCGGCGGTATTTGCAAGGGGCGGGAGCACGGCCTCTCCCTCAGCGCTGCCCGCCGCCGCCGGTGCTGGTGGTGCCCGGGCTGGGCCCCGCGGCTGCCGGTAGCGCCACAAGATGGCGGCGGGCGCCGGACCCGTGCGTCCCAGTGCCGCTGGCGTGGCTCGGAGCCGCCTGTGACCGGGGTGTGGGGAGTCAGCGTGTCTGTAACGGCCTGTTCTTAAACGAGGCTAAATTATCAATAAATAAGATCTTAAAATTACCTCTTTTGGGGGAAGCAAAGGGTGGAAAGTGCTGAAGCACAAGTCTGAGGAGAGGCTTTCAATTCTTCACCAAGAGAGAAGCATGGCAGAAGAAGGGGTTCTGCCGTCCCCGTCTACACTAATATTTCCTTAATAAGGTTCAGGATCTTGTAATACCCTGCCTCAAATGCTCCAGAGAAAAACCTTACATTAAGGCAAAACAATTACACTGTCCTTCTGCTGTTTTAGCACAAGAACTTCAGTAACTTTTTGCCGCCATTACAAATTCATTTGAACTGTTTTTGTTTGGTTTTGGTTTTTTTATTATTATTATTTATTCAGTTTTATAAAGATTGTTATGGGCACCTGTTGTTCTGGAAATACCCAGGATGACATTACCACTTTGGTGAAATACTGTAAGAGCGGACTACGAAGTAACGAGTAATAGCTGATAAGGGTCTTATATATGCTTTTCTTGGGTGTTCTACTTATACGTGCTTTAATCCTCTGTTACTGATTCCACTTTGTGTGAAGGATTAAAATTGCAGTGCATGAAGTAGACAGCATTTACATAACTATTTCCCCTCGTAACGCTATCCAGCAGTGATAAAGGCTATCATTAAAAACAGAATAATGAGTAACAGGTTCTTTGAGTAAAGCCCCACAGACTTCTGTACTAGGATTTGTACTGTTAAGAACATTTTTATTATATAGTTGTCCTCTTTTATAATTTCTATTAGTTTTTTTTTTTTTTTTTTTCAAAAAAAAAAAAATCTTTTAGAACTCTTCATTTGGTTACTGTTCCTTCTGGTACTTTACGTCCTTTCCCTTCACGGGAAATAACAGTGTCATGTCATTCCTACCCACATCTTTATGCAGTATCCTACTCACTTCCCACAAGCACGTAATTCTCCATGTCTTCCCGTTGACTTCATATGTTTTTTCTCTACAGATTCAGCATCCCACACCTTCACTTTCTTTATATGGTTTCTAGAGACACTTCCTCTTTTCCTGGATTTATGCTACACGTGCCAGGGAACAGCAGAAGGCAGCAGCTTTCCAGGAAACCTGGAACCAGGAACAGAGCCAGCACGGAAGGCACCAGCCGGGGCCATGTCCCACAGTACCTCAGCAGTGCAGATAAAATGGACAGGTTCAGGGATGATCAACTGTAAATGCAGATTATTATGCAAGTTCATGACAATGAGGTAAGTACAAGGTAAAGCCAGGAAGGCAACCCACCAGTCAGGGTCAGACACAGTCCCATGATTAGCACCGTGACCAGGCAGTTCTGAGGTCAAGCTGGGAATTAATTCCAAAGGTCACAGTTCAGATCGGCAAAATCCACAGCTAAGAGTGAGCTGAAGGCTCAGGGCTGAGCTTAAATAGAATTTCTGGGCCCATGGCAGAGGGTGTGGAGAGGGGTACCCATTGAGGCCACTAATGCTTATTAGTGCACTCAGGGTCCTAACGATGTGCTCTGTTTCAGTGGGGGTCATCTTCCATAAATGCAAAAAATACTGCATAGA
Organism: Oxyura jamaicensis; assembly: GCF_011077185.1. Lineage (NCBI taxonomy): Eukaryota > Metazoa > Chordata > Aves > Anseriformes > Anatidae > Oxyura > Oxyura jamaicensis. The sequence goes on along the minus strand of NC_048900.1, from coordinate 28,305,226 downwards.
ATACTTCTCCTCTAGAGGGCTGTACAGTACTGACAAAAGGGAAGGGTGGAGCTTCATCAGAACCAGCCAAGGCCTAATAGCCCTATTTCAGGATTGCTTCTAGTTCAAAAGCATCCTGAAATTTTTCATGAGATAGTTATGCGGGAAAGATGGTACAGACTGTAGAGTACAAGGAGATGGGCTGTAATCTGTAGCACAAGCACTAGTCTGAAAGAAAAGGCAGGCTGTTCAGTTTGGTAATTGGGATTATGTCAGAAGAGATTTGCTCACCCTTGCACTCCTGGTTTTTGCAACCTCTTTGGAGGGCTGACTCCACATAATAGAGTGCTCTCTGAAATAAATCAGTTATTGGCACACTGTGAAGATATTTCCAAGGAACATTACACTTACAACACAGGGAATTTTACAATGAACTACAATACCAATCTGTGTAGCTATTTTACATCTTTCCAACTGCAGCTATACACGAGCACATCAGGAACACTGGCACTGTGCTTAGAGTTCAGCTGTCGGGTAGAATAAGTAGTAACAAAGGGAAGTTATGTAAGTAATGTGGGTGATTTGGGTTTAGTTTTTAAACCTAGCTGGAAATTTCTCCATGAATTGCAGCCCACTTGAATGTCTGTCATCAAATTCTGGTTTTGTGCCAACCAAGGTAAAGACTACGACCTATGTTAACATTCCAGAGACAGGGAAGACTAGCTTGGCACCTCACACCAGGACTGCAGTTCAGTCTCACCATGCCTAATGTCTGCTGTTAACAACATTTTAAAGTCAGGCTAAATTACTTCTCACTGATCTTAAATACATTCACTCCTCTTGATAATGCATCCTTCTTGACAAAAGCGTCTGACAGTCGCTTAGTAAGGGATGTCTACAGTAAAGAATGGCATTTGCTACCATAATTTAAATTGCTAGACAAAGAAAAAAAAAAAAACAGATTGTTAAGACTTTTTGATTTTCATTGGGATTTGCATTATGTCCAATAATATGAATGATATTTAGTTCAGACAGTACATTTTGTTAACTTGCTCAAGAAAGTCTTATGTTCAGACACTTGAGTTTCCCATAGCTCTTGTGGCAAATACACATCTCTCGTAGTTTAACAATATTCTTGTTCTGTTCAAAAATCCTCATTTATAGGACTGCAACTAGTAGAGATTTTTTAAGCACTTGGAAACAAATACATTAGAATGAAAAATACCAAACAGTGACACTTGGTGGTTAGTTATGTAGCTTGCACATTTGTTGGCAGAATACATGAGCTGAAAAATGAATCTCAGCTTTTCTGTCATGTTTAGTAGCTTCACTGATACAATTTGTGGAAGTCTACACTTCTCTGCCATCTTTCAAAAGCTTCAGAAGCATCAAGTAAGCCTCTTGATGTTCTATGGGACCAACACATATTTGAAATTTTCAGATGAAAAAATTAGAAACTAACCAGTTACCAAGATTTATGCAGTTAATTATTACAGAATACCAAATGCTGTAAGATTCCTAATGCCTGGTGTATTTCTTGGGCCACATATCCCTTCATGTCCCATCATAATTACATCTTTATTATATGTATACTTCCACTGCCTTTTGAATCAAGTTCGATCTATATTGGAAGTTCCTAATATTTTCATTAAAAAGGCATTGGCTATCTGTTTATTTCCAAAATGTGGATTATAACTTAGAAGTTGTTATAATCAAACAAGGATTATTCATCATAACTGAGCATGTAAAAACCATAGAATATGAAGAAAAATCATGGTTCTAATGTGAACTCCTGTTATTTGACTGACTGAACATTTCATCAATACTTTACTGGTTTCACACAGGTACATGTCTCCTGAATGCACCAGAAACAGAACAGGCTTCCAAATCTGCAGGTCAGTGGCACTCAGCGATGACAGTCTTGTGACTGCTTTACCCCCATGGCTTGTTGTAAAGTAACCAGAGACCCATGCCAACTGGATTAGTCGTACCAATCCACTGTGTACACCTTCTGGGGCACTGGTGAAAGAGTTGAGGGAACAGCTAACTTCATTATTGCTTTCCAATCTCACCATGACCTGCATTTTACAAGAGTAGCAACTCCCAGAGCAGAGAGGGGTTGAGGTTACCTTACCACTGTCTGGCTTACCTCTTATTTCTAAGAAAAACATCTTGATGAGATTAAAAGAAAGGAAAAACAAAGCAAAATAGAAACAGTAAAAAAAAAAAAAAAAGATAGCCCTGACAATCAAAGTATTACTGGGGTAGCTGACTAGTCCTGTTTCAGATCTATGCACTTGTATGACTTTCACTAAGAGCAGGAGGTACTGTCATTGGTATTTAATATGAGAGGAGTAGGAAGACAGGTGGTATATCGGGTATGTCTATATTGCACAGTTAGCCCACATGACCGGCTACACTGTGTGCCAATGTAGCTCTTGTTCAAAGGAGATCCCACTAAGATCCCACTTTAAAAATGCTCTGCGATACCTTACAGGTCAATTATGCCCTGAGGGAAATGGGAGAGGCATCATGACTATGAATGTAAAATTTTTTCAGTATGTAACTGAAGTATCTGTTCTGTAAAATACTCTGAAATATTTTGTCTTCTACAGGAGATGAAAAGCATTATAAATGCATTCATTATATATATATATATATAAAAAAAAAAGCAGTAGGAATTCTGGATATTTTATGATTCTGAAAATTAATGCTTTTATGAGAGTGTATTCATCAAGGGAGATTGTATTTGGGCTTTTCTGAAAGGTGGAAATATTTCCACATGGAATAAGCATCTTTCATATATTTTCATATCTGATGGAAATACTATCATCACTTGAGGCCCTTCTTGGAAGTCATTCAGCTATGAGAACACTTACTTTTAATAAAAGACTGTTTAAGCCAGTGGGATTCCTGGAACTCCTGAGCCATTTACGCTCCTCTTCACACTTTTCTTAGCACATCTTAACACAATGAGTATTTTCTTTGATCCCCACAGACTTCATGGCGGTAAGAAACTGTAAGTCATCTCATTAAAACTATGACAGCTTAGACTGGCATTTTTAGCCTGTCTCACGATGAATTAGTTTTGACTGGAGTAATTTCTGGGGTCCTTGATTACAAAAATGCTGGTATAGATATCTTAGTCCACATAATAAAGTGAGTTTGTATACAGAATACAAATGCATCTACACATATTACACAACAATAACATCACAATTACTGTTATTATTCTAGTAGATTTAGTTTACTATAGTAGTTTCAGGAAAAAAAAAGCAAGTATATTACAACTATTTTACCTGATCACTCCTTAAAGAAATAGAAAAGATGAGTGCAGTGAATGACAGATTATCTCTGCCTTAGTATTCCACAATTCCCATTCAAAGGGGCTAGAGAAAATATGGAAATAATGCCACTGAAGCAAAAGTCCCAGTATCCCAATAAATTCCATTAAAAACTATAATGGAAACAAAGTAGGTTGGGGTTGGAAAACTAACTAACTAGATTTTTAAAAAAGAAAGTGACCAGAGCTTTGTAATTGTACCTTTTGGCTTCATACAGCAGGAAAAAATGGTTAACATCTTTAAGAACTGATCTACACAATCCACCTCAATCATCTCAGGAAAATATCTCAGAATCAGGAATTCTTATGAACAGTGACTTTTTGGGATAAAGTATTTACACCTCTGTGACATCATTTCTTCTCCACAAGACCTCACTGTCTCACTGCAGCCTTTCTTCCTAACATGCTCTCTGCCTGCCTCAGTTGTTTTCTTAACATTTGTCAATCTCCTATCTGTCCTTTTCTATTTTAGGCTTTTTGTTTACATTCTCACAGATATCTGCACTTCTATTTTGGTACTCTTATCTTTTTTTTTTCAGTGGACAAGGTCACACGTGAAAATGGTCTTTGGCAATTCTGGTATTAGCTAGCTGACGTGAATTGACATCACGGAACTGTTTGCACTGTCATGGTAGCAGCTCCTGGCTACGCGAGCTCATACATATGAAATTTCTCAGATGCAATTTCAGTTTGAGCTAGTAACAAGATAATCAGTCCTAGGACATGAAATATGACATAGCTTGTCAGAAACAAATCCACATTCACTTTTTCAAATCCTGTTTCCACAGGTACATTGAAAAGACAGTGCAATGTTGTGACTCCGTTTGGCTAAGGAGTATTTGGCAGGTGAGCTTACATCCCAACAAGACCATTTGGTTTATAGATTCTGATCATTATCTTATTCAAAAACATTATCAACAGTATACAAGATTAGCTGAGTGAAATCTTAATCATTGGTTCATTTCCATTATTTTTCAGTTGAAAATTAACAGGTCAGTTATTAAAGATCATTTTTTCCATAACATCGATACAATGGTATAAAAAAAATCACTAAAATACAAAGTATTTGAATACAGAATATTCAGAGAGTATTCTCTAGTTGAAGAAAGGTCTGTGTTGAAAAACAGAAACACTACAAGAAAATGTCAGAGCTATGAAGTGCTATTAAATGCCATGGAAATACCTAAAACACAGTTGTTGATATTCACTGTATCATTTACATGTTGAATACAAGTTTGTATGCATGTAAAAAGCAAGCTCAAATTTCCTATCACTTTTATACCATTTCTTTACTTTGAAAATAAACTTCAATCTGCCTAAGAATCTTGAACACATTTTATTTAGATTTTTAAGAATTAAAGCCAACTCCAACCGCAGGTGGATTGAGCCTCTTTTTAACAGGTTGTTTATTCTAAGCAGTGCCAGACAGGTTACAACTATTTTAATTGGCATTTTCAACAAAACTGCATTTTGTGCTTGGATCATTCTTTAAGATAAAAGTTTTAATAGTCTGGTTTTACTAACCATTCACTTACATTTCCATTTAAAGAGATTTCTCTCTTGATTTCCTGATGCAGTTCACTGACAGCTGGTCTGATATGCTTAGGAAGCATGTTAGTAGCAGCTCTGATAACCTACATCTCCATTTTAGCAGAACACTGCAAAGCCTGCCTACGTATTGTGTATCCAGCAGTCAGTCATCACCACTCTTCTTTCTCAGGATGGAATTAGGTTGGAGCTGGGACACACTGAGAATTTGTAATGCAAAGCTCCATCTCAGTCCTAAGCCCAATGGTTTGTGTCAGATATGTCATTATATAAGCCCTGCTCCTAAACACTGCTAGGAAGAGTAATTTCACATCTATATATGTCTTGATCCTGATATTTGGTGAGGTAGACATTTGGGAAACAGAATAAGAAACTTTATGTGGAAAATTGGGAATTAACAGCGCAATAATACAAGTGGTTGGTGTGAACAGACCTGTTGCCTTTGATGGGACTATTCAGCTATGGGAACTGTAATGGTAACTGAGCAGTAATAGCTTGAGTGACATAAAGAATGAAAACAAAATCCTGCTTGTTCAAACAGTGCAGAATTTAGCATCCAGTTTCCAAGACTAGTCTGTCTGTTGTCTAAGGGCATAAGCGACTGCAAAAGAGGCATACAGCCCCTGGCAAGTACAAGGAAATCTGGGTTCCTTTCGCCTTTATAGAAAGTCTACAGTCTTTTTGCTATTATTTCGTTAGGGGGAGTTTCAACTCTGTATTAAAATAATTCCAGTCATATTTTGAGTTAGTACTAATCAAATGGTTGAGTAACCTAGCTAAAATGATTTAATGTGTTCAAACAAATTTTCTAGTGGATAAACATTCCTGTCTAAAAATCAGAGTCACTGGCAGGAATAACTGACATCCTTGTTAGCAGCCTTTATGGATTTTACAGGTTGAGCAGAGTAGCTGGGAAAAGGGTGGAGAGAATGAGCTACATTCAGGTATTTGGGGTATACTCTGGGGTGAAGCATTTTAGTAGAACAGCCTGAGAAGGATGCCACTACTTACCCCACATTAGTTCTCTGGATAAGGGAACGTCTCCGGCTTCTGCCTCTGTCAGTCTGGCACCTTTAGTAAGTAATTGAATCACACTGTAGATGTGTATACATACTTAGATAAATAATAAATGACAGCTATCACACTGTCATGTGAGCATGCATGCATACCCAGGGCAGGAAATCACAGAGAGCATTTCATTTGTTGCCAATCTCTCTCTAACAAAGTGAGGAAGATGCCCTAGGGACTGGTGACTAACAAGGAGCATTGTTTATGCTACAAATCCCATCCGGTTATTAGTCTTTGAAAAGAGCTTTGTTTAGCTTATCAGTGCTCCAGCAGGAATGCCAGGGGCATTACTTTTGTTCTACGTGCATTTGTATTCCAATATTACCGACTCCCACTCCACTCCTCCGTAAGAGGTTATGTGTTACCTGAGGGCTGAAAATTCGGCATGTGCTTCAATGCCATGCTGAGTTAGGATCAGGGTGGTTAGCACTGCACAAAACCAAGGCCTCCTTATTAATTTTGCTGCATTAAATTGCAGAATATCTTTACAGAATTCAAGCCTTTCTAGAGGAGTACAGAGCATGACAAAGTATAAGTACCTTATGAAGCATACATGCCCGTAAATTAAAATTATTTTAACAAGTTAGATCTTAAATTCTACACTTTGCTTGCTTTATTGGACAATACTGTGTTACACAATCTAATTTGGCACTTATGTAATACCAAAGTATCACAAGTGTCTGGCAAGTTTCAAGGCCATTTCACAACAGTACTTCAGTTAATCACTTGTCTACACAACTGATAGGCTGCTATTTTATCAGGTGATCAAAATACCTGTGGATGCCCTTGATCAAGTTAATATTTAAAAATAGCAATGCACTATTTTTATTACATCCAGGTACCTCTTGATTATGTTAAACGTCTTCTTGGGGGGAAGATGATATATTTGGGTGTTTTAGAAAGGGAAGGCTATTTTTGTTTATTTTTTTTTCCTTTCCCCCAGGAGACCTCTGTTGTTGTTTTTATTTTTTGTTAGCAGACTTGCTTTATTTGGGGGAAAAAAGCAAATAACAACATATTTCTTTCATAACTGTAATTTAGAAAACTTGACAGACCCTTGCCATTGGGCAACGAGGTTAATAATTGACAAAGACGTACAGCGGGCCTTCATGAATGATTCCACGCCGTAACACTGACAGCTGGTGTAACTTACTCAGCTCCTCGCAAGCAGTTCTGCAAAGAGGAATGGTAAGTTGAATTTTGCATAGGTTTTCTCAACCAGGGTAGGACGTGATCATTAGAATGATTATAAATACTTATTTTTATATGTGATTATTTATTTTTATTTATCATGATTATATATTTATAAGTATTTAATTATACTTTTAATCATTAGATTACATTTGGAAAATTTGCACAAGTCAATTCTTCTCTTTAAAATAGGTCATATTCTTATTTCATTTGTGATTTGATTTAATATTCATTTTCAAATAATGAGCTGTTCAGTGTATCCTTGTGGATCATCTTAATTGTGATGTAGATCTCTTTTACTCATTATAGAACTACACCATTGTGATGTAGTTCTCTTTTACTCCTCATTAATGACAGATGCTCATGAAAAAAATGAATAAATTGTCATTAGCACTTAAATCTGCTAAGTGCTTTTTAAACTTTAATTTCTTTTCCTCAAACATGCTGACTCATCGCTGATGCTTTAAAACCAAACTGCCTAGTGGTAAAACTGAAGGATGTAGTGAGCTGAGCTGTGTTGCAGAAGTAAAGGTTTACACCTAGGAGCCTCTGGCTTCACAATCAATGATAGGATTACTACTTCATGCCTTTCTTTTGCATGCATGTATTAAAAATGTATCAAATTTAGTGATAACATTTTCGTACAATAGGCTTGATTTTGCAGAATTCTGCTAGAATTATTTTCTGAACTGCTCAGCTTTTATTTTAAGACAAAAGATGCATCCAGATTTGAAAAGATTTTTTTTTTTTCCTCTGAAAAATCTGACTCCATGCCACCAGGAACTTCTGGGTTTGAAGAACTCCAAAACCTATTCTCTAACCAGGTACCTACATGGAGAGTTCCCTTGGAACTCTGACAGCAAAAGCACCTGTGGTGGCCACTGAAAAAAGAATATAAACATGAGGATCTGACTGTAACAAAACTTAAAACTGTATTTAAAAATAAATATGGAAGCTTTCCATGGCCTTTACTAGCCATCAGACTTAAAATTTGACATGAAGCTCTGTACATCATCAACCATAGTAAACCCTGTTGGTATGGCATTATCCAGGCCTGGGATTTTCCAAGGTGAGACAGGTGCAAATATCCAGTACAAGGCTATGGAACAGTAAGTCTGATATTTTGGGCACAGTCACACTAATATTTTGTTTTGTTATGACTTTAGCACTATCAAAAACTAACAGGCACAAGCTACAAAATGCTAAGTGCCGTAATCGCTACCTCAGTCTCTCATTCAGTCTGCTAGTTCAAACATTCAAAGGCTGCCTCAAGACTTTGGAAGGGGGAAATTTATCCTGGCAGGCTTACATCTATGTCAGGTACATCTGTCCTTTGCTATGAGATCCAGCTGGTCACTATCCTTATAACCAGCATTAAACCAACTAAACACCATTTTGAGTGCTGGGACTAAATAAATCAGAAATTTGATTATGTGCAAATAATCTATTCAAATAAATGAAAGATCTAGCATGTTTTTCCCAGCCTATCTGAACTCAGGACAAGACTAAGCCACTGATATCTTTGCTGAAGGTGACTGCAAGTCCCATTTTCCCCAGTATGCTCTATTTATGTAAGAATGGCTACTCCAGATCAAAACATCTCTGCTGCATTGGGTGCCTACAGAAGAATAAAGAAACGGGTAATTATATGAAGCTTCCCCAGAATACTCTTTCATTCTCTGGCGGTTTATGGTTCATTAACTTGTTCAGTCAGAGGTAACACCTTTGCATTTAATAGCACTTGATATCCAGTACCTACCGAATTCAGAAATTTAGAGCATCCATAACAAGAAGGTCCACTGCTTAATTGTCTGTGTAAAGAACTGCCCATTTCTTTTCCCTGAATCTATGACCTGTCGGTCATATTGTGAGAGCTGGACTCACTTCCCACCTTGCTTCATTCAGTAAAGGAGCGATTCCAAGATAAAACGTGCTGGTTCATGGTAGTGAATGTGCCCAATTTTTTCTTCATCTATACATGCAAATATTCTTCACCTGGTGTCACAATCACAGGATCATTGCCTGGTTCCTTCCTGTGATTCGTAAAGTCCTAACTCAGATGCTCCGAGCACAGAGCTTCTCAACAGCAGCTTGCACTTGGCGCATGAGTTTCCAGCCCTGGTGCTGTACACCAACACAGCAACAGTCAATTTTCCCATCTTCTGAACAGCACAAACTCTGTTTCTGCAGATTTGCTCATGTAAGTCAGCAGAAGATGAGTCATCTGGAAAAAAGTTATAATCATTTGTCCCCTAGGAATCGTATAGTAAGTTAATTATTGTACAACACATTCTGATACAAAATACACAAGCAGTTTCAACTTGTTGAGGTTGCAGAGAGCGAGAGCTTCTCACAATTTCCATCAGTTACGGTCTGGGAATGCTGGGTTTCCCTTGACTCAGTATCTGTTACATAATCAGAAACACATTTGGTTCGCTTTGTTGTGAGGCAAAGCTAAAGAAATGTGTGTCTTATTACTTTGCAAAAATAGAGTCGATACCTAATCGGTTTATGTAATATATGCCTATGTGTAAACATCAGTAATATGGTTATAAACACACAGTTGAGCACTCCGGGCAGTTCCTCAGCTGATGTTAACTACACTTTTCTATCAGCTGAAATCATTCACTTCTGAATCTGCAAACAGCCCATCAGCTTTGCACTTGAAGGCAAAATACGGGGCTGCTAAGTGCTCGATGAATTTTAGGAAGCATTATGTCAAAGCATGTTTGCCCAGAGGTCATTTGTCAGTGCAGGGGAGTCTGTCTGAGCTCCATCAGGTTTTAGTTTGCCATGGTCAGTAACCCCAGCTTTGTTGGGCTATTGTGTGGCTGCCACCTTAGCAGGAAATGGAGAGCATCTTACTCATGCACAGAGGGGAAAATCTGAAAACAGCATAAACACATTCAGCATCTGAACTTTTTCTTGGGTCTCAGAACCATTTATAACTTCATAAACTGTAAGGAAGAAAAACTTCTCAGCAGTTATGACATGTTGGTTTAAAACCTCCAGTTCTTTCTATTTACAGATCCTCATTTTAGGAAGGAAAAGACCAATATTAAAGGTGCTGATTTAAAATCACTAATTCAGTGGACTCATCATTTTAGGCATGGCTATGACAAGGGACCTGGTTTCATATTCATTTATTTGGCAGAGCTGTAAGACAACCTCTTTTTTTATTGGAATTATTAATTAGAAGAAAATAATTAATTTTTCAAAAATCTTTGTTGTCAGATGATCTTACATCTTCACAGTCACTTTGGGTCTTCCAGCATTTGGCATGCAAAATCTAGAATCTATTCAATTTTCTCTTTATAAAAACTTCCATAAACAGGTCAATTGCTTGGAGTTGTATTCACTGATCTGTCATGTAGGCAGGTGTCAATCAGCTATTTGAAAAACAGCGAAGCAATCCCAATCGGGACAGCAAGCATGCAGTGATACTGTAATCTCCAAGCATAGCATCATCGCATCTGAACGCCTTATTTAGGTCATGGCAGAATAATACCCATTCCATATAAAGCCAGACCTCTGTGGTCATTAAGAAACACATGGAGTTCATAACTTTTTGATCAAAATGCAAAATAAAACTGTAATTGATGCTTTCTCATGTTGGACCTCCCTAAACATGCCTAGGCAGCGGAGGACAGCCAGTACTAATAGCCTTTAAGACAGTGCCTTCAAGTAGAGGACCTTCCTGGGAAGCTCCCTTCCAGTTTCAGAAGAACTCCTCTGCTTCTGGGACTGATAGAAACATCGGAATAGCTTCATCTCCAGAAAGGACACTAGCCACATTATGATAACGTTTTCTTCAAAGACTGATCTCATGGTGGCTACGGCAATCGAACATATGGTCAACTATAAGCTTCTCTGGGATGTGCTAGGACAATATAGGCAGGCCCGTTACGCATTATGGACGAGCTAATGCATCATAATTACAGTAGCAAAAACTTCAGCTGTGGTGAGGAATCAATACTGAGTAAGAATGGCTATTTTACGTCTCACTGTGTCACACAATCGTGGCGAAGATGAGTATACTGCCAAATAATTTTTTATTGCCTTCAGAAAATGACTTAGGAGCAAAATTTAGAAGACCTGCACACATCCTTCAGCCTTTCCCCACAGGTGGAGAGTACTCCAAGAATATCATAATACAAAGGAATATTATGATACAAATATGCCCACCTTGAATTTTAAAAAGCCTCTTTAGCACTAAAGAAGCTTACAAAGCTCTTATCTTCCCGCTGTAGAAAAAAAAAAAAAAATCAGTATTATTCTTAATTATAGACTTTGCTTAGCAAAGGGAAGAATTGTATAAAAGCCATCTTTTTACTTAAAGGTGACTTGTAGCTACAGAGCCTGTGATACACAGTAAGAATACCATTCTGCCAAGGAAGGCAGAAAATGGCCTTCTTTCAATACATTTAAGTGCTAGGCACGACTACAAGGAAGGAAGAAAAAGATCCAAAAGCTACTGAGGCAAACTTTGGGTGCTGTCTGACTAATAATGACAGAAAGACAAGCCAGCGGGTCCAATTTTACAGGCCTTCAGAACGTAACTATTGCCCCGTGGTATGGGGATTAATCACTGGAAACAGAAACGTGGCATCTTGATCTTAGCTCTGACACTGGTGTTCCCTGTAGGATTGCAGAAAAAATTCTTTCTGCCTAACTTTCCTTATCTGCTGAGGTAACTATTAGTTATGCATGACATCTATATTTATTTAGCTTCTGTGACTCTCTGCTGTTCATGGGAGATGGTAAATGAACTGAGTATGTCAATCAACATACTAATTTACTGAGGACTCTGCACTGCTTCTCTTTCAGGAATCACTCCAAATCTGGCAACCTAGGAACCACAGAGACTTCAGCTGCCCCATCTGTCTCCAGACAGCTACTCTCCCGGTAGAAACCAACTGTGGACATTTATTCTGTGGTAAGTTCTCTGGATTGACAGTGCAGTGCTTATAAAGGCTACTAAATGCAGCACACTTCCTACAGAGATCTCAGCTTCTATGTAGGAACCAGTCCGAGCCCTTCTCCCTAGAATTAAAGTCAGTTCTCTCCCTAGAAGGAAGAGAGTCCCATCTTTGTATCACCAAAAAAATAAGTAACAGTATTTTTATCTGTTCATTGTCTTCATATTGCCAAGGGGCCACTTTTGAAAAGCAAAATGCAGAAGTCACAAGACAAGAGGTAACAGATGATTTTGCAGTATTCTGTTAAATTACAACACAACTCATGGAATGCTTAAAAGGTCCAGAAAAACACACAATTTTCATTCAACTATGCAAAAACCCTAAGTTATAAAAATCATCAATTTAATAGACATACAGTTTGTGACTGTAAAAGTTCAAGCTACAACAAATGTGAGGTCTTCTCTTTGAGCATGAACTCACTTCTGGGAAGACAGCTCGTCATTTTATATATCAATATTTAACAGCATAAAAAAAAAAAAAAGTATCCCATAAAATTGATTCAAATTTTATTTACATTGGTAAAAAACAGGCGTAAAAGATACCAGGCTTAGGTCTGATTCTGTTCCACAGGCTTGCTTCCCCGTGAAACAATTGCCTAAACTAAAGCTGAAATGATTTAGAGCTATAAGGCACAATTATCTTGTTTTATAGTCCTGTAAAAGCTTTCTTAAAAATAAGTTACATACTAAATAATAAGTTACATACTTAAAAATAAGTTACATACTAAACCAACCAAAACCTGAGTTTCTTGTCACGTACAAAACTTTTAGTCCTTTTAACTATTTTTAAAGAAAATCCATGTGGTCATACATGGAAAAAATATTCAGACATCTCATCATGATGTACGCTCAGTAACTGTTTATGCCAGCCTAGGGCCTGTCTTAACCAAAAAGGGACAGATCCAGAGACACTGTCTGGATAAGCAGTGTGAGGGTCCTTCTGTTGAGGCTGCTTGTCGTGTGGCTTCCTGTCCCCAGACAGTGCAGCTATAATTGCTGGATAGTCTCAAGTAAAACCATAATTCAGTAGATAAATGTGCTAAGTGACTTCTTTGAGGCTGCTAAGCCATATGGTTAGGATTACAAAATTTAAATAATTTTTCAAAGGAACACAAGGATGAAGCACAGAGTAGTGGAGGGAGCTATATTCATAATTGCATTTATAAAGGGGATTTCAGGATTTTTAAGGCCCACATTCTGCACCACTGGAGCCAGTGTGAGCTTTGCACCTGCTTTGCAAGGCTGCAGGATAAGGCCACCAGCATGCTTGGCCTGAACTTCATAGTTTTGCTCACACCTCTGACATACATCCTCTGGTGAATTTACAGGCAAGGTTTACAACCTCACTGCCCCAGCTGCTTATCAGGTTCCTGGCTGAATGCTGTCATCACCACTGCACGAGTGGCAGAAAGGAACTAGAGTTTATGATCTGATGAGGTTGAAACTGCCAGTGAAGGTGCTTCAGTGCTCCTGTGCAGCACGACATCAGTCACCTCTGGCAGAGGGTCGTGCAGGCAGCTGGCAGTAATATCTGATACTGCAGCACAAGATACATCAAAAGACACTGGTCAGAACCATAAAGCTCCTTCCTACATTTTACAGAGAGCTTAAAGCGAGTGTAAGTTATATTTACAAGCCATTTGAACTTTTTTCACCATGTAAGAGTGTTATAAAAAGAGCTAAGCTTAAATGAGAACAAGGCACTGTGTTCTATATTGAAAAGTGCTCACCCAAACCAGCCGCTCATCAACACTGCCACCATCTCTGTCCTCTGAAACCACAACAAATCAATGGATCAGCAACAGCTATGGGCTCTTTGTCTACCACAAGCAACACCATTTAATACTTTACCATCTTTTAAGTTTTTATTACCACTCACTGTTTTATACCATACAGGAAAGGGATGCTTTGAATAAAACTCACTCCAGAACAAACAGTAAGCATATGGCCTCCAAACATGTTTCAAATAATATCACATTAAGTTACAGTTCCGAATACCAAGATAGACATAACAACAAAAGTCATTAACTTTCCACTTTCTCTGGCCTGGTTAGCATTTCTTTTTCTACCTCTGAATATGACATAATGATTTGTGCTTTATATTTGTTTTGAGATCTGCAGGGAAGTACAAGTTTGGTATCTATTGTTATCATTAACTGCATATATTTAGTTAGGCTTTACATTCCCCAAGTACATCTTCATATACACTCTAAAGCATAGATTCCAGCGCAATGCATTATCCGGGTTATGACTATGTTTATATAGTAGAAGCGTAACATGTCTGTTTTTCATGTCTTAAACCAATAAAACTTTACATTGGGCTTATCAGAACCATTCTACGTAGATCTAAGCCTGTTGTGACTGAAATCAGTAACAAAACTTCTCTTGTTGCCCTGCAGAACAGAGCTAAGGCAATGCTGAGCACTCTTAATAAATTCCACTCTGGTAAAAGTTTTATTTAAAAAATGTGGTCAACCCAGAGCTTTTAAAGAAGATTAATGTGGACTTATAAAAAATGTCTGATTTTATTATTAGTAGTAATTCATACGGTTTGTCCTGAAGTTTTCCTTTTCAGCTTCAGTTTGAACCATATGTTCAGGAAGTTCAACTGAAAAACGATCCTTGAGCAATATTATTTTTTTCTAATTAACAATAACCACAGAGGTATTTTAGAAAAACCTATGGACTCCCTCAGAAGATTGTGTAGCAGGCTAGATTAAAACAGGATTTTGTCTATTTTATGAAAAAGGCACTGAAGCACAAATAGGTCAACTTCATAGGAGTCTTTCTTTCCTGTTCTACTAAACAAAGGATTCTGCATGTAGCACATTTTAATTTCCACAGGGTTATTTTTTAAAGCCCTTGATGAACTATGGGATCCAGTAGTACCCCAGTCATCACTGGGACATTGCTGCGTGGATCATGATACAGAATCTGAACCTAGAGGGTCAAAGCTGCTCCTGAAGTCAGGCATGATGTCTGTCAAATGTAAAAGTTCAAGCAAAAGCTTGAAGCTGGCTGCCAGACTGAGTTTATACATACCACATGAGGATTAGGATATAAACACAGCCATGTGCCCAGCTAACTGTTCATATATGCAAACAAAATAGAAGAGTCGGAAAGAAAAATCCTGCACTCAAATGAAAACAAAAGTAAAACGTACAAGTCAGAGCGAGGTTCATAATAATATCTTTGGGCCAGATTTATCATCCCTGATATAGGGATGTCCTATAAAGGAAGTAACTGATAGTATCATGAGCGCTTTTTATACTTGACTTCATACACATTTCTCCTCAAATATTCCTCTTTTCACTAACAATGGACAAAGAAAGTTTGGGTGCAGAAAAGCATTGCACTGAGGGCTCCTGAAGACTCCTTGTCATACTACTTAAACTACTTGCTGGTTGTTTTTAGAATGAAGACCATTGTTCAATTCAATAAAACAATTCCATCAAAATGGCAATGCAGTGTTCTGCTGTTGCTTTCACTCTGGTCCTTGTCAAATTTGATCAGGTTACATGTTAAAAGATTTTATCCCTGACCTGTCACACTTCACACTGAGCCCAGGAGCTGAAAGTCAAACTGTGCTGCTTCTGATTAGCTGCTATTTATGTTTTGCTGTTAGTACCAACACTGACATTCATGTATGTCAGCCACTGCTGTTAGTTATATGCACACTCTAATCTTAGTGTCCTCAGACTCTGCCCTCCTCCACACCTGGGACCTTAGCACTAAGAAAATGACACTGCATTGGGAAATTAGCAGTTGTCTTGGCAAGACAAATCAAAAAGAATGCAGCAACTCGCTCTTCTAGAGCTATGCAGTTCCAGAGAGGTAACACAATTGAAATACAGTAATTAAAAAAAAAAAGGCAAAAAGACAAAATAGTCCCAAGTATGAGGCTTCATCACCCAGATCTGTGTTGTGCCAGGAGGTGTCTGCATGACCAAGCTGTCCCTTGGCTGTGCGTTGGTTTATTTGCAATAACGGGCCCTCAGAGCCCCTGAACGCCTTACTGACTCGCAGAAGTTCACCTTCATGCAGCTGCGCTGCTTTTGTCCATGGCAGCCAGCACAGTGCTCTGCGTTGCACTGCGCTGTGTATACGTATTGGAAGAGTACCTGTATTTGTGAGTGTTTCAGCCACAATCAAGGGAGCGTCAAGATGTTATCCACTGGAATTAAACTATCGAAGTCTCTGTTAATGGGAGGCCCTGTGGAGCTGTGTACAGCAGTGCAGATCTAAGACTCCATTTTCACACAGTCGGTTTGCCAAGTAAAACCACGTATTAAACTGAAAGCAAAGAATTACATTCATTTTTGCAGACAGTTGTAGAAAGAGGGTTTATTATTTCTGATAACATCTTGGTAAACATGAGATATCCTCAAATAAACTTCATGCATCTCAACACTTTTTTTTTTGGTAGGCTCCTGTCTAATCACGTATTGGAAACACAGCCCCTGGTTAGGAGCAATAACCTGCCCTCTCTGCAGACAAAAGGTAAGACATCTCCCTTGGACGTATCTGCATTTTGATAAATACAAAATGACGAGCTTGAGCTCTTAGGATCAGCTTTATTTATCCTCTATTTTTCCACTGCATTTCAAAACCCACTTACAATTGAATGACCCTGCAGCATTCGCATTTATCATTTGACACGTCTTATCAGGCAACTCTGGGAAATATTAAACAGGCCTCTGGCATTTTACTTTTGTACAGTTTATTGAGTCTCTTCCAAGACAACATTCCATAAAAGGCAACAGGGGACTTCCTCAGCTCATCTGACCCCTTCCAAAAGCTGCCCGCTGTACGGGTGGGTTGGATGCAGGTCACAAAAGGGGAACGTTCTTGCTGTCATGGAACTGGACAAAGGTCAATTTGCTAGGAAGAGACTGTGGAGAGACGTACTACAGAACACTAGGCTTTATACTGAAGATTGAAATACACAGTGCTGACACCTATCTTCTTTTCTTATGAAGGTGGTTCTTCTGGATAGCATCTCTTGTGAAAAGCAACAGGATAAGCCAAGTAAACAAGTTGTACATGACATTAGAGCTTACAACAAGCGTTTCTCAGGGCAAACTCGACCTGTAAGTATTTATAAATCTACATTTACCTAGTTAGTACTGCATAACACACAGGAGTGAAAGACACCCAACAGTGAAAACAGTGAAAACTAGTTTGTATCAGTGCATGAATTACCTTTTTATGCACTTATTGGTGATATCATAGGGGAAGTCTTACCAGTCACTGCTGGGTTCAGCATCTGCTACTAAGCATCTACTTCTAGGTGCTTCTCTGAGTTCCTAGCTCAGAGGAATCATTCTGCAGTCCTCCTGGCAGGGAGGAGAAAGCACTGTGAGATGAAACATAGAAAGCAAAGCAGAATTAGAGATGGTCAGCCTGGAACTTTCAGGTTTGAACTCCAGGATTCTAAATTGCATAAACATTTTTTGTTCCAAATGAGATTCCAGCTTAGAAAGCAGCTGTTTTTTTTTAAGTATCTTTTTTTTTTTTTTTTTTTTCCTAGGTATTGCCAAATTTGAGCAGTGTACACTGGCTCTGTACTTCATTAAAACTGGAATCCCATCTGGTTCAGAGACGTGACAGGTAGTGGAAATGATATGAAAGGTGAAGGAACATATGAGGCCCATTCCTGACAGCGCGTAGAATATCACCAAAGCAAATCCTCCTCTCCTGTCACATCCTGGTAGGGGGCCCAAACAGGGCTGCAGAGGCTGCTTTAATCTATGGACTATAAACTAAGCGCTGTGGCTGAGAATGTTATCTTTCAACCCAACAAATTAGTATTAATGAAGAGGAATAGTCAGTCAGTCCTATGGTTTCTGTCCATACTGAAGTGAGACTCAAGATCTCATTTTCAAGTATTAATAGCCACAGCTGATGCTAGATTTTAAAGAGAGGCATATGCTCATTGCAGCCATTAAGGGCCAGTTTCCAGAAGGACTCAGTGTCAAGCATAATGCTTTCTTTGCAAAGTGCTGGGGGAGTGAGGACTCCTTTTAAAAGTGTGCTTGTAGGTAGGGCAAAACAATTGACCTCTGTAGGTGGACTTGGACACCACAGAAAGTTTTTGCATTCAGATTTGTATCTAAAAGTACTTAAAGACTTATTCTTCAACTCAGACTCAGAAAGTGCACGTATCAGAATGCAGCACAGTATAACTCATCTGCATGGTTAGTTTGCAGATTACCTTTACGACATGCCGTTATTCCTGACTCTTGCCTGGCGAGGAATCTTTACCTGGAGTGGTCTCGTATGGATTTTTTTCATAAGAGTTGTTGTTTGCTCCTTCGGAACAATCATATGCTTATCGTCTCCTTTTGACACGATGCCTGGGCCTCTCTGTAGAACACTTGGAACAGCTGATGACATGGTAGTTGTTTCCCTTCTTTTAATTTGTATGATAAACATTTGTCAGCAAATTGCATCAAACGGGGTAAATATGGCAAGGTCTGCAGCTCAGAGCATGCTGGCAGAATCCTGAGTGACTCAAACATTGATTCTTTGGTCAAACTCCATCAAACAGTGACAGCCTTCTCCTTCATTTGGGTCAGCATGTGATGGATTTGTCATTCTGCTGCCGACAAAGGCTGAAGCAGGACTCGGTGATATTTGGCATGGCCAAGTGATTTGATGTGCAAGTGCTTACAAGGCTAGTTTTACATGCCACTGTATATTTGCTAGACTTATCCTCATATAAAGTGCCTGAATTGAAACTGCTTAAGGCTATGAACAGAACCTAAAATTAAAATGCCAATCAAATTGCAGTTGAAGATTTTTAGAACTCGTAAGCTTTGACATTTTACATCTTGGCTTGATTTGAATAAAACTTTAATTTGAGAACTTAGTAAACTCTGCAATTTGCTAGGTCTCATATAACAAAAGTAATGTTTGGTAATACCTCTACAAAATCGTGTACCAGTACTTTGTGCTACCACAGCTGATTACATGTCCATTGGAATACAGATTTTTTACGCACCGCAGTGACAACAGTCCAATTCTAAAATTGGACAATATGGTAGGAATACTGGCTTGGAACAAAAAAGTAACTGTAAAGTAGAAGTACTACAAGGGGAGAACAGCATTAAAAGGATCATGCAATAAATGTGAACAAACCTCAGTGTAAGTCTTCCGTGTAAGCCTAAGCAAGGTACACAGCTTTGTTGAAATCTGTGCACCTAAGCTTTAACAAAGTCAGCATAAACGTTTGCTTCCTTTGTAGGCTTCATACACTCCTTGTGATTTCCTTGTAAGTCATGGTACTGGTTCAGCCAGACAGATCAAGGCTAAGTTTACAATGATGATAATAAAGTTTATAGAAAGTCTGCTGAAGTTGGTGGGAGTGGGGGTGGTTGTGTCAAGCTGTGAAGAGTTAAAAATGCTGGTACAGTACCAGACAATCCTACACATCTGTCCCTATATGATCTGTACATTTGCTATGTATTTAGAGTCAGTGAACTTATTTTTACATATGACTTGTGTATTAAAATTGATATATTAAAATATATGAATATTTATTGTTCACAATACACTGGTCTCCAATTGTTTTTTTCTTTCTACACTTTCCAATTGACATATTTTATTGTACCCTTGAATTGTATGTTATGATATACCAGTATGTTGCAGTTATTTTCTTGCTTGTTATACTCTTTGTTATGATGTTTTCTCATTTTATTCCCATCAACTTTCATTGTCTTTAATTATGTCCCTGAACTTGTAAAGCTGTTTCTCTTAACAATGGGTACTTTGGAAATGGCAACAATTGCTTTTCCATGAACTACAAGGCAGGAAGTGCATTGTTTCTTTAAAAAAATTACCAGATGTTTTTGAGTGCTGACTCCTAACATAAAAACCCCAGAAACTATTATTTTCCAAGTTCTCTAAGTGTAATTTTGTTATTGTGTAACTTCTGTTTGCATTTAACTGGGAATTGCAGCCTATGCCAATACAAAAGCATGGAACTTCTATCAAGCTAAGTGTATAAAGACGGAGTCCATTTTTATAAATACTGATGCATGGAGAGGGACTGACTGTAGGTTGTTTCTCTTGCACAATAAAGGCTCACCAAGAGGGTCAAAGATTGCAGTCTGAAGAAAAGAAGGGTTCTCATTAGTGACCTACAACACACTTCCAGCTGATTTGGGTATGTTCTTCTGTTCCGTTACCCCTCGCTTCTTAGTCCTTTAGGGGACTCCTTAGGGCCTCTGTTTTTGCTTTTTAAACAGAACAGTATCTTTTATTAAAAAGTAACAGACAAATGCAGAGAAAAAGAATTTCTGAGAGAATCTCACTAAAGGCCCTGATAATGTTTGGATCTTTCAAGATCAAACAATTTGTATTGTCTGAGGTGAAATGTTTCTGCAATATACAACCAGAGCATCCAGCCATGCCATGATCTGGTGGTGTTAGTGTGACAGTACCCTGCAGGACTAACTATCCACAGCAGCCTTCAAAATCACCTGAAAACAAATGGAAGCCTCTTGCTGACTCTATTTGGCCAGCAGGCAG
The DNA here is from genome assembly GCF_011077185.1 of Oxyura jamaicensis. Taxonomy (NCBI): domain Eukaryota; kingdom Metazoa; phylum Chordata; class Aves; order Anseriformes; family Anatidae; genus Oxyura; species Oxyura jamaicensis. Next base: position 28,284,587 of record NC_048900.1, on the reverse strand, counting down.
CCAGGAAGATTTCTGAGCACTGACAAATGCAAGTCTAAGGAAGGAAAACTGTCTCTCCCTCTGCGTTCTCTGTACCTGCTGTCACTGGGTTTAGCCCTGCAGCTGGCAGGCTGTGTAGATGCACAAGCTTTGAGCTGGGTCTGTCTGAAGCAACATGATGAGAACGGCCACGGAGAGCTGCACTGTCTCAGGGCTGACTCCCTGCAAGGTAGCTGGCAGGGTGGAAGGAATGCACCTGTGTTATGAACATATTTTCAGCAACTATGTCTGCTCAGCCTAGTCCTTCAGTATCAACTGTGGGCTGTCTCACATCTGCACAGAGATTAACGTGTACTGAGGGTGAGCTACTTGCAGAAGACAAAACAGCTCAAGTTATTGATAGCAAAACAACTGTGCTGCAAGAGTGGAGCTGGAAAACGATTAGGAAACAGAAGAAAACAGATAGGAAAAGACTGCACAGATGCAAAATTGATTACCAAATATCAGCCACCAAAAAAAATATACTATAATCATAGTTAAAAACAAACAAACAAAAAACAAACAGAACATTCCAATGGAAATCACATCTCAGCTGTAGCAGATACCAAAATTAAAAGGGCCCATTGTGAGGCCATGGGTGTGATACCTGTGAGAAGCACAGCAAAGGTCAGGGATCCAGGTCCATCCAAGCTGGAGGTGTTGTTCCTCGTGCTACTCCAGCGTGTGGCCAGTCCGTAAACACCAGCAGCATGGTACCAGCAGCTGGCTTTGTCCTCTCTGACTCTAAATGTAAGTATTCATTGTCCCTGGTGTGCGTGGAGTATAGATGGAAAGTACCCAGTGCTTCACAGTGTATGCATTTTATTTCTCATTAATAATGAAAATATACAATTTAGATGACAAAACCACGTTTTTACCATGGACAGTACAGTGAAAAGAAATTACCCTGAAAGTGCATCCCTGCTGTTCCCAGATTATACGGCTCTGGACTAGAAGCCTTTCATGATGGCGCGATACTCTTTCTGGTGTTCCACAAGTTTCAGAAATACTTCGTATTTCTTGTCATAAAACCTGTATTTAAAAAAAAAAAAAAAAGAAAGAAAAAAAAAAAAAAAAAAAAAAAGCTTGAGATTTTAAGGTTTAAATCCCTTGTAAAACACGTTCACTTTCTCTGCTCCGCACCTCAGGCTCCCCGCAGAGGCCGCAGCAGGCGAGCCGGGGACCGGGACCGGGAGGACCCCGCAGCCCCCCGCCGAGCCCCGGCCGCGCCGCCAGGTGGTGCCCGCGCCCCTCGGTGGTGCCCGCGCCCCTCCGCGCCGGGACGGCCACGGGCACGGGCACGGGGACCGGGACAAGGACGGGGACCGGGACGGTGGCGGCAGCACCCCGGGGCCTGGGGCGGCACCGCAGCCGCGGGCCGCCCGCCTGCCGCGGCCTCAGCCCCGCGGCGGCCCGGTGACTCGGGCCTCGGCGTCACTTGCTGAAAAGGCAGCGCTGCGGTAGCCCCCGGCGGCTCCTCGCAGCTCCTCACATGCCCTCACGGCTCCTCACAGGTCACATCCCATCACATATCACATCTCCTCACATCTCCCACACTGCCTGCAGTGTCCGCCCGCCGCCGAGGCAAGCTGTGGGCAAGGGTTTAGGGGGTGAGGTGCTTCCACACAGCAAACATCTTCCTTTGCCCGTGTTGAAGAGGCAGATGCCCATATAATCTTTAAAAAATACGGGGCATAACTGCATTCAAGCAGAGCTAGAAAGAGGCAGACCTGAACTTCCTTTTAGGCAAATTCTCACAGGTGAACACACAGAAGTCAGGGTTACCTTTTGTGCTCGTGGTTAGGCTGCACGACTCGCCCGATTTTTCCCATTTTCGCCATGGCCTCCTAGTAAAAGACAAACACAAGCTGGAAAAGCCTGTTTTGATTTAAAATACTTTTTGACAAGAACAAGATGTTTCAAAACCAATCGGAACATTACTGATGTATTTTGTTTCGACTGAACAGGCCAGATGGCATAAAATATGTTCAATCCCATTATATAGTAATCATGAGAACAAAGTACTGCAGACCCCTCAGTAAACCAAAATCTGTTCCTCTTTCTTACTGGGAGTCTGAGGCAGAACAGACTTATCTTTTATTATTTACACTAACCAAAGGAAATGTTAAACACTGCATCCCCGGAGGGGAGATTTCTCAAATAAAATGATGCTTTACATGAGATCTCTTAATCATATTCCCAAAGTATTGATTCCCTGTAGCAAGGGAGGACTCCAGCGTGCTCCAGAAGCTCAGTGTGATTTGCAAAGTTACGTTACAGAGCCTACAGCTGCCCTCCCATTCCAGGATAAAGGTGTCAGAGATGATTTTGATCCTAATTTGCTTTTGGCCAAAATGAAGTCAGAGGAAGGGATGTCACAAAATCGCCCCAGAAGGAGTCTCTGGGGCAGTCACAAGAGGACTGAGCAGTTTGGTTCCTTTCCCAATTTCTATGAGATTCTGATTTTCTACGGATTTTCTTGAGCAATCCCACTGGCATGAGACATTGATCACCGATGTGAGCAGAGAAGCAAGCTCAAGCTCTTAGGCCAGGGCGGAGGCAGCAGGCTCAGGCTATTTTAAATGGAAGTTAATTCACAAGGAGCATTAAAACGATGGTTTTCAGCTGGAGCAGCATTAAACATAAAAGATGAAGATTCAAGAATCAGTGTCTGACCAAATGTCTATAAGGACTCATAGTTTCTAAGCAGGACCCTAAATCTGTTTTACTATTAGTGCCTGAAGCACAACGCTGTGAGGGTATCAGTGGAGAACAGTCAGTCTGTGCCAAGCTGCTCCTGCTGGAAGCCATCTCGTCAAACACTCCAACCAGATCTGTAAAAGGGCTGGATGCTTTTATAGTGTTATATCTGTTGTAGTAAAATCTTTGCTTTCCACTAATCCAGCGTACAGCTGAGGAACTCGCAGACCTTTACAATGCAGATGAGCAATGTAAGCACAGTTTCACCAACCCAGAGCAAGCAGGGAGGCTCTGTGGACAAGCAGGTGACCAGCAGACATCACATCTTCTGGTTTCCCATTTCCCCCTCGTTAAAGAAATAGGATCATGACCTAAATGCCAGGATGCACGTGGCCAGCAGATCCTGCCTCCCATGCACAGCAGTGTCAGGTCAGCTGGCACACGGTGCCTGCGATGCCCTCGTTCGCAGAGCCGCAGGCGGCCCTCGCTGTGCCTGGCTGGCTGAACCTGTGCTGTTATTACCTGTCATGTTCTGGGTACGTTTGCTTCATCCTTCAGCATCAACAAATCCTCTTATACTGCCAATTCAAATGTACTACTCAAATGTGGAACACCTAACTTTCTACATTGTCGACTTCAGGGGAATAAATACTGGCTAAAACTGTGGGTCTGCCAAAGCAAGAAGCACTGCCCGTGATGGTGGTCAGCATTTTACTGTTAGAGCTTCTGACAGAACAGCAGAGGAGTATTTCTGTGCACTGATATGCCTATAGTCTTTCATACGTGCAGAAGTTGATTGTACTTGGATTCCCTAAAAAACACCCTTGAAATAACACTTCCAGTGAGATAGTGTGTTCTCTTCTCCTGGACAAGTGCGCCTGCTGGCACAGAGATCCTGCACAGCAGCCAGATTAAAATGCTGGCAGGGAAAGGTTGCTATCTTTCCCAGTAAGAGAAATGAGCATTTATTCTCTGCTCCTTAACAAGTGATACTAGCTCAAGCATTGTTCCTGTTTGCAACAGTCCATCGTTTACAACCCCCTTACATGGCCAGATGGATCGAGTCTGCTCTCAAAATGAATGAACACGGGGAAAAAAAAAAGTAAAAGACAATTTCCTCTGATACAACCAGATACCTTTTTTTAAGATAGCTTCCCATCTTACAGGAGAAATACAGAAAATATAAGACCAAGGCAGAGACCCTGCACACTGCACAGCAAAGCCCCTCGAAGCATTGTCACCAAGGGGAAGAGTCACAGAGCTTTCAATTCCCCTCTTTACACCCCCTATTGAACTGCCCCAGTGCTACTGTACACACACACACACACAAAAAAAAGCACAATAGGGCCACCTGATAGGGTGCAAATGCCTCAGACAAATCAACGTTTTTCTCAAGTGCAACAGAAACGCAAGGGATGGCCAGACTTTGCTATTCCCCCTGTGCACACCAGCAGGGTGTGCTTGCTGCTGGCCCATGCTGGGGAGCGCTAAGAGGACGCAAACAGTGCTGATCCCAGGAAAGGTTCTGCCTTGCCATAAATACTCTCCCCTAACCTTGTGTGTTACTCTGGGGCCTCTTACAACTTTCAGTGCTGAAAAATGCACTGACTGCTTCTTCGGGAAATAAGCCAGCCTTCTGAGATAAATATATGTCTAGCCAGGTTTTATTTTTATACCGTTATTCATCTAACTAAAGGTCTTCGCAGGTTGGTTCAAGAGAGCGCACAGAGCGGGTGCGGGCGCTGTATGGGCAGTGGGGCACATCCTCGAGCTCCTGTCTGTGCCACCGTCACCCTGAGGGCCAACAAGACACCGGGTACCCACGACACACCAGCTTTCAGACCATGTGTGGTGGTCTTCAAAGGGCCAACCGAGTCTCCACGGAGCTGATGAAAGCTTCCTAAAATCCCTGGGAGCTGGAGTTTCCACTGCTCCCACTGTAACGTCAAACTGCAAAAAGTTTCAGCAAGTGTCCTAAAACTGTGATCTCTCTCCAAACCTGAAGTTTCTTTTGCAGTTCATTTTCCCTTTTCTCCCTGTGACATCCCCAAACCTGAAATAAGCTGCTCTCACAGTGACACAGGCCCGTAGCCTTCCTGCAGCCCCGGCCCTATCCCTGGGGCAGAGGGTCCAGACAGGCAGCCGAGTAGGGAGCCACCGCGCCATGGGGCTGGCAGCAGGACAGGCTAGGAGGTCCCTAAAGAAAAACTGCTTCTTCAAAGCCCGATCTAGACCAGGAAACACAGCCTGGCTGCTGCTTATCCCATACTGACTCACATTTAGCTCATTTTTTTTAAGCACAGGTAAGGAGGACGATGCCAAAGCAGTCTCTTCCAGTTCATCGTGTAAATATTTTGTATTTTTAAATCTGCTAAACATATAGAGGGCTTTGGAAATCCACAGCATTCGGCCTCACAGCAACCACCCCGACAATGTCACCATGTTAAAGAAATACACAGCCAGCAATTTTCAACAACCCACTTGTTCTAGGTTGCTCAAAATATCCTAAATTAATTCCTCTCTTAATTTGCATTTTGGTTGTGTGGTTTTCTTTAAAGTCAGTTTGGTCATTGTTCGTTTGAACAAATACTTTATTCCCAGAGGAGACTCTTTTCAACAATTTTCTGGGGACAAAGAGGAACAGAACCTAAAAAATATGAATTTATAATGGAATCAGAAACAAAGGAACATAAGAATCGTATTACTGAATCAGATCAACCTTGTGCACTGTTCTGTCCCTAACAAAGCCTTAAATATAGCAAAATGATAATGCTGCTGTTCAGAAATAGTCCGTTTGAGGGTCAACATCCAAATCCATAATTCTAGTCACCAAGAATTTCACAATCTGAATTTGAATGATGCTCTATCTTCTTTGTTTGCCAGTCTAGACAGTACAATGAATACAGTGATTTAAACACAATGAATTCTCTCTTAAAACAAAATATTTTGTAAAATTGCTTTTTAATCATTTCTTTTCTCCCTTTCCATAAAGGCTATGCTATAAATAAGCCCTGAAAGTTCGCATTTGATCATGGTTTCTAAAGGCTGGGCAAGAGGCAAGTGAAGGGTTTACACAGAAAAAAATAGAGGCACTGTGGAGCAGAAATAAAGGGATGCATTCATGATTCCCAACCTTTTGTTAGAGTGTCAGTGCTGAGACAGATAGAAGCCAGTAAACACTCTGCTCACCACGGGGAGTTAGCTGGATGGGATCGCCCTACCCGGGACCGAAGGCAGAGGCCCAGGGAACCAACTTCTCCAAGGCCCGCCGGGATGTCAGAGCCAGGTGCCATTCTGCTGCTGGCGGGGTGACCCACTTGGAAGGGCACTTGTCATTCGGAGCAATTCGCTCAGTGCTGGTGGTCGAAATCAGCTCCTGAGCAGGAGCTGGGGCAGGGGGTACGACACCAGGGCAGCCCCAGGGCAGAAATGGCCTGCGGGTCCGGGAAGCTGGCCCACCACAATGCCCCCTCAAGTACGGAGCCTTCCTGTGACTTACAAGCTGTAGAGCAAACAGAAGGGTCCCCATTTCTCTAGCACCGCCTTCTAGGGGGATGAAACCCTATTTTGCCACAGCGCATAAAATCTGGAAATTTCAACCTTTGCCCCTTTCATAAGAGAACGGAAAAGGTTTTAACACTACGTGGGAGACACGCTGCAGCAACCTCCTCTGTCATGCCAGGAGACACCAGGAAAGCACGTCAGGCTGGCGTTAGGAGCACACAGGAGATACAGGGGCTATCTTTAGATGGAAGGACAGCTTTCCTCTGATTCCCCAGTGAAGGGCTGACTCAGAGCACCCTGCATGATCCCACACACCCCACAAGAGCTGCCCATCTCCCTTGGGACTACAGCAGGAGCCAAGGAAGACTAGCCTACCTGTGAACAGTCCTTAAGTCTTTTTTTTTTTTTGACAGACACTCACAGCCTTATGTGGCTGAGTATTACCGAAAATTAATGGGATGTAGGCCCTCAAAAGCATGCATCACGTGAGAAAATCAGATTTACAGACATCAGCCTTAGGCTTAAGATATACCAATGAAGTAACTAAATCCCATGGAAATTAATGAGCTGGGAACAGCAGTCCCCTCCAGAACTTAGGCTTCTGCTTTACTTAGGTACTTAAAAAAATGTATCCAAAGTTAAATGGATGAGGCATTCAGGCACAAATGCAATTTTGCAGCTATTTTCTTCCCAATTATTCATTCTGAAAATCCCACAAAATGCTAGGACTTTTAACTAGTGTAGTTATTAACAGTAAAAACAGCTATCTATCATCTAAAGTTTGACTGCACAATTTCAGTGGCTGAAAGCATTTGGCCTGCACGTATAAAAGCATACATCAAAGCTCACCAAACTGCATGGGCACACCACGCTTCGGTTACAGAAACAGCGTGCCAGCTACTTAGAGGAGGAATCTTTAGGCAATATGAAAACGAAGACGGGTACTCGAGTGCAAATCCATCATGTTTTTCTCTCTGAGTGATGGTGGTTTATAGCTTGTCCAGTGGCAGCCGTGGTTCTGTTGCACCAAGAATGACTCATCCAGGAATGAGGGCAAGGATGAAAAGTAACTGCTGTAAACCAGCTTTGGATGAGAAATTGTAACAGGAGTAGTTCAGGAGTCTCAGAACAAGCTGGAATGAGATGCATGGCTTGCTCTTCTTTCCCAGCCAAAGCTGGTAATTCACCTCATCTTAGGACTTAGGCAAAAGAAGGAAATCATACTCACTTTTACTGTAGTAATACAAGCTAAGTGAACAAAAGCTGCCATTCTTAGAGCCGAGAGTGGTGAGAAAGCTACACCAGCAAACATCCTTCATCAGGCATTCTTGAGAATGGCAGAAGTGTTTGCACAGGAGATCAGTCTCAATTTCTGAACCACAAAGAGCTTTAGAATGCCAATTTCCCCTTTATCACCTTGACCACGTTATCCAGACTCCCGCTCAGGTCAGTCTGGACTCTGGTGTTGTTGTAGAGCTCTGCTATCACAGATCCAGCATCGGGCAAAGTAATTTAAAAGTTGGCCCATTTACAACAGACTGGAAGTTAGGAGCACCCTTGCCCACCACATTTGTTCTGATTTGTAAAGTTTGACAGGTGTCAGTACCATCAAAGTAACAGACCAACCTTCTTCACACTTTTAAGTCCTTATAACAAGGAAAGTAAGTATATTTTATATGGTAATATTTACTTTCTTCAACAGCGCAGAGCTCCTTCACCCATCTCCATGCCACACACACAAGCTAACAGATGCTAGCTAACATCCTTTTAAGAAGTCCAGTCACAGACATACTTGGAGTTGAGGGGAATAAATAGATTTCTTGAAATGCTGATGTCCAAAAAAAAGTGTTCCAAGATTTGTAAGCAAGGCTGCTATCTTCTTACAGGCTTTCATTTAGGGATTGCTTACTCTATAGCCTGGAGATGCAAAATTCAGCTTATCTATGCTTACAGGAGTTACACGAACCCATTTATGTAACAGAGCCCTAGCAGAACATTACTTTTCAGAGGTATATGACTGCATGAAAAAAGCATGTGAGGGACCACATACGATATTTTTCTAGTGGCTTTCCCCCCACTTCCCTTAAATTTGTTTGAGTTACAGGGGCAGATCTTGGCAGCACGCACAAAGCCCGAAATCTGTAACTCAATTCTCTGTGGTATTCTGAACGGAGGGAGCCAAGTTTTAAAACACATTATGGATAAATACGAGGGCCGAGCAAAAATTTCACACCTAAGACCAAAGTGTGAAAATTTGGCTCTCGTTCATTTAGTGAAAAGGTGGAAAATTTCACACAAGGTTGTATTTTCCTTTTGCTCTGTTCCAGCATAGATGGCTGCATTAGTATCAAACCTCAGAGAGAGAGGGTTGCTGTCTGTGAGTCGACAGTGAAGGAAGAAGAAGAGGATGGAAGGGTGGAGGTGCAGCGAGCAGGACATCAGCTCAGGGCTTCAGTTTGAGTCTGTCTTCCAGAAAGAATGACTGGCCTTTTGAATCTCACTCCCCGTATCTACTCATATGTTAGGTAACAGCACTGGCCCATCTTAAGAGAAAAATGTTAAGCATTTGTTCATTAAAAACTGTTCCTGTGGTGGAGGGGAATCCAGCAGGTAGCATAGATGCCCCAGAAACACCCCAGAAACCTTCCAACTTCAGTCAACAGGGTCAATGGGACAGCCCTTGGATGGGGCCTCAGTACTGAGGCAAGGTGGTTTTATGGTTCAAGCACTGAATCAGGATAAAGAAAGTGCAATAAATTCCCCAAATTATTTTCAACGTGTAATTATCTCTTTTAAGGTTCAGTTACCTCTCCCTAAAATAGCCTGAGGCCATTGTTTCCCTCCAGGCTTGATTTGGCCTGCGCACACAGCTTGTAACCCTAGGTTTGTCTCTAATTTTGGGCCGTGGGTGGCACACGGCGGCCTCAGTCCCACTCCTGCCCTCCATGCCTGACTGAAGTCTGTATCACTTGACCTCCCCTGCAGTGTGGGAGGGTGGTTTTCACTCTTTAGCATTGGAGACAAGAACAAACAGAGAATAGATCACGTAACAGACAAGGCCACGGCACCACCTCTACCTCCAGAGCACCTACTCTGATCCCGTTCAAACGACGACGTGGCCGTCAGACAGACCGTGGCCACCGTAGGCCGGTGTCACACGCAGCCAGGCTGGCCGGCCAACAGAGCCATAAGAGGAGCAGCAGTGGCGATGCAGCTGCTGCGCAGGGTGGCTTGTTGTGCTCGCGATGATATTAATTACTTATTCTGCAGACCAAATTTAGCAGGGGATGAGGGTCAGCTATGATTGTCACATCATCTATCAGCTGGAAACTATGTTTGGGTCTAAGCTCCGGCCGCACTGCTACTAAATATAGGCTGTTTTGTTGTTGATCTGACTCTGCACTCCCCCGAGTTGCCTTTGACTATCAAATAATTAAGCAGTTTGCTTTGTGAGGACTCCGCTGCTGGCAACTCTTAGTGTCCAAAGCTACTTGGATGCAGATTTGTCAGCTTAGCATGGGTTTCAGCTTACCCGGGCAATGGAAAGAACCCAAGTGTTTTGCTCCTGTTCCAGTTTCACAGCTTGCTGGCACTGGGTGCCATGAATCAACAGTCTGCAGGCAACATCCACGCGGTCCGCACCGGAGCTGGGGCGCAGCTCGGTCGCACGCACCCGGCCGTGAGCTCGCAGAGATTATTCATCAACTTGATGTCCGCTGTACAACGCCTGCAGGCGAAGAGCCACGACAGCTTTACATCCAGCTAGCAGATATCGCCAGGATGCAACCAGAGCGGCACAAAGCTGTGCCTGGTGCCCAGCAGGCTGTGCCCCACAGCCTGGGGCACACTCTGCCTCCTCGCCCCACCATGGGCTACACCGAGCGGCTATGCCGTATACCACATGGTGGCTAGGCTGCAGCTGGCCGCTGTGCCACCGCAGTGGAGGCTCCCTGACCACATCATCAGCTAGCATGGGCAGTACATTTGAGGTGAAAGAGATTTATCAGCCATACACTGCTGCAACAGACCGAGAAGGTTTGCCCATATAAACCACACAAGAAAACACATCTATTTAACCCGCTTCTTGGGCTTGGAAACGTTATGCTGACAGGCAGCTCTGTGTAACAGGAGGCTCACCTGGGAGTACAAGATCAGATTCCTGCATCGCAGCCTACTGCAGGGGACTGCCACAGAGCTGTGAGCTAAATCAGCCCTGTCCGTACTCATTGCTGCTGGTGATGGAGCAAAGTAAGCATGGGAGCGCTGCTCTGCTGCACCACCTGGTGCAAGTCATTTTGCTTCTCCTGCTCCCTTCTCACCCTCTGCTTGCGCTGTCCGTCCTAATGCCTTTATGCTCAATTTTAGGTGGGGAAACCTTTGGGGCAGGCAGGGCAGGTGTGCGGCTCCACTCCGAACTGCAGAACAAAAGAAATGAGCTGGACAGAAAGCAGGAGGAGTCGTTTGCACAGGGGAGGGTAAAACAGAGAAGCTGAAGCATCCACACAGGATATCCTGACGCCCGGCTGTGTATTTGACACAATATTTTGTTGAACTGCACCACTTCCTTTAAGGTGCAAAACTCAGATTTATTCAGCTGATTTCTTTTCACACACAGCTTTCCTTGCTTAGTTCAAACTTTTATTTGCCATCTGGCAATGGGTTGGGGTTTACGGGGGGGAGGGGATAGGAAAGGGGGCTTTTGCTTTTTCTTTACTTTTTTTTTTTTTTCATCTGTATTTGCTTTATGAGCTATGGCTAAGGCATCATTTACACATGGGGAACTTGATCGGGTTCTCTCAATTCTTTCCATATGTTCACTTATGCTGTCAAAACATTTTTTTTGATCTAATTAATCTGCACACATCTCTTCATTCATTCCCCTCTCAGTAAGTTTTCGCATTTTGGGGGTTATCTAGCTGGGATTTTGTCATGAAAACAATTTCTGATTACACTCTGCTTTATGGCTACTTCATAAGAAAACAAAAGTATATGCAACATTTAATTCTTCATCTAATCATTCATTTGCATCTTTCAAACACATTCTGAGGAGACTTTCCTTTTTCCCCTCATCTTTCAAATACATTCGTCATGCTCCAGTGTCTACCTGAGGTTAATGAGGAAAAACCCTGCTGCGAGTTTTCATTTGGGATTATTTTTATCTAGTTTATCTGATGTGTGGTTTACTATATAAAAAATCTCAGAAATATGCCTCATTTTACTCAATCTGGACTGCACTTGGGAAATTACTCTGGTCACGGGCTCATAAAAAACAAAAGTCCTTTAAAAAAAAGTCTCTCACTACTGTAAACCATTAGAAGCTTGAGATGTTAGAGCAGAACTGCACAAAATAGGAAGAGAACGCTTCTGATAATTTTACAGACTTCCATCTGTAACAAGAAAATAAAACATTACTTAACAGATAAGTGGTATTTTAGAGATATCCAAAGTGCACCACGCAGAAAGTAAAACATAAAGAAACCAGAAATCAGCTAAGACTTTAGAACCGGACTGCAGATCCGTTCCCCCTTGTGAAGCACAGTGCAGAGAAAATAACTGCCTACTGCAGAGTGCGTTTGGTTTCCTCGCCATGACTGCTACAGGCAAGGAGGCTTCCAGTATGCTGCTCCAGAATGTGTTTTTCTGTGCCAAATCAGAGACTACCAGTGATTAAACCGAGCAAGAGCTGAAGCAAGGCTCCACCACTGACCAGCTGCTGGTGTTGTCTGGTTCTGTTAAAAGCTGCGGCATCCTGTCTTTTCTAGGTCTGAAAAACGGAGGCAGCGAGAGATGGGAAGTTACTCGCCAAGTGCTACTTGCACTTCTGCCAGTAAAACTCAAGCTATAGCTTACATGCCCCTGGCTATAAACATCTCTTGAGGGATCAAGTGAACAAACACAAGCTGTTCCCTAAGAAGAGTGCTGTTCCTAAAAGGCGCCGCGTTTAATTGGTTGCTCTACATATTGGATACTTATTGCTAGGAAATTTTAGAAAGCTCTCCCTGATCTCTAGATAGCAAAGGAAGCCCGGTCTGATGGATGGGACGGCCAGTCTGTTCCCCAAATGTGCTCTAACAGCAGCAAGGGAGGATCCCAACCTGAACTGTGGGATTCCAGTGGACAGGTGAGAAGAAGTGAGGGAGCTCGGTGACATCCTCTGTGCAAACAGCAGTGTGCCCTCCTGACAATCTCCGAAAAAATTGAGAGACTTGCTCAGCTTGGTTTGAGGAGCACCAAGCTGCCACCAGACACAGGTCTCCAGCTCCATCCCATACAGCCACAGAGTCACTACGGCTGTTACAGGAGGATTTGCTGGGCCACAAACAGCCCCGGAACTCATTCCTCTCCCAGACCAGCAGTACTAGCCTGTGTGATGTGCATGCTCCTGTAAAACATGATGAACCTCAAGACCTCTTGGCTGAGTCCATGCTACCTGGGTACTCTTTGGGTCTCGGTTCATTTCTGGATCTTAATGGAAAATACAGATCTTCAGTGATTTATATGAGGAAACTGCAACAGTCACATTAGAAGAGGTATACGGGGAGAAAACATGGGAGACAGCCCACGTACTACACCAAGTAGACACACCACAGCAACCTACACACGGTTCTGAAGGCCCCTCCCAATTATTTCAGGCTGCTTTCAGCAGAGGTGCTGCAGTTGGTCAGGCAGACCCTCCCTTATTCCCTGTACCACTTCTTCCCAGCTTCCTCCTCAAGCACTCAGGTGGTTCCAGACATTCTCCTAGCATCCCATGGGACTCTGGCTCCTGTGTGCCCCATCACTTTCCCTGCCCCAGCATTTACCAGAAAGGTTCCCATTTGTTTACAAGGCTGCCCACTGGGCAAACCAGAGTGGGTGGGGAAAGCCTCTGAATGGATCAGAAACAGCACAAATTGCTCTGCAGGTGTTGCAGGGCGGGAGCACGCATCCCACACATTCCTAAGATCGCAGGTCTGAAACCAGCCTTTCTCAAATGAAACTAAAACGTTTGGAAACTCCTTATGACCTGCTTCTTTTTCAAGATGTGAACTTGCTTCTATAAACATTGGCTTGTATCTTTTGAGGAACATTTGGAAACTGTAAATAGAGGTCTCTATCATTAGAACTTCTCTGTAAGTAGGAACCCCTTTAAGTACACAACCCCTCCGTGTACTGCAACTACATTTGTTGCACAGAAAAAACCTGTAGGCACCAACTCACCTGAGTGCATTGGGAGTAAACCATTCTTGTGGGTAAGTGTCAGAAGTTACCCTCATCACCACCCCAGCTATCTGTCAAGCCTGGCATTTCTCTGCACAAACCCCAAACTAAGGGTTATTAATCCCCTCCTGCCCTATCATGCCATAAAGAGCCTCTGACTGCAGTGATATTACTTAACCTCTTTTAACGAGCGAATCTAGACCTGCCACCCAGCATTGCCAGCAGGAACGTCTAAAGGTATCTGAGGCATCTTTTTTTTTTCTTAGGAGACCTTCTAAGAAAGCATTTGTATTCATCTGGCAAATAGAAAAAGAGCAGATTTTATACTTGACTGTGCCCCAAACAATAGCTGGTTGTGTCTGACAACACACCAGTTGGAATTAAAAGTGCAGTTAGCGTGTTAGCGAGTGACTCATCGAGAGGCAGCAGAGTCTGGCTGGCTCTCAGCCCGAGATCTAATATAACCCCCGGGGCAGGATGGTGCTATCTTTAAAGTTGAGATGGTGCAGAGAAGGGTATACTAGACAGACCCTACCTGCCCTCCCCCAGATTTCGGCTAGGTGAGGGGACTGGTGAGCGTGTTGAGAAGCCGTCCCTGTATCCCCAGGACAAACCAACAACGCTGAATCCCCCAGAGGGAATTCTCACCCTCTAACACCCAGCTGGTCACCGTTCTGCATTTAAGGGGCTCTCTGCTGTCCCCCCACATTTCCTGTTTTGTGAGAACCCCCTGGGGCTCCTATTTCCAGGCAAACCTTGCCGCTTCTCCCACTTTCATGAGAAATATTTAACCCGCTGCTCCTGAAGTGCTTATGGGGGAAAGTCCCCCCCAGCGCACTGCTGTGACTGTAAGGAGGGCAGTAGGATCCTCAGCTCCTGGCTTTTAATCTTGGAGAAGTCACACAAGCCTTCTGCACCTCAGTTCCTCATATATTCCATGGGAATCAGTAACACCACCGGATTAATATCAAACTCAGGCGGGAAACCCAGCCAATGTAAAGGCACAACCGAAGAAAAAACACTTTGTGCTTTACAATTCAGCTGATGCTAAGAATTGAGTCAACTCCTGCTGCTGAGGATCTGGCCTTTCATTTAGGGACAGCAAGCTGAGAGAAGAGATGAATAGCAGAGGCTCAGATGGCTCAGAGAGCTTTTCACTTGTAGGTCACCAAGCAGGACCCCAGCGAGGTCACCAAATGTTTAAAAGTTATTGTGGTATGCAAGCTTTTTAAAGTGTCCTTTGCTAAGTGGATTTATCAGTTTCAAATTAATTTCTGTTGTACGCAGTTCTCACAACATGAAACACTCCGTTTTTCCTGCTCTGAAGCTGTTAACCCTTTGCAAAGCTACACAAGCGAAGCTGTTCCCACCACCCGAACAAACTCTTTTAAAACTCTATTTGAAGAAATGTCCTAACCGTGAGCTGAGCCTGGGTGACCTCAGGGAGCCTTTCCTAGGCTCGGGCAGAGGCGGAACCACGACAGGACAAGCTGCACTGCAGCTGCACATACTGTTCCTTGCCTGTGCATAAATTGGGACAGGCAGAGCCTGTCTGCGGGCTCAGTCCTTTACTCCCCGCAGGGTCCTGCAGGCCTCGCGGGGTCTCCTCACGGGGAGAGATAAGCGTGTGTGCTGGCAGTATCACAGGCCTATTCTTTGCAGAAAGTACTTTCTGCAAGAAAAAAAAAACAAAACAGAAGAAGCAAAAGTGAACAACTATATCATTATCTACTGTGCTGGGATCTCAGCAGAGATGGTTTCAAAGATCCATATTGTTTACAGCAGCTGATGGGAGTAACAAGTGCTGAAGCTGTGCTCTCGCTTAAAGTGCTAACATATTTACAATTTGCAGTCCTGTCCTTGCGCTTATCTGTCATTTCAAGATGAATGCTCCTTTTGTAGAGGCTAATTACTTGCACGAACACTGCACCAGCTCAAAATCCCGGATTTGTTCTACTTTTCCATTAGCAGCAATTTTGTACTTTGGAAATTGCTTAATACAGCAAATATTAATATATATAAATGTAGTTAGTTTTTTGTTCAAAGGTATCTTTTTGGCTGCGACAAGTACAGAATGGGGGGAGGGAAATTATGTTACATTTGTCTGAGGGAAGCCTTAATTTTACTGTACAACTCTTCTAAGTGCAACATTGCTCTACTCTGGCTTGGTTTCTGGTTTTAGAATAATTTGTGAAGATGTAAAAGCAGATTAGGTCAGTAACAAAGTGCTTGAAAAGAAGCTGTTGTCTTATGATCAAGAATCTTCTCTCTATATAAAATGTGAGAAGTTTGGTAGAACCCCATCTTACCCCCTTTTCTTCCAACAAATGGAACCTTGTGAGCCTGCAAAGCTGTCAGTCATTTCAGTTTTACAGGAACAGAAGGAATGCAGGTCGTCCTACAACTCAGTAACTTAATTAAAATAATAATAATAAAAAAATACAACCCAGACATGCAAGAAAAAGGATACAGGTTAAAAAATAAAAGTCTTATCCTGTTTTACATTACATTCATTGGATTACTGACCTGCCACAAACCAATTTCAGAGACAAATCACAAATGTTCAACAGTACAAGATGCATCTGCTGCTTGTGCTAACCCTGCAGTCAAGAAAGGCTAACATCTGATTTTCACAAGTCTTCAGCAAATACCTTTAACTGCAGTTGGGAAGGCTCAATCCCTGAGCAAAAGGAACATCCACTCTCTCAGTTTCTTGTAGGATACCGCTTTAGATGCCTAGAGCTACAAGCCTGTGAATGAAAATGCTGACCTTGAATTAGCCTTTGCTGTTTCTGAGGAATTGCCATTACAAGCTGTGACCAACTTTGTGCTTTAAAGGATGTGGTCTCCCTTTCCTACCTAAATATTTACTTTAAACAAGAGTTTTGCATATGAAGTGCATTTCATCATAGATGTATAACACAACCTTTAAAGGTCATGAATGCTGTAAATATTAATATTAAAACCTGATACAAATTTCTGAGTGGTATTCATGCCATACTATATGAGCCATCTTTCATATTATATATTAGCAATGAGAATTACCACACATAATAAACTAGTTACAGTTCTAATGTAAGCTTTTGTTTTCCAGTGAAGTCGAAAGATTTCCTGATTAAGTGCAAGTGGGTCAGCAACTACTGGCCTTTCCACTCTTACTTCTTTTAATCCAACAGAGCAGTACCATTAACACGGCCATACATTTTATTTGCACTTTCCATTCTATCACCTTTAATATAGCTGTAACTCTGGTCTAAAAGGTACTTAAATATCACCAGGTCTACTTCACAAATCAGCTGAATAAAGAGCAAAGTCAAACAATTTACCCAAAGCCAGAGACAGAATCCGTGGCAAAGCTGGGGATAAAACCCATGTTCTCTGATTCTCAAGTCAGGTAACATCTATTGTCTGCTCATTCACAAGATTCTGCTCATATTTACACCAAAGTAAACTCAGAAGAACGTGGTACTACAGTGGTCTACATGTGTATTATCTCCTACTACCAGGCTGCTAATAGGAATTACATTGGCAAATACAGCTCTTTTTTCCCCTGTCGGTAAGAAATACTAGGCTACAGTTTATATGGTATTTGTTTGATCCGTAAAGCCAGGCAATCCATTTCTTATCTCAAAGACATTAAACAAGTCTGCTGATTTGAGGTGTTTTAACATTTCTGGACACTGGTATCTGTTCATATGTAAGGAGTTACAATATGAACTGGGATGCTGATAAACACAAAAAAGCCCTTCTTCCTTAACCCTTACGGCTAATGCTGCAGAAAAAATCAAGCATGCTTGGGTAGAAAATGTACAGAAACTCTCCTCTCCATCCCTAAATCCTATTGCTGTGTTGCAGATAGAAAGTATTATCCATTGCACATTTGCCTGCTTCCTGAAGTCACCATCAAAAGAACGGCAACTGCCCACATTAGAATAAATTAAGAAAGTTACAAAATATAGCAAAAATGTGTATGGGAGGAAAATTTAGGCAGTAAAGTTTAAAGGCAGCCAAATGAAATGCTCATGTGAAACAGATCCTGTGTAATTAGCCACTAGGGGGAACAAGAGTCATGCTGCTTAATTAAGGTGAGATCACTTTTAGCAGTGGGCTGGAAGGTTATCCTTTCCCAAGCAAGCTGGGGATGCTCAAACACTTTCCCTGTAAACTTTTGCGTGGGACAAAGCTTTTCTGACATTCGGTAGGTTTTCAACGTCCCCTCCCAGGTCTGTGTGGGCCTTGGCACAAGCAGTTAACTAAACGTGAAAGATTCATACACCTTTCGTATTTTCTAGCTGCAGTTAACCTATTTTCCCACCTGTAGCACCTGGTAAAATATTTGAACCAAACCATGGGAACAGAGGGGAGGGGGAGAAGAAAAGGGAGAGGCTGTGTTTTTCAGAGAGCCTATGCTTTGGTGTTGTCTCTTCTAAAGTAAAAAGGAAGAAAAACCACACACAGCTCGTATGCAAGCTGCGTGAGAGTTGAGGAACAACACTGGGTGATATGGTTAGAATAAGGTAGTGATAAGGGAGGAATTGCCAGGCACCTGCATCCATACCTGTCTGTTGACCTGAGAAGCTGGCCAAGTGCTGCACTGTGAAAAGGAGATGAATCTCTTTCCAGAAGGCAAAGGAGGTGCTGATTACAGTTCTCAGCTTCATGTGGCTCCCTCTCATCTTCCTATAGGGAGATGCAACTACGTGATGTTCCCTAATCAGAGCATGTTGCAAAGTTACACCCTAGCCCTTGGGGAACAAACTCTGCTCCACATGTGTTCAAGCTCTCCACTCCCACACCATCCACACTGACCAGCTTTTTGTGACCCCGGGGCATGGCTGAAGCTGCACGAGAAAAATGAATGAGGCAAAAAGTAAAAGCCCCTCTTGGGCCGCTCTTTGCTGCTGCTGCTCAGGACACCAACCCATTCATCAGTATGGCTGGGACTGAATCACTGGCAAACAATCTTTTCTATTACCACAAAAATGACCAAAAAAGTAATAGTTATAGCCTGTAAACACAAGATCCACATTAAATAAGAGCTCTACATGGTACGCTGTGACTGGTAAGTGGTACACTGTAACTGGAAGCAGGAGCCCGCTCCTATTAGAGCCAGCTCAGCCTAAAGAGTATCAGATGTTACTCAGGCCTTAGAAGGTCTGAGACAAACTCTGTGTGTAAGAGAAAAAGAAGGCAAATGACTCATGACAGAGTTTGTTTTAATATAAATGACTTTTTCTGGCTCTTTGCTTTTAAAGACTTGCCATTTTCAGATCTTGAACAGCTAACCTAGGCAGCTGGCTTCCCTAGCCAGTGTCCTTCATTTTGTGTATAAAACGCTGGCATTTCCAAACTCGTATTCCTCTGGCTAAGGGAGGGCAGTTTATTTTAGCACTGCAATCAATGCCATCATAAATCTTTCCTCTTCCAGTCCAAGAACACTGGCATACCCTAATCAGTGCTGTATGGATATGCTGTACCCATAAAAAAAGCAAAATGCACCACAATGCTTAACTGAAGTACTACGAGCCTTGAGAGCAGACCTGAGGAATGAGCACACTGAATGAGCCCCAAACCTTCCCTTCCTCTTCACTTTTTGCTATGTGAGGGTGTGGGCATGGGGCTAAGATATGGAAAGAGTAGATAAAGTAAGAGAGAACAGAAGAGGAATAATATAAAATAGGAGAAAAAGAATCAACAGATGAGAAAAGACAAAAAAAAAAGTGAAAAAAAAAATAACTGAGAGGCACAAACAAGAAGCTGGCAAGAACACAACAGGGGAAAAAAAATCAGAGTGGGAATAGGGATGTAGGCAGAGGGAGATGGTAGGGATACTGGGTATTTTATACCCCAAAATCCCCATTCTCCACCATAACTACATTCTTTCTCATGTTTCCTTTAGTCTCTTTCCATGCCTGTCCCCTGGGTCTTCTCTGGGATGAGTGGAACTTCCCCATCCAGAAAGCCGCAAGTTTGGCATTTTGTGTCCTATGGCAAATGTGCTGGCTACACGGTGTTTCCATGGGGGCAGTCACACAAACAAAACGAAAAGCAAAGCTTGCCTCGTCTCCCTTCCATGCAGTACAAGAATCATCCCTTAGATGGGACCATTGCAAAATTAAACAGCCTTACAACCACGGCCAGTAAACAGTGAGTAATGTGCTTGTATATACAAAGCTTTTATACCAAACAGTCAAAGAAAGTGAGGATAGCTCATCACAAAAAGACCCCATTTATTAGAAGAGCTTCAAACAGCTTAGCATCTTTAGGGCCATTACTCATCTCTTTCACCTAAGCTAAGTGCCAGCTTTCATCCTCGAGGCTTACACATCCAATTTATCAGCTGTAGCATGCTCAAACAGCTTCCCCCAGTCCAGTCTAAAGATACAGGATTCAATACCTCAACTATTTAATGACAACAGGGAGAAGTTTGCAAAAATTCTTACCAGACGTTTTGAAAGCAAAAGGAGTCTGACACGAGGCTGCTAGACTCAGAAATACTTTGCTGAATATATCCGAGGAGTTTAACATAGTTGTGAGCTACAGGGCTGGGCAATGAAGGACCTTCCAAATGAAACACATTATCATTCTTCAGCCCCCAGTTTCGGGAGGGAGAGGTTGGGCTGGGTGACAGTATGGCCCTCCATGCACATTCTTGTCCTGGAGAGATTCTTTGGAGAAAAAAAATACTGATTAGAAGTCATTTTTCTTTCCCAGGGCGTTTTGCATTGGAAGGTCCCCTAGGGACAGTTGTGCTTCCAGAACTCCCGAAGAAGCAACACAGCTGTGCAGGTGAGATGTAACCGTTCCTCAGCCTGCACTGCCACCTCACTTTGCTCCTTGGCAAAGCAAGGTGCTCCCCTCAGCCCTTCCACACCCACGTTCCTTCTCGAGATCTCTGCCTGGTAAAGGGCTATCTGGAAGCTGCGTGAAAAACAGCTACTTATAGGAGGTGCTCACACAAACAGCCCCTATGTGGGTCAAAACCATTATGTACTAAAGGTTAGTAATGTTCATGGGAATGCAACCCCTAGGACTATTACACATGAAGTATATTCCCTATAAATTATTCTTAGCTGAAAACTGCTCTTGTAAAAGATAACGCAGCTCATTTTTGCTGCTTATCCACTCCCATAAGGCACAGTAAGATATGGGCACAGCGCTCCTCCTTATTCATGGTCCCCTGGTGCTTTTCAACCCTAACCTGGAGGAATATCTTTGTGCAAAAATCTGCAAGTTATGTTTTTCCATGCCCAGTTAGTGGTTAGCCTTTCTGCTTATATTTCCTTCGAGAGTAACAATTACGGTCTGCTAATCGCTACGTGGACACTTGTCCCAGTAAAAACAAATCAGAACCATAAAGCAATTTTGTATGGATTCTCTCTACGGGTCACTGTCCAATTTCCAGTATGAAATTGTGTATTAAAAATATTTAAGCACTGTGGGTGTGAAAAGTTGCTTCAGAACACAAAAGCAAGCAAGGGTTGCGAGTGATCTATGTGTATATCTAAGAAATCAAGGAAGCAAGAACCTATGACTTAGCAAGACAAAGAAAGGAGAATAAGAACTGCATTCCAATGCTGAAGATGAGGAAAGCCAGTATGCTAATAAAGCAACTGGCTTTTCTTGCTAATAAAACTAACAGGGCTTATGGGATCTCTAACACTTCCAATCCATGATTATATAAAAGAGAATAAGGAAATACCTATTTAACATAAACCACAGTGAAACGAAATGCATTGGAAATGTTTAGATGGTAAGAGTCTTATTAAGCTACATTGATAGGGCAAATTTTGAGAAACAAAACCCTCTAGGCACCTTTAGTAGAAAGGACGAAGTAATACTCATATGGTAAAAAAACGTCAGATACAGGATGGCAAAAGTATGTCCAGGTGATACAAACTACTGGCATCAAATCCCATAAGGGATCATGACATTCTTCAAAACTTTACCATAAAAAGACCACGAGCTCTTCAGACAGCCAGTGCAGTGACTCTACATGCTCGTGCTTTGCTGCAGAACAGTCTGATCCCCTGCGCTGACATAGCAAGAGTGCAAATCCCAGATGGGAAATTAATCTCACAATGTAGCCAGATTGAGTTTCCAATTCTCTAGTGCATAACTTGAAGGTTGTTCTGCTCAGCTATTGAAGAGGTGAGGGCATGGAGACTTTAACTCGTTTGACATCTCAAACATTATTTAAGTGAGGACCTTGCTGGCCACTGACAGTTACAAAGGATCCATGGTATCCTCCTCTGTACTCAAACCTCCCATAAAATATTGCTATCACGCTCTTCCCTGCCTGCATGGCCTGGACAGAAGGGGAGTCCAAGGTCCAAATGACTTCAGCCATGTTTTTGAGCATGTGGGTAAAACCTGGCCTTAAAATAGAAAGGAGATGGATCACTGTACATTTTACAGAAAGCATCTGTCTACTATAAAGACACATTTATGGTTTCCTCATATTTATGGTTTTCCTCAAGACAAGGCCAGCAAGCTAGAATAACGGTAAGGTAGTGATATTAAAAACACAATTTGTTCTACAAGCTGTTCAGTCTTAGTATGCTTGAAAAAAAAATCAACTGATTGTACATAAACTCCACAGCCATGGTCGTATCGGGGCTCGTTCCATAAATGTGCAAGAGCAGAATCTGAACTATTCTAGTCAGCGTATTTTCTCCTGTTTGCCAGGTCTTGGGTTTACTGACAGATGAGAAGAATACTCCTGGTCAAGTAAGAGTCTCAATTGCTGCAGATTAACAAAACATTGCCTCCTATTCTTTGCCAACATCAGCTGATGTGAGTTTATTAAAAGCTAAAAGGCATGACAATCTAAGTGCTGAGCCCACAGAACAGATTTTATTTACATACATATGGCTGCTTCTAACATGGTCTGCAGGCGTGCACAAGCAAGATGTAAGAGTCAGGTGAAGTCAGTGGAACTGCAGCAACGTGCAAACCTGAATGCATCTTCAACATACACAGAAAATTAAACAGATTTCTTGGGTCGTTCAAGCACCTTTGAGGTCTTTACTGTGTTTTCAGTCCACCCTCATAAATTTAAGAGTAAGTAATAAAATCTTTATCACTGTTCTCAGGCAGAATTAATAAACAGATAAGTCACACTGATATCCCAACACAATGACTTTCTCTGATGCACACATGGAAGGCTACGCTCCATGTCATTTCATTAGCGCAGTATTTCATTACCCACTTTTAGAAAAATAATATGGCCATATCTCTAAGTATTAGATTTCTGAGATTGTTGCCTCCAACTTCAGTAGTTCTGTGCCAGATACTCAGCTAATGTAAATGGGTATGGCTCTGTTGTAGCCCATGTACCATGCTGACTTACTGCAGCTGCTTTTCCTTGTCATTAAAGTTACTGAGAAATTCCTAATCTGAGCATTTGCGCACTGTATGACATTTAAATTGGAGCATGCTAAGTTTGCACAGAAAGGACAGCACTGAACAAAAGACACTGCCTTTGTATACCATTACCTACAGTATCCACAAGTCGTTTCTGAATGGGTAATAATATGAGCCAATTGCAAGAGCCATAATAGCCTTTATCATTTCAAGATGTGTCATCTGCAAGTGAACCGTGTGTCAGATTCCTGCTTGGGCTCCGATCCAGTGAAGTACTTCAGCAGATGGGCAGTCCTGCTTGTCTTCAGCTGAACTTCTGGCCTACTTGAAAGTTAAATGATGTACCTAAGTGCTTGATTGGATCAGGGCACTGGAGTAAACTGGTGTCAGTCCCCTGCAGTCCTGGAACAACACTGATTTACATTAACTGAGAATATTGCATTATGATTAGGGGCTACTATCATCTGTCATTTTAGTAGCTATATGACCCACTACTACAAACTTTGACATTTTCATAGACAAGTTTTTACCTGTAATAATTTCAAGTGATATAAAATGACTACAAATCATCTAATGTGACAATGAACCAAACACTACCATAACAGCATGTACTAATCGGACAATACATCAAATGTATGACAACATATAGCAATAGACATAGCACTCCACCAAGAACATTTAACAGCAACAGAATTATTTCTCTCAACTCCAATATAAAAAGCAGCCAGCAGGATGATATCAAATGATGGCAGCTCTGCTTCTCATAAAAGGACCTTGGGGACTCCAAGGAGATTTGTGTATCTGCACTTCAACAGCATAGCAATGTGGAAATGTTAAAGTCAGTAAAGCAAACAGTCCTCAGATGAGAAGGGCAACAGATGTCAACCGGTATCACATGTCAGTAAACAGCAACAAGACAGAGGGTACTTTTCTTAGCACTTTTGTGGAAGCATCCTACTATCAGCTATGGCCACATCTCAGCTGTTTGACCCTCTAAGTGGTGGTGCTTGTACGTGTGAACCTAACTCCCACCACAAGAGGATTTCCAAACATATGTGAACAGTGCCCACTGAATTCAGCTAAAAGAAAGTAAAAATGTTTTCATATATTTATTGTGGCTTTCGAAAAGTGAAAAAAAAAAAATACACTAAATATTCTCAAACTGATTGAAAGCTCATTGTGTTCTTGGCAGAGGCAGACAAGCATTTAAATGTCTCAACTTTAATACAAAAGGATCATCCTTAGGGTAAAAAGGAGTCCTGATTCATCCATTTTTTACCCTTAGTGCAAAGACTTCTGACAGTAAGGCCAAAATATGCTAACTAAAAAGGCACTCTTTGTACCATAAACACTAGGCCACAAGGAACTGGACAGTGGCCATCAAATCACCGCCTTTTAATTTTTTCTCTCTCATCTATATTTCTCTAAAGATTTCTGGTAAGAAGGCAGCTGACTCTATACAAAAGCCAGAGGCATTGCCAGTATCTTGGTGGTTTCATACATGATGTATTGAATCTAACTTATTTATGTAAGCAAAAGAAAAACAAAAACAAAACAAAAAGAACAACCTGTCAATTAGGCAAAGATGTATTTCAGTGTCAAAACACCATGGAAAGAGGTAAAGGGATAGATTTCTACTGCTGAGTCACTGCTTTGAGTCAACCCTGGCTGAAAATCTAGCCCCCAGTCATTGGACATCTCAGCTGTTCGTGCAGAAAACAGCTTGGTTCTCAGCAAGCAGCACAGTCCACATCCCAAACTGTCCCTGACATTGCTTGATAACTTTGCTGACAGTCAGAAGTGAGAACACACGAAATGAATGGACTGTGAAGACTCAGCTGTTTTCACCACCAGAATACTGTCTCTAACAATAGGTATATGAGTTATGCACTGAAATTTAGGGTAATTTTTTTATGGAGCACATGTCGTTTCAATAGAGACGGATGATATACTTACCCAGGAAGGAAAGTGAAAGAATTAATTATATAAAGAGGCCATACCCAGCCAATACACTACAAAGAAAAGCAAAAGCTGTCTCCAAGCCTTGCCCAAGGATGGCCTCCATTGCACCATGGACTCTACCTATACTTGTATAAATCAGGAACTTTTGAATAAAAGAAATGAAAGATCACAGGACCTTAACACACTCCTCACATACACTGTGGTACCTAAAAAAACCCACCTCCTTCTTCTGTATTTCCAAAATACTCTAAGGGAATAGAAGAAAAAGAACATCCCAACAGGACAGGAAGGCCTTTAGTAAAAGGTGCATTAATTGGGTAAGACAAGCCAACAAAATGATTAATTTGCTACTCTCCTTCAATATTATGTTTACACAAGTTGATTATAGCACTTAATTACTAATTCACCCTGCTCAAAAACAAGAGTGCTTTAAATTTTTAATGAGATGAGGGAAGGCAATATTCCCTAACTCAAGAGGGAGAAGTCATTTTATTTCCTCTTTTGATTTCCCAAGTTATTTCCATTTCTAAGGAAAAAACTATCCCCACCCTGATCTTTTACTTGGTTCTTGCTTTTGAAAATATGGAAATCAAGTACAACACTTGTATTAATTTCAGTCCGTGACCTGACAGGTAATGCTTTGGAAGAGGAATAGAGGATCAGGTCATCAACTGAAGCACGTCCACTGAAATAAGTGGAGCTACACAAAATTACACCAGAGACAGCCTGATCCAGAAATGAAAATGGCCCCATCTCGCCTTTTCTGTCAGCAGAAAACTCGAGCAGGTCCCTGCACTACTTGTGGGTTTTCTCACAAGTGAGAGCTCTGGTCAGCACTTCTCACCAAGAAGGTATTGCTGGAAGAGGTTCCAGCTTCTCTCGGAGTGGTAGTTCTGCTCAAATAGAGGGCTGCATCTCTCTTACAGAGAGAACAGACAGCAGTGGTCTTGCTAAAGGGAAGCAAGATATTGTTAGAATACCAGTACCTACCGGAGAGGACAACGTGGCCCTAACAGGATGAGGTGACATGCACAAGAGTGTATATACAACCTTGTGGGGTACAAAGGGAAAGAGGCTGGATGCACACCACACATACAGGACACTACACATAGTACCAAACACTCACAGAGAGGCACACCACTCACCGGGGTGCTGACACGTGTACATGCTCCAGCACCACACGCTGCTGAGCGTTTAAGCCGCTCCATCTAACAGAACATCGTCACCACGCCCACCTCATTTTTGGCACTTGTTATTTTTTCTTTGCTGGTATCACTGCTTTGCTAAGCACTCTCCAAACATTGCTGATGTTTGGAACAGCGTCAGCGCAAGATGAGGTCCTATGGAAGGAGCATTAGTAGGAAAGAAAGCCAGTCCTGCTCAGACCCTAACTTCTGGCCCGGTGTTTCACACCAAGAATGCCTGCAGAAAGTTACCATAAAACGTACTGTGGCAAATCATACAAAGTTTCTTCTCCTCCACATTGGCCAGTAGGAATGACCCATGTTAAGATACCAAATCCAAAATAAATCTGGTAATTTGGTTTCATACAGGTATTTATTAATTGCTTTAACGTGTAATTAAGGAACAGTCAGTGGGCTGCAGGATTTTATAAGGCAATAACCCCATTCCCTGGCGTACAGCTTTGTCCCCAAACGTAGGTTATCCAAAAAAGAAAAGAAAAGAAAAGAAAAGAAAAGAAAAGAAAAGAAAAGAAAAGAGAGTTGGATGATTGCCAAATCAAACAGCACCTTCTTCCCATTTTCAATTACATACAAGTGAAGCAGAGTAATGAGGATATACTGGAAACTTTGACATTTATTTATTGAATATTTTTACTGAGAAGGAATTGCTGGCTCGCTAAACCGGAAACTATATTTTTACTACAGAAACAATCACACAGAAAACCAGGATCCTGCTGCTCCGCATGAAAGGAATGGCTAGGACCAATAAATTGGCCCATCTAAGCCAGCAATGTTACGGTTATTTCATTTAATGTGGCACATATTTCAAAAATCCCAAACCCCAAAGTACAGTATATATTTCCAAAATCTTTCTATTGTGCGATATTGCACAGCGCTGTCCTCTGTGTCAGCGCCGAGCCAGGCAGGCTGTGCGGCAGTTCACAGGAACAACGACCAAGACGTAACAAAACCACTAAAAGGACAAGGCTATAGCAGGGGCAAGTGAAAAGATAAACTAAATTGCAAGAAGAAATTCAGAAGATTTTCTCCCTTTTCCGGAGATTCTGGAGACTAAATAACCAAAAGCTGAAATGGGAAATAACTCTCACCACACAGTGTTTTTGTTTTGTTTTGTTTCTCTTTTTTGGATACCAATTGTTTTAATTCCCTTTTACCACAGAGGAGAAAAATGCAGAGAGAGTAAATGAAGAGGAAAACAAGGAAGTCAACATTCTTTGAAGGAACAACATATGGTGACCAGGCATGAGAGATGGAGGTTATAAATCTCTCCTGGATGGAATTACCTAAAGATGAAATTGCAGATCCAAGGGGCTTGAGCTTTTAAAACTACACACACCCAGCAAGTCAACCTACATGGTTACAAATTTTGTATTAGCCTTCATTTCCAGTATCTTTTTGCAAAGGCTCGGCATACTGAGGACGCTGTTACTAATGTAGATGTGGTGAACAAAAAGCATGAAAATCTTTACTCTGCAAATCACTCAAAATTAGAATAACAAGATACGAGAAATGAGAATGAGAAGAAAATACCGCGTCCTGCAAATAGCCACTGCTGGGATGAGAAAAGGGATGGAGTCAGGAGGTGTATTGGTGCGTGTTTCTTTGTCAGAAGAAACTTATTTAGGGATACCAAAGTAGAGAGGAAAACTCATTGGTGTTCCAGCTACTATGACCAGTTGCCCAGGGAAGTGAAGGGTGGGCATCCCATTGTTGCACATACACTGCTGGCTGGGTTCATCATGCTTTCATCATGCAGCAATGGGTTGGTAAATGACGTCCCTCTCCTTGGAGCAATGATCCCCCAATGTTTCTCTGAAGCAGATACTTTCCCATTTCCAAATTCCAATGATGGAATGCCCCAGGAATAAGGATCAGGACCGTACAGGAGTATGAGAGTAAAACAGCAAACACCACGTCCACATACGTGGACACAGATACAGGTTAAATCCAGATGAAGATTACCAGGACTGATTTTGAGGGATCTTGGTTTTGGGAGGTATTTCCAAGCTTTCCTAAAGATGCCTGAATTTTACAAAATGGAGAACAGCCAAACCAGGAAAACCAGATAGTTTTTGTGTGTTTTGATTTTGACATGGAGCGGAAATATCCAAAAATCATTCTGAGAAATGTGACCAAAATCACTGGGACAAACACAGTAAAAATTCCCCTTCAAACAAACATAGAAATAAGGAAATAGCTTATTGTAAAAAACACACTTTTCTCCTCTACTGTTAGACTGAGCAAACAAAGATTTGAAAAGCTCAATAACTAAGTACAGAACATCTATCCGAGGACAGATGATAACTTCTGTTATTTGCAAAGACTACAATGCTGCTGAATATTTGCAGCAGCACCTCTACGGAAGATTTTTTTTGGCAAGACATATAGAAAAATAAATTTAAGAGAAAGCTATTGAACTGCAATGTTAGATGAACATTTACACCATCCTCCCCAAAAAGCCATTTATAAAGTTTCTTGTTTCTTCATAACATGTAGCTGATTTTTTTTTTTTTTTAAAGGATGGCTGTGTTTGGGAAATCACACTTATTATGCAGCGCAGAGGCACTGGGATGGAATTTATATTTGTTCTTTTGCTTTATATACTGGTATTCCCATGAGCAGGAACCTCCCAACATACTGTAAAAGAGCAAACACTTTTTAAATTAAGAAGTCTATGATATGATGTAGTCTGACTGCAAAACATTTCTGAAGGAGTGTGCTATGCTGACATATGTATATGTATAAAATATGCCTATCTTCTGACATTCTT
Organism: Oxyura jamaicensis; assembly: GCF_011077185.1. Taxonomy (NCBI): domain Eukaryota; kingdom Metazoa; phylum Chordata; class Aves; order Anseriformes; family Anatidae; genus Oxyura; species Oxyura jamaicensis. The sequence goes on along the minus strand of NC_048900.1, from coordinate 28,255,862 downwards.
GAATAAGCTGCTGACATATTTTGGTATGTAAGTGCAGGGACAAAAACTAAAGGCAGAGGAATATACCAAAATTGTATAAAAACAAATTACATAAAATTTTGCAGCATTAGATTTTTCACATGGATATGAAGACAGAACTAATAAAAACAGATTTGAGATGCTCACTGATTGCCTAACAGTGCAAGATGTCTTAAACTAGGAATGAAATATTGCTGTATTTGAAGGGAGAAGATTAACAGAAGAGTAGGAATTAAATATGAAGTCCTATCACCAAAAGCTGCTACTAAAATTACTTTTATCAAAACAATCAAGTTCTCATTAAAAGCACTGGAATTCTGAGGTAGAGACACATGTTGCACAATGTATTTGTTCAAACAGGATTCATCTTAATGGAAGAATTCTTAGGAAAGAAAGCTGTTCCTTGTGCTAGGAGAGGAAACGTCTTATGCTAGTGGAGCTGACAGGTGGGAAAACAAATATAATTTTGAGCATACAGACCCTTCTTCTGATTTCTGTATATTACTTTTTTTTATATAATAGCAGCTAAGTCATGCTTTGGCTGATCCACCGAACATAAAAGCCTACTGCCACTTTTACAACTATTAAAGGACTGAAATAACATGAATAAACATGAAGCTCCATCCTCATTATTAACTCTGCATTCACTCTGAGCAAGATAACAAGTGTAGGTCTGTCTTTTTTTTTTTTTTCTTTACAGTATGTATGCTATGTTTCTTATGTTTAAGATTCCTCAATGTGAAGGAAAGAAAGTAGGACAAATATAACTGAGATGAAAGTGGGGCCTTCCTGCAGAAGCAGAGCCTTGCCAATTTCCCTTTTCTGTCTGTAAAATTACATGGTCTAACTTCACAGAGAGCAGCTTATACTTGCATGTAGCCACAGTCAAAAGACTATTAGATCTGCTACACCCCTAACAGAGTTTAAAAAAAAAAAAGGCTCATGAGAAAGCGATGCTGGCTCTTGTCCGGCTGTGCAGAAGGTACAAACTTTTCCACTTGAATTAAAGTCTGTACATGGTGCCAAATGTCAAAGTGTAAAATACAATAAAAAAGTGTAAAAAAAGCAGGTACTACATACCTGTATAGATGCAAAATCCCCAGAAGCACAAGCTCCAAGAACAGCAGCACCCACCAAAACAGACTCCACTTCTTTGGACAGGACAACAGGCTTGCCTATGCAAGAAAAAGCCATGCTTCTGTTAGAAAGAATAGAGCAGTACAGCACCAGTAGCACAATAAATAATTAAAGTAAAAAATACAAATAAGAAAGGAATGAAAAAGGACTCAAAAACCATGTTCACGCTTCCATTCATAGTTAAAATCCACCATAGGTTAATGTAAGTATCTCTGCTGTGTGGTTCCAGGCTCCAACAAAAATGCAGAATTTAAATAAAACAATTTCAGCAAAATATTAATGCAGAACATGAAGCACACAAAGACCAAACCCCAGATCTTTCACAGTGGTTGTTTACCTTAAGGCACCTGGTATAAACCTGTTACCCACACCCTCCTAAACCCACCTGCAAATTAAAAGCTGACCTTGAGGGGAAAACAGGGAGGTATCTTTTGTTTCCTTTGCAATGAACAAAAAAAAAGTAATAAAAAAATGTTTGTGTTTGTTTTTGAATATATAGCCAACAAAGACAGTCTGTTTTTACTGGAAGACATAAAAATATGAGTAGTAACCTTTCACAAGCTATGTATGAAATCATAAGAGAAATCTCATCTTCCAAATTGTACAAGATATTTGAAAACAAGATTAAAATCCTGGAAACAACAAAACCACCAAACTTGCTGTATGTTTTGAAGTAGAATTAAAAAATATTGTTTCATCACCCACGGGAACCATCAAGAACATACTTTCTTTCAGTTCACACAAAGTTTTCTGAGATCTATATTACCAGTGTAAAAAGAGCAGGAGAAAGAATAATAAACGAATAAAAATCTGCCTGCCTTCTTAATTCTCCTTTAAAATCCTAAATAGCACGAGTCTAAATTCTTTTCTAGCTACATTTCAGATGCCCATCCTCACTAAGTCAGAGTTTCATATTCCTACAGTATTTGGCATATGTCTGAATTTCCATTACTGACATAATTTCATTCAGTGCGTGATGATGCAAATACAGTGGTGGGAGGAGGACTTCCTTCTGTGAATAGCCTCAGTGATATTATGCCCCCAAAAATGCTGCTCCTGAGAGACAGCTGTAAGACTACAAGGAGCTGAAATTGGGAGGAAGATCCAAAGAGAGCTCTGATTAACTCCTACAGAGGAAAAAGGCAAAGACATGCTTTTGAAAATGGGAAGTAAAATTAATGTAAGAAACAACTATGAATGCAAAGTAAATTCTCCTTCCATCCCAGGCATTCAGTTATATTATGCCACCTTCACAATGGACCACCAGTTAAAGCTGCTAACAATCATTTTTCAGTAACATAAAGGTGCCATGGTCCTTTTTAGATGCTTTCTTCCTATAGGTAGCACAGGCAGAGTAATGGGAAAAGAAAATGGGTACAACAAGTGCGTGTTTTATTGCTGGAATGCCTACTACCAGTGAACTAATGGAATTACATCTTCTCTTCGATTTCTCTGGATTAAACCAAATGCATCCTCCTTAAAAACCTGAGTGGAGGATCAGACACTTGAGCATTCCTCCTGTTAAGATGGACAACAGCTCAGGACCTGGGTCAACTTGGAACAGATGCAGACAACCTAAAGCTGAAGCCTACAGCTCCATGGCCATTTGCCAGGCATTGAAGCAGAAAGCAATTTTCAGCATGCTCTAAAATTTACTGCACATTTCCTGCATCACCAGAATGAATGCACAACTCTTACCAGACAAACAAAAAGATCAAGATACTTTTTAAGTGCCCTACAAAATTATCTATTGGATGTCTGCATGGCTGAGTCATGGGCATTTGCAGTTAACAATAATATATTCAGATTTTTTTCTTTTTGTGAAAGAATGGGGGATTGATCCTGGAATGTTAGTTATTTTATCTGATAGGCTCTAATGAGTTCAACACAACCAAGAGCATTTCAGTTAGATGAACTCTGACATCTCTTGTCAGTCACAGATTTTACAAATGGGGGAGAATTCCAGACTGCAAAAAGGCCTTTTTGTCCTGGATTGTACTTGGCCATTAGTTACAGTCAAAGAACTCCTGATTACATTTTAATCAGAATACCTTTTCACTGATCTTTTATTTTACGCATCAGGAATCAGCCTCCCAAACTTCACATGCTGAAATTCACCTAAAACACTTGAGTCATGTAGTGAAAGGTATGCACCTGATAACAGTGTTTTTCTGAGTGTCACTCTGACTACAAAACACTCAGTGAATTTTAAGGTCAATAAGCATTACACTTTTTGCTTTCTCCAATTCTGTTTTCATCCTAGCTAAGCACATAAAGAATATTTTCATCTTCCCTCCTGCATCAATGTTATGAAGTGTGGTTTGGTGTTAGGGCAAGTCAGACTACAAACCATATGCCCCAAATCTGAGCATTAGAACTTTATCCATGGCAGCTCAACTGGTCTTAATTTGAAATACACCCAAAGCACACATCACTTGAAGTTCCTCTGAAGTCCTTCAAACTAAATTTTGTTATTTTTTCCGCATTTTAAAGTATATTCAGCTGACTCACAGGTGTGCTGAGGTGTCCAACACACACACAGGCTAAAGGGAGATGAGAAGTACTGGGCAAGCCTGACAATAACCCACATACCCAGGACCCTTCATCCATCAGGAGTTCAACAAAATCACATGGAACACCATGCAGGAGCAAGGATCCAAAAACTGTCCCCTAAATTATACTATTGATAAAGACATGGACAATTTGGAAAGGAATAGTTCTATACAATGGGTAATGTCCAGCAGGAGCATGAACAGGAAGCTCCACAGAATTCAAGTAAGATGAACCTGACAGAGGTTTTAGTAGAAATAAAACATCTCACTTAAGTGTAGCGTACATTATCCTCATCTAATTAAGTTCCTGTCATCTGTCTGAATTGAATAATTTCTATAGAATGGTTAGAAGAGTTTTATAAAAATCTAATAGTGAGAAACATCCTGGAAATGTAATTTATACCTATTAGTTTTTAAAATTCCATACAGTTTTTTTTTTCTTATATTCTACCACACTTTCTTAAAAAGTCTTTCAGGCTAAGATCCACAAATTGAACATCATGCTGGAGGACTCTCCAGAAGGCCGTTTTCTAACAATATGAATTATGGAGTTTTGTTTGCACCACATCTCTGTGTTATTCAAGTATCTTTAAATTTCAGGAAGTCCAGTTGTGCAGGAAGTAACATTTCATTACAATATTTTTGGCCAACCAGCAAAATACAGTTCTATATAAAGAAAGTATTTATTTTTCCAAAGACAAAGTACTTAGCCACCTAAAATAATAAAATAGTTTACACTCCTTTCCCCACACTTCCTCTAACTTACCAGTAATGTCAGCGTGCATCTGCACAAAGAGAGGATTCTTGCTCAGCCCACCACACAGAAAGAGGGTGTTGAGATGATGCCCTGCAGCCTGCATAGTTTCCAAAATGTGTCTTGTTCCTAACTTCAAAAAGCAAAAGATTTAAAAAAAAAAAAACAAAAAACACAGATGAATACAGGAGAACAACCACAGCAACAGATCTTAAAGAATAATGTGACAAAAAGTAGGACAGGAACGTGCAGATACTAACTGCCCCCAAGCAATAACCTGAGGCTGGGAAGGGACCTGAAGGGGCATGGACTCGGCTTAGCTTTAGCCAGTAAATGAAATTGTAATTAAGAATAAGAAAAATCAAACAGATGGCACAAAGAATTGGGAAGTGCATATGCACAACGTATTGCACAAAACATCCTTGGGATGGCTGGAGAATGGAAGAGGCATCTACCAGTCTACAGTGGCACAGGGAAAAGGGGCTTAAAGGGAAATACCTACAAGGGCAAAGGCAGCGATTATGAGAAGAGACAGAAACGGGCACCAGGAAAAACTGATAGCACTGATAAGCAGCTGGTGGTGACCATGAGCAGCAGAGTACTGAAAACATTTTCAGACCCAGAACTAAACAAAGTTCTGGGCAAAAACATTCTCACCAAAATGCCCATTTACTTTGTAAAAAAGCATCTGAAAATCACTCTCGATATAGAGATTTCAATTCTGGAGCCAAATGGCAAAACAGAAGAAAAAAAATAAAGGCAAATGAAAAAGCTGTATTTTCTGTCTTGTCAGCAAAAAGGAAAACCTGAAGAATTTTGTATTGGCTTAACTATTTCTCTTGGCCTTTGCCCTTAGCAAAATAAAATGTTCCATTTCATGTCTGGATTAATTGAAACATGTCTAAAATGTGGGCATAGTTTTAAGCTTTTCATTTAGATGTCTCCATTCTGCGAAACTCAAATTAGAAGATTTCAGTGTTGTGCTCGGTAAGCGACAAAAGCAAACACTTTGCCATTTAAAAAATGTATTCTGTTTTCAGGCTTGCTTTGCTTGCCTCCGACTATTCACTGAAGTCAACCTTTTTCCTCTTACAATAACATTTTCAGCTCCTCTGACAAACTGTTTGTCCCCCCAAATTCCCAGCTCTTTATAACACCCTGGAAGTTAATTTTGAAGTAGAAACTTGACAAAATGCCAAATTGAAGCCAAAATTTTACCCAATCTGACTGTTGGTATGAGGACTCCTCCTGGTCAAGTTTTCACAAACCGTTATAGCATAACATTTTCTTTATAACCAGGTTTTCTTTATGCTGTGATGAGAGTTCACTAAAAGGTCTGCAGCCTGCAATAAATTCCTCTTAAATAAAAGCTACTTAAAATTGAAGCTAGCAGAGTTTCCTCAGACTTGAGACATTTACTGTGAAAGACTGGCACGACCCGGGACAGGTCTTCAAATATATTTTGGCTTTTTAAGGCGAGTGGTTATGAGGAACTTCAGCAGCCGCAACACCAGCTGACTAAATCCATCACTTCCCTATTGACACAGAGGGCTAATTTCCAAATCACACAGCCGCAATTTTAATTATGGAAAAATAAACTACTCGAGAAAGAGTCTGTCTCCTCCGAACCGGCTTGACGGCCACAATTATATCTCTGATCATGTTCTCATCGGTCTAACTGTTGCATCGCGTTTTGGGATGAATAGCTCCAAGGATATTCTCTTCCACTACTTCTGAAATTCAAATTTATGAACAACTTCTCTCACAACATACACATGCCAAAGACCCTGAGAAATGCTGTGAAAATTATTTTGTGTTTACCTGCCTGGAAAATTGTATTCACAGAGCAATTTAAATTAAAGCCAGACTTATTTCACCGTGGGGGGAACTAATTTAATCCTGGATTGGAAAAAATGCAAATTGAGGGGCTTCAAATGCAAATTTTATATAAAAAAGAAAAAAGCGTCTCCTGCTGAAAAGAAAACTAAAGATTAACATTCTGTGGGCAGGCCTACACTTTTTACAAGATTTTTGCTTGGGTTTAAAGCCTATCTTGCACCCACTGAAGAAAGCTAACGGCACAGAACTGAGGCTGTCCTGAGGAAGAACAGTTTCCTTCAGCAACACAAAGCTAAAATTGGGAGTAAAATCAAATTTCCTAGGTATCACATCAGCAGTTAGTAAATGTATCAAGTGGAAACCAAGTCTACTTCTGTCTACTTTTTAGTTACTGTTTCGGTAGCGTATACAGAAAAATCAATTTATGTGAACTTCCAATGAAAAGCAGCGTATGACCTCTTTATATTAAATCTCATGATCAATGCAATTAACTATCAAAATGATCTACAAATGCTGAATTTCGAGTCAAACACAGTGTTCGTGTTTTACAATAAAATGTGAGCTGTATCGCACAATGAGATAATAGGTGACTTTCCCAGGATTTCCAGCTGAGAAGGTTTCCACCTCATTAGCACAGTACAATACCTGAGCACCTGTTCGATACTGGGACGTTTTGTTTTCAGTTTCTTTCAAGGCAGTATCAGTGGCTGGCATTGTTTAAACTCTCCTACACATTCTTATTTAAATTGGGGGATTATACCGAAGCATCAGGTAAACCAAGCTAGATTTAAAAGGATCAAAACTGACAATAATCAATCCCAGACTCGTGTTATTTGCTGAAGATGGAGGGTTAACACATAAGATGTACAATTCACAGTAAATTTACAGCAGCCACCCACCCTCCATCCCAGATGGCTGACCCAGCCTAGCAAAGTTGTTGTTTAACCAGCAGTGGAGTTTGGAAGTTTTCCAAGCGAACAGAGTTTTGTCAGGAAAACTCCCCAATTCATCAAACTGTTAATGTTTTGCAAAAACACCTCAAGTTCAACAAGCTTTCTAAAAAAAAAAAAAATCACAAAAAGGATGTCAAAGGAATGTCAGCTGCAGTCACTGAATGCCTGGGGATAGCACACCCCATTGCAAATACCCTGCACCAGTGTTTCAAAACAACTTCTTTGACCCAGGTTTTCATTTCAAAATAGAATTTCTCGTGAACTGGAAATCGTGAGTTCCAGAAAGTCTCTCATCTGAGAAAACTAGGGCAGAAATAAAAGTATTTCAATAACATTACCCATCTATGCATCTTAGCAAACGTCTATGTTGTTCTCGTAACGATTGTCTCTCATCTGCTTTTTCAAAAACACAGCCACAGACTGGAAATGTCATGTACAGGACAACTGCTTGCCTTGCAACAAGGGAGGAATGAGATCTGGTCCATTCAGTCAGGAGAGCTACCAACTGAACCACTGACCCACTCCAACCTGCTGCAGTGCGGTTCTGGCTCATTGACCAGGCAACACAGGGAAATCCACAGATTTAGGAACAATTTGAAACTCAGGCATCTTAGGGGAGAGCAAGTTCCACGCCCACGATGTCAACACTGCCCCTTATATTATCAGCCTCTTTCCTAACATCTGCATCAGACACAAAGGCTCTGAATTGTCATACAAAAACTTTTTAGGGGAACATACTTTCCACACTGTCTCCTACAGCAGGGAGTCCTCACCACTGTGGGTAAACAGTATCTTGCTCCTTTAAGAAGTCCATTAAGTGAATTCAGCTATTATTAGAAATCTGCTTAGCAGAAGGGAATGATCAGTCTGCCACAGAACATGAGACAATTCATTTATTCTTTTATGTACTTAAACTGGCTTACAGCAATGGCTTGAATCGTGGCCAAGTAGATAAGGGCAAGTTCATCCAGACCCCGAGACAATGTTAGTCCAACAACCTGCACAAAGATAAAATAAAATAAAATTACAAATCCAGCCAAGGTAAAACTCTTTATTTTCTATGGTTTCTTGTTGTAACAAGTTTAAGTGCTAATTCTAAGCCCCATTTTTGTAAGCTATACACATAATATTATGTTAAACATGTTATTCCTGATCCAGGGAAGAACCACATAAATTGCTCTTGCCCTTGCAAAGAAAAAAAGAACAAACAGCATATTGTGTGGGATTAGAGATAGATTAACTCTGACAGTTTTATGTTATGACTCAGGCATTGCTTGTGAATGTATTTAATGTATTAATATGAAAATGCTATTACATAAAAATAAGTTTTTAAAAGCACTTCTTCCTCTCCTTTCCAAGTACCCTAACACTGAAAGACAATTAATAATTAAAGACCATATCTTAACCTCCTTTACTCTGACATAAATCAATATTGCACTGTAGTTACTCTGGATTAATATCAACATAGGCAGGACCTGAGTGCAGCGATAAATGCGGCAGAGAAAATACATTGCTATTACCAATATTTGTGTACAGCCTTCGTACCAGGGGAAATTCTGATTCTGCTGAAGGCTATGGCTCTTCCATAAACCAATGCAGGTATTAATAGGACCACACAAATATGTAAGCTATCTGTATTTTTTAATGTTTCCCCTGTTTGTAGTTTATATGGCAGTGCTTCCAACTACCCTTTCATACCTCAACCTCAAATACAGTAAATTTTGGTGCTGGAAAGTAGCTTGAGATACTCACTTCAAGGACAAGATGACATTTTGAAGTACATTTTTGCATTAATCACTAGGTATTTTGATACCATCAAGTTATGCCCTTATGACAGCTTTCTGTTACGACCCTGCACAGTAACATCCTGGCCTGTTACCTAGCCTACCTACCACCCTGACATTCAGTGGAAAGAAACATCCAAATGTTTAAATGGGGACTGAAAAGCTCCCCAGCAAAGGATCTCTGGTGAGCTTCCAAAAGCTGCTTTCTGGGTCCAGGCTGCAATGCTCTGAAAATTTCATTGTGCAGAACACAACATTTCAAGTCCATTGAGTTCCAAAAGTAGCATTTTGAAAACCACAGAAGATCAGGTTTAGCTTTGAACAAAGACATATGAAGCACCATGCCTGCATATTTCTTACCATCTATGCCCATTTTTAACAAAAAGCAGAGGAGCTTTTCAGTTTCTGTCGAAATTTACCACCTCTGAACTGTATCTGAATATATCTGAACTATATCTGATATCTGAACTATACCCATCTCTGGTTTTCTACTGAAACATAAGCACACTTCAAAATACAGTAAGAAACCCAAATCCTATGGGATAGTTTAAATAACTGAGGAGGAGTATGTTCAAAATTGAAAAAAAGCTTCTTCCAGATTTTTTTTTTATTATTTTTTTTTTACCCTGTATTGACCTCTTTGCAAAGACAGGCTGTTTCTTACCATGCCCTTTAGTGTCAGATCTGTTAAGGGAGATCTGTTACCATGGAAATCTGGCCAAACATGTAAATCAACAGTGAGGAAACCCACAGGCAAGGATTTCTTAATCAGATCCAGGTGACTGTTCAAGTATGTATATATACTTTGAGCTCTAGAAGAAAAACAAGTTGGAAAAAAAGTGGGGGAGGTTATTCATCAAACATAAAACATTTGTACTACTATCAAATGCAGAAAACCCATCAAAGAATCCCAAAAGTAAAACAAAGGGGGAGAAAGACAAAAGTCTCTGCTCGCCAAGCTCATGGCATTGCAGAGTGCAGGCAGCGGGGATGCTTTGGCTTTCTCCATGTTCATCCAACAGATGATCCAAATTCCTCAGGTCTGTAGGATGAGGGAAGATACTAAAAGTTTGTGATCTTGAATTTGTACATTGTCTCTTACGGGCCCCTAGTCGAGACAAAGTAGTCTGATATTTCAGGCTTTGATGCTGCTCGTCTCTAACAGAAAGGTGCTGACACTGAAAGAGAAAGCTGGAGAAAAGAAAGCCGAGAGAGTTACGCATGTTTAAAAATTTCTCCAATTAATCAATAGCACTACGCTTTCAGCTTTCCTTTTTTAAACCATAATTATTTCAGTATGTGTTATGATTAAAACGCAGCACTAAGGGTGGAGGAGAGAAAGCAAGTGGCTGCTATTTTAGGGAGGAGCCGAACATGGGCCTAAATATGATTGTATCTAAGTTGAGATACTACACCCAGCTCCACAACATTCACCAGACGTTTTCCTGGACGATCAGTGATCTTAGGAGTAACAGTGAATTCTTCAGTGCTTTGGCTTGCAATAGCTCTAGTGACATTCCATTTAAAAAATGTTGCAGTTATGCTCAGAATATTTTTTCAAACACTCATACTATCACTCGTATGTATTTTTCAACTCCTTGGAAATCTCCAAGTGGGGCATTTAATTCTAGACATGTGGGTCAATAATACATCTAACCCTAATTACAATTGATTAGTCATTGTCTCATCCACTGTAGACCCAAACAGTGATATTCATTTAGCCTCTACATGTATATTCAATCACACACTAATGAGATCCCTAAGGGAATTTGGCATATGCTTTACTAGTTTGACTTCTGACCTGCTAGCAGCTGTATATTTATACTTTGCATTCAACCATTCAGCGACATGTTTTTTCAATTATACCTTACCATGTGTATGCTATCAGAGGATATCATTCAAACTGAAGTACACTTGGAAGACATTAAAATAACTAATTCACATCATTATTCACATACTTTTAAATGTGCTTTATGTGTCTTCCTGGACCTGAATGATGATAATTTTGAGGTCACAGTCTTTTTTCTTTCCTTTTTTTTCCCCTTGTGTAGAGGTGGCCTTACTTTCTACATCCCTAAAGACTGCGCTATATGCAGTATGTGTAAGGACAAAGTCATTGTATTTCCAGTCTAATCCACGGTTTGACCGCTGAGAAGAAAAAGAAAGGAAAGTTCCACTCAACCAGAAATCCACTAGAAATTCCAGCTTCCATCTGATCTCCATGCTGCTTGATTACTCTTGCAGGGGTTAGCCATTCGTGCCACTCTGACAGAACCGGAACGCAAGGACTGCACAAAACAAGCTGAAGTTCAGCCAGTCATGCTTAGGATCCAGATAACCTTGGAATTACACTTTTTCACACCTTTTCCTCTTTATTTCTATATATAGATGTGGGTTTGAGACACTATACTTGGTCTGAGTGATTGGCAAAATCCTTAATTTCCTGCTACTCCAGTTTCTACCAAGCCGCAGTATTACACCATGAGCTCTCTCTCTGAAGCTTTTTCTACCCAATTCCAGGAGATGGTATCAGCAGCAGCTGGATCTGGTTTGCAGAACTAGGCACAAGCTACTGCTCTTAAAAAGGAACTATGTAGAAAGTGAAGAATCAGAAATCAATACAAGTTTGCCCAGGGTTATGTTCTTATTAGGGGCATGATTTCAAAAAGCAACGGAGTTTGGTGTTTGATCTGTTTAATAATCCTGGAAGGTGTCAGCACGCATCTTAGAGGAAAAAATCTAGAAATTTTAGATTTTCAAATTTACAAAAAAGGCTACAAAAATCTACTCATATAGAAAACTGCCAAATATTACAGTGTTCTGCTTGAAAGATCCCAGAACAGCTGACAGATATTGTGTGTTACTTCACTGCTTTTTTTCAGGAGATATTAGATGGGGAAATCAAGATGGGCATCAAGAAGTGAAGGAAAGCAAATTCTGTCCCAAAACAAAGCTCTTGACAAACAAAGCTCAACACCAAAGGGTATATAATCTTTGATGCCAAACAGTTGGACCCTTTTTCCACCAGAAGGTTAGAAAGTGTGATTTTAGGAAACATAAGTATTTACATTTTAAAGCATAAATGATGGTGTTATTTCTTTGATTTCCTAATCTAGACAACACATACTGGATTTTACCATATGTGATGGGTAGATGTCAGACCTACACAATATATATAGAGTGAAGACCAAATGTGTTATCTACACAGAAATTTCTGCAACTCACTGAACTTCAGGGAAAAAAAAAAAAAAAAAAAAAAAAGCTTTGATGTTCACCGAGTATGTCAATTAGTTAGACCAACTGCTAAATTTACAGCTGTCTGGACAATCCTCATGTAACTCAACCCTCTCCCCTTCCAGTAAAAGAAGGGAAAAGAGAACATGGGAATAGGACTGGGAGGGTTGCACAAGACTGGTCTTCAGCACAAGTGGTCATCGGGAGCTGGTTTCTGGCAAGCGCGCCTAAGCCACTCACGCCCTAACAAGTTACCACAAATCAGCTGAAACAATGATAAATGCAGCATGCAAACTCTTGCTCCTGGTATATGCAAAGGAACAGAAATCTGCACAGTGAGGTTTTTGAGGCCAGCTGCTCAGCAGGCAGTTTGACACTGCTGAGCCTACTTGTTTGCAGTGTTGGGAGCCTGAGAGGAAGGAAAGACAGGCTTGGGAACGCTGAAGTAGGCCGCAAATAAGAGGCACATATTTTTGACCTCGGATGTTTTTCTTTAAAGTATCCAGATAGACATGTGCTTTTTGTCACTGCAAAACCAGCCTAACTCTTCCCAGTGTGGCACCTTGCATGGGAAGTAAAGGGAACAAGCGATTGCACACGTAAGCATGGAATTTGTTTCAGTGACCATTCACAATTGTGGGACAGATAAATTTCCACACCAAGAATATACTAAGTATAATATAATAAAAAGAGAGACTCTGGAAATATTCGGCTGAGATTTCCAGGCACGTAATTTATCACCATCATCAACAATCCTCCAAACGAGACACTATGTTCTCATTAAGTATATGACTTAATGCAAGTAAACACAGTCCAAAGTCTGGGCCAACACTGCTCGCGAAAAAAATGCATCGCACTTGTACAGCTACTGCTATAGTCCCTAATATAAGGCTGCAGTCTGTGTTCAATATGTAGAAAGAAACAAATACGGAGAAAAATAAGTTCCCGATTTTTGTTGATTCAAATTGAATTATTGAAATTTTACAAATATTTGAGAAGGAGAGGGGGAAAGGGGATGGCAGAATTAATGAGACTTGTTTACTAGGTTTATAGCTATCAAAGCATTTCATTAGGACTGTAATATCTGGAAAGCATTATAAAAATACATTGAACAAATGAATATTTATAAAAATTTTATAATCCTTTTAATAAAATATTACAGTCTATTTATCAATGCTCTCTTTCACAGTTTTACTTACCGCAGAAGACTCAAATCCAAAGTTATGATACCACAACCTCAGATAACATGGCTTTCTGTTCCTGATATTCTGTATTTAGTGTCCTATCACTATCTAAACTCTTCGCACTTTGAAATCAGTTGTGGTCTGTCAGTATCAGACCCCAGTATAGACAAGCAGGCTACTGCATACTAATTTTTTTTGCAACACACCAAAAAATGGTTTCTCTTGGCATTAGAGACCAAACTAATTATTTGTCTTAAGGTTGTGCTTCATATGGGGGTTCAGGAAAAATGTACTGGAAGCTAAAATTTTGGAAAAAAACACCCCACAAGCAGTCCAGATCAATCGTTATTCCAACACACAGATTCATTTGTTTCCTGATTTTCTTTTTTTAAGAACAACAAAGAGAATTCTAGGAAGCATGAATCTATTCCGTACTGAATGAAGTCCAATAGATTTCTGGGAATTCTGGTCAAGTTCTTAGCAAACAAGTAAGACACTGAACATTACAAAGCATCAAAGGGTCATCCAGAGAAACCAGGTAGCTTTATCTCCCCTGGGAGGACTGAAAGTAACTGCAACTACATGAATTTTAATACATATCTCAGGACTGTCACTTGTCTTTTTGACCAGAGTGATAAGCTGGAGATAAAGTGGAAATTTTTCTGTTTCCTTCTTTGGTCCAAGGAATAATAAAAAAAAAAAAATTAAAGAGAGAACCAATTTTTCATCCAATGTGCCTCATTGTTCAGCTAAGATCTCTACGGGAGTGCTGTGAACCATGTTAAAAGGAATCCAAGCCAAAATAGTCTCAGAACATTCAGATCCAACAGAAGTGTCTGAACTGTCCTCATCCACTTCTAAAGCAGACCAAACTAAAATTCTACATCTCTCATATTCGCAAGCTCAAGGAATCCTGGAACTTCATGTGAATCTCTCCTACATCTTAAGTTTTGATTGAAAATTTATCCTGGCTTTCTGTGTTCTATTTTTGCTGTCATGCAAGAGTTTCCTACCATGGCTATACTTTCCTTTACATGACCATTCCAAAAATATTTAGTAATCTATTCCTAATTAAGCCCTATCTCATCCATGGAGCTTAATATGTCAAATAAAGACAAATCATTAGCTCAAGGCACACAGCTCTGCTGAACAGCACTGATGCTCCGGTACCAAGAAATATGCTGGGTTGGATACAAAATATGCTGAAAAGCAGGAAGTTGGTATCACCACCTAGATACCCTGAAGGTATCTGAGGGGAGCTTAAAGCTTCGATCTCTGAGCAATCACCTGGGAAGCCTTTGTAAATACTTCCAAACCAGTTGATTCCCATGCTCCAGAGTATGCGTAGAGCACTGCAGTTTCTCAGTGCTGGGAATAGAGTGTATCATCAATTGGTGAGGCAGGCAAGTTACAAAGAAATAAGAAGAGTGACCTGGCTGCGGCTTTTGATTGTAATTCCGGGAAGGCAACATGGCCTCGGACCACATGCTCTATCTGAAAAAGAGGAAAACAACATTTATGGAATGAATACCTCTTAAAAATTCGGTCCTGGAAAAGCGCATTGCAGTTTCATAACTTTAAAAAGACGAAAGCTTCTAAATTACTTATGAGGTATTAAGTCCTCATGAAGCCGATGGCAAAACTCCCACTGACATTACTGGATTCACAATTTGGCTTAAGAACAGTATGTAAAAACAACTGTATAGCAAAAAAATGCAACATGCTAAGCATATCACTCCTGAGTCAGAACAGCAAGCTGAAAGAATGGATTTTTTTTCCTGTCCAACAATATTTAAGAATGTGTCCTCTAATCTCTCCTCTTGCTTGTGTGCAATTCCTCACTGGAATTCTACCAGGAGCATCTTCTTGGCTGAAATCCCCACATCTTTCTATATCACACTGTTAAGATAAAACACAAGGTATGTTGTCATCCTGATAGATGCTCCATATGCTCATTGCAGGAAACAAAATGTTTCCCCTACAAGCAATTATTGCTATAAAAAAGCTCAATACAGGCTCTGTCTGTACTAAATTTTAAATCATTCCTCAACTCCAGGATGGCTACTGTTATTCACAAAACAAAGTATCAGGTAGAAGCACATGGACTTTTAAGACTAATTCTGTAGGTTTTGTGGCCTTTTTATAATATTCCATCAGAGTAACCATAAAAGCTAAGGAAGCACAAGTAGAGCTACGCAACTGCACCAACTATGTTTGGCAATACTACTGGCAGCAAACCACATTAGGTACCTCATTTTTCACTGTATGAGTTTAGGCCTTAAACAGTGGAGCAAAATTTTTATAATGAAGCATATGCATCTGAACGGAGGAATAAAAATAACGTATGCCTGTTTCCTTCTGAGATTTACATCAAAGACAAAACTCAAACATGCACATGCATTAGAAACAAAGCTCTGGCCTGATATTTGCAATATTGAATAATCTCTGTAGAACACAGGAGCAGCTCATAAATTCAGAAATAAATCTATAAATAAGTATCGTATGTATACATGTGCTATGAAAACACTTTACACAAAAATGTTACAGTAGTTTTAAAGTTAGATAATTAAATGCTCTGAATTCAAGACATGGCCACATGAGGGTTGCATAAAGAAACTCTTTTCTGCTATTCTTTATTTTGCAGTTTGTAATGATATCATGACATCCTTCGTCTCTGCTATGCAATATCTTTCTTTCTATAAATTTTGAAAGTCCAGTGCAAAAATCCATCTAATCAACAAACAAACTTTTTCAAAGCAATCAAAGTTTTCAGTTCTTCATTTGGACTCTGTGTGAACCGGTATTCAAAATCCAACAGACTTTTTCATAGCTATATCAATAAAAAATTAATTAGAGATTTTTAAAGGGAAGTGTATCAGTTTTACTTTTAAATTCAAGGCAGCTTGCATTTCATTAAAATAATTCACCTTTGGGCATAGACCAAGCAGTGAAAAGAATCCCAAATCATGTCCAGAAGGTAAAAGCTTGAGAAAGCAGAAGCTTACAGAGACTATAGCTTTAAAATTGTAATGATGCTGAATGTCTGTCCTCCACACTAGTGTGCATAGTTTCCTCCTGTGGTTCCCCATGTGTTTGCTGTACATACAACCTCAACAAGCCACATGAAATATTCTAAGAATGTTTCAGTAAGATAGCTTCCCTAGTATACCTAATATTACTACAGCTGACTTCTGCTATGCATCCTAACAAGAAAATACATTTTTTACCAGCGATTTCTTAAATGACTCAGGAGCACCTTGTTCTCTGGTACTAGAATGGAATCCAATAATTACTGAAAAGGTATTTTGAAACGCCCTAACATAAAGCTCACAGTACATTTTAAGTGTGGAACAACCATATGCCAGCTAACAGAGAACGCCAACTTTCTGTATCCTCTCTAGAGCTTAGCTAAATGTCTCCACCCACTTTGGGTTAAATGCCTAGAGACATCTCTGAAAGTGTTCCTACAAAGTAATGCACAAGATTTGCTGCTTTCCTTTTGAAGTGGTTTGTCACGAGCAGTAACTAAATTTTACTTCTGGTTGTAGCAGTTACCTATAAAATGGGACACTTTGGTTCTAGCCCCAACTCAATCTGAAAAATTTAACACATACACATCCCACCTACTGAGAGAGTGCTTTAGCCATGAGGCTAAGGGTAGGCAGGCGCTGGGATGAGGATCGGAGGCTGGAGGGGAGGAAGAGGGCTGACTCTCCCACTGAAGGTGTGACACTGCGCAGACAGGAATCTAAGACTCACGTGGCCAAGGACCGCACATGGGAGGGAACACCAAGTCATGGCTCACCACTTAGGGTGTGTCTGAGCTTCCTGATCCAGGATTATTGCTGTTCCTTGTTCAGTGATTGTTTCATATGGAATGCATAAATGCAGTGATGCCCAACTCCGCTACTTCCTGGACAGGTACTCGGATCACAAGGCTTTTTAAAAGGTAGGCGGTGTTCGGTCTGAGTAAGACAGCAATTATTCCTGCAATTTGTGAAAGGCCAAACCCACCTGTATGTTTCATGAGCTTACAGAGAACACCCGCAGGACTGGGCCCTGCTTCCTGTAGTTTCTCAACAGGAGCCTGGCACCGTGCTGCTCAGGGCTGGTCAGCATTGAGCGAGCAGGGAGCCACATGGGGAGTTTTAGAAGCTTTTGGGCTTAAGCAGGCATCGAGTTCTTTTTGACACTTTAGGACTCAAGCAGCCAATGTTTGCCTAAATACTGTTTTACACACCTAGGCTTTCTTTAAATTTTACTTCAGTGTTTTAGTTCTGAGTGTCTCCCTGTAAATATGAAAATTTACTTTTTGAGGATCCACTGTGTTGTTTTCTTTTTATCGATAAATTAAATTAACTTAACACACTCAGAGACTCTTTGCACTCAAGGGAAGAACTGAGGTGACAATATATGCAGAATCTAACTAGATAGGATAGCATGTCAATAAATTACCACTCTGTCCACACAATACATCTTTCATTTACACCCATCAATGAACAATTGTTCTATGTAACAAAATGTGTAATTTTCTTTATCTCAAAGCCCATCTCAGCCTCTTGCTGTATACAGAATGAATGTCTACTTTCCTCTAAAACTGTAACAAAAATCATTACAGTCATCATAAAAGGAAAGCATGCCCCTAGTGCACTGCCCCATATATAATTCTCTATCAGTATGAAAATGAACAGGCAGAACTAAATATTGACTAAAGGACATAGCAATCGCCTAATTGCTTGCTGCTTTCAGCAGCATGCGTTTTTGTATGACCTTGCAAAGATATTTCAGACAAAGCTCTGGTTTAATTGGCAGTGAAACTGTCCCGAATGATGGCAGTGATGGCAGGTAGCTCCCATCTTGGGGTCTGTGTCTCTATACACTTACCAGTTTTCCTGTAGCACTCTGACCTCCTTCATTCAACCACAATCCAGGTACCATAGCAGAGAAATACGGTCCCCAAACACCAGGCACAAAAATGGGTGTTTCACTGACCTAGAAAAGTAAGAAACAGCTTTAGTGACCCAAGCTACCTGTCCGAGTCCAATACCGAAAACAGTTTTTGCTTCTGCGCTGAAGTTACCAACGAGTGGAAATGTGTAAGTAGAGATTTACTGTATGGAAAATATAGAGAAATATGTCCCCCATTGGCATCATTTTTAGACAACACAACACAGCTGCAGCTACTGATTGCACAACTCCTATTTCTCCCACTCACACCCATTTACACAACAGCTGGGTCTGGCCAAGCCAAAGCAGAAACTTTCAGGAATAGGATCTGTATTTTACGTGGAGAGAGAAAATGCCTTGCTTCTTCAGAAAAACACCTTAAAAAGAACATTTGGATAAAACACTCTGTGTTAGACAGTCATCAGAAAACACAGCTAACATTATCAGTAACCAGTGTTTACAGAGCGCTCACCCGGTATGTTTTCAGAGATGAGATTCAAGGGGGCAATCCAGCTGACAAAGACAGAGAGGTTCCCACAAGAGCTGCCAGCTCCCAGGCATGTGCCTTGGGTGGAAACTGCAAACCTGGCCTGGGTGAAAGGGGATTTGCTTGTCCTAGCCACCAGGAAATACTTGCCTGGGTCAGCTTTAGATTCTGCTTCTTACTTAGGCTTAGCATTACACGAAACGTTCCTTCTTTCATATCTGTGAGCCCTTTTGTTAAAGCAGGTATGGAAGCACTCCCTTGGAGGAACTGATGTGCTGTCCCCACGTACAGCGATGGCTTGTTCCTATATAACATGTTAGTGGCGACATCGCTCAGGATGTGGGAGACACTGCTTCATTTCCTTTTTCTGCTTCAGAAGATATCTATTAGCTGTTTATAAGGGTGAAGGGCATTTTCCTTCCTCTGCTAAAGCTGTTCCACTTTCAAAGACTAGACAGATTTTCTAGTCTCACATTCTGGTCCAGAAAGCATGTGAACCGCAGGAGGTTCAACAAGTCCAAGTGCAAGGTGCTGCCCCTGGGTCAGGGCAATCCCAGACATGAGCAAAGACTGGGAGAAGAAAATTCTTCACTATAAGGGCAGTGAGGCTCTGGAACAGGCTGCCCAGAGAAGCTGTGGATGCCCCATCCCTGGAGGTGTTCAAGGCCAGGTTGGATGGAGCCTTGGCCAACCTGATCTATGGGGTGGCCTCCCTGCCCATGGCAGGGGGGTTGGAACTAGATATTTAAGGTCCCTTCCAACCTAAGCCATCCTATGATTGTATGAACAGAACAATGCTTTTCTGTATTTAGACCTTTGTCTTCTTTAGCAAAATTCTAGGCTCCGTAAAGGATGCTTGATGCTTGCTGTTAATTTCAATAAGGCAATGATTTCATGTCAAATAGTTAAGGAGCAGTAAATAAAAATTCAGCCCTGTTTCTGTTAAACTCAATGCACATTCTCCTTACATTTTAAACAGGACAAACTTTAAAGACAGTTTTTGCTAGCAACTGGGGAATATGTGCTAAGATGCAGTTTACTGGCATTTGTGCATCCCACATGTTTAGTAAATATACCAGCAGCAGGGAGGTTTCTGCACAAACAATAGTCTTCTCCAGCCACCAAATTGCATTACAGCTGATTCTTGTCACGATGTTAAGTAGGAGAACAAAGCAACAAAAATCAGTTTCTCAAAACGTATCCCTACAGTTTCAAGCAACCCTGATTTCTCTCTGGAGTGTGTCTAACAAATAGGAGAATCTTGCTCAATTCTCCTCTATCAGCTCTGGTACCCTGTCTTACTTTCGCTACAGATGTATGTGTGCACATGTGGCTGTGTGTCTGCGTAACGTTTTGGCTGACTAAACCCATTAAAGAGCAAGAATAGCTGCACTGAATTTAAAAAGGCATTTATGACTCCAAGTGGACAAAGCTACGTCAAAAACATTGCAAAGACATTTGGTTTTGTTTTGTTTTCTCTTAAAACTACAAATTAATACAGCTTGGAGTTTTCAACACCTCTATTGAGCAAGCCTTCTCTTCCAATTTCAATAACAAAATGAAGTGCAACAGAAATTATTGACTAAATGTTTCTAAAATTTAAAATCCCAAAATAAACTGATTTTTAAACCAATTCCACATCACTGACCTTACTGAGAAGACTGCTTAAGGTCAAAATTGACGATTGCTGTCTGCTCTGAACTGGTGTTGGAAGGGTACTGAGGACCCTAGCATGATCTCATTCCCTTCCTATCAGGTTATACTGATTAAAGGACCAAAGTGCCCCTGGAGTCAGCACCGGCCTGGTATTTTGGTATCTATACCCACAGGAATTTGCCAGGACAGGTATTTCCATGCTGGCTCTTTGCAAATTACACTGAGCCTTTCCTACCATCTTCCTACTGGAGCACCATTTGTACACATTCCAGCAAACTTTCAACACGTACGCAGAGCAAATGAGGGAGCTCTGTATTTGATGGACATAGCTAGTGGGATATTAGGCAATCATTTTTGTTCAGCTGTAGGAACTCCCAACCAAAATAAAGAACATTGGCTGTCATGCTCAGGTTTTTTAGTACTGTATGTGGCATCACCAGATTTCCTATTTCCTCCTTTCACTTAAAAAGTTTAATCCACATTTTGCAGACATCATGGCAGGTAGTTTAATTCTGGGTTTTGATGTGTATGGTGAGAAAACTGGGATGTAACAGACTCCCAGAAACGGGCACACACTCTTTGAAAAGCAAAAGAGTGAACATTCTTCTGCAAATATATGCGTAAGAGATAGCAAACGGTTTCCATTTCCCCTCCTTGAAATAATTTGGACGACGCTTAAGTTTTTCAAGCCATGTAGCAGCTGGCATTTGTATTTTCATAATAACAAGTCTAAATTCTATTTGAGTATACATACCACTCAATCCCACTAAAACTCATGACTAGACATAAGCGTAAGGTTGGAGAAATTGTGCAAAGTTTGCCGCAAAACCCAGAGTTTTAGGTTTGCCCGGTTTGCCAGGACTCGGTTATTTTTGTTCCACTAACACCATGTCCTTTTCATAGTTTTCTACTGCCTTCAAGACATTCTTATGATGATATAGATGGATCAATGTGGTGTCATTTCTTTCCTTTAATGAGCTTAAGAAAATCCTTAATCTTTTTAGTAGAAAAACAACATCTGTTTTAGATTTATGGGCAATTGATTTTTATTTTTAAAGCAAATAAGAGCTGACATCCTTCTTTGAAAGTTAAAATTTGTATTCAAAGGAAGCCCCAGATTTTCTTCCTTCTTTTTAACTTAAATCCATCCTGTAACACACTCCTATTGTGAGGCACATTAACGTGTATTATTTTTTACATACAGAGAAACTGGAACACAGAGGGTAAAGTCACATGCCCTCTGCTAGATGTCGGAATGCACTCTGCACAATTATTGCAGCAGGCATCAGAAGATGGGAGATGAGAAGCATTTGAACCTATGCACATTTTGAGTCATAAGCAGCATCTATAAATATTTCATTTGAAACTATTCAACTATTCACACAGGGACTATTGCCCCATCTATAACAATGCTTACTTACAGAAGTGTTATACTCCCTGACAAGCAATTCCTCACACTTATTCTAGCTGTGGATAGGGAAGAATTCTTTTGTGCAGGAAAATATCACCTTTCCTTGTCTCCCCAACATGTGTATTCCTACTTGCTTAGCCCTTCATTTCTGTTGAGATGAGCATTAAACAGTTCCAAGATTTCTGTTCATTTAAATGAAAAAGGAGAAGTTCAACATCTGAAAGGGAAAAGAAGGAGGAAAAGGTTCTATCTGGGAGGATTTAACCTCAGTGTGTGCTTTACAAAAGATCATACTAATATGTAAGCTATGTAAACATATAGAGCAATCAGAAACAAATGAAATGATGAATTCAGTTTAACAGTATTCAGCTGTGGTGCAACTGCCAGAAGGCACTTTTTGTTATGAATAGATCATTTGGATGAGTTACAGACCAGATTTCTACCCTGGTGTGTGCTAAGAAAATCAATGTCAAACTATCTAAGATCAGAAGGTATCACCAGCACATCTGGCAGCCCACAGAAATGAAAAATGTCTTTAAAATACATAATGGCTATATAGGACTAAGCTGAAGTATGAAAGAGCCTGTTTAAATGTCACTAATATGAGAGTCATAATATATTTAATTTAGTTTAAAGGGAGAGGCAAATGGGAAGGGCTAAAAAACAAAAACAAACAAAAAACAACAGGAAAAATTCACTTCTATTGTAAAAATTTATGTCAAAACAAGCTCGTGCTTTCTACTTATAGGCTAACTTACAGCTCATGTAAGGGAATCAGAGGAGTCCACGCATTTAATCCAAACTAAGTTCAGCTTTCTGAACTGTCATTCGGGACAAGGAGCGGAACAGTATGCAGACCTTGAGAGAGGAGAAGCACCTAGGCACGCAGCCATTCCATAAAGTGAGCAAGTTGCAATGTGAGGTTTGTTTTACTTAGCTTTGTTTTGCTAGACTAGCCATAACGATCAGGCACATGCTTGTGTTTCCTCCTCAGTTCTGTGCAAATGTTAACGGTAATCAGAGACAAGATAAAATAAAACAGGCCTTGCTGGAGAGAGCATGAATTCGAACAATTTTCTTCCTTAGATGACACCTTCTGCTGCTGTTAAATTCCTTAAAACACCACTATGGGGGAACATGGCTATTACCTGAAAAGTAAACCTTTATATTAAGGGGGTACACTGCTATATATACAGATCTGCTATTTATTTCTTTTTCCTAAAAAGGCCATTGGCCTCTGATATCTGTCAACATTCTACTATCCGTATCAGCTTCTCTATTTACTTGCAGTATGACGTACAGAGATAAAAATCAAATTTATGTGGAACTATTCTTGATTTACACTCACATACACGGAAGCAAAATTAAGCCTTCATTCTACCGTCACAATTTTAAAGTAACCATTTGCTAGTGAGAAGCTAGGTCAGAAATTTTTTTTTGAAAATCATTTCACTTATCAACTTTTACAGCCAGAAATTCAGAATAACGTCTGCTTTTGTTATGCTAAGGCAGGTATGAAAGAAAATAACAATCGAAGCGAGTACAAGGCATAGCACTGTATCAGTCACCAACCAGTAAATACTCTTTGCATGTCTGGACTTTGATCATTGACAAGTCAAATACTTTCATTAACTTCTTTGCAGATGTTTAACTTTCAAACTTTCTGACTGCCTGTGGGTTGAGAATACTGATATTCATTCAATTCAGGGGGTTTACACTGATGCATAAAATCCTGTATTAAGAAATCTGTATCATTTTTCTTCTGCTGACAGATGGGTCTTATATAGCTATTTCACCACAACTCTCTGACAAAGAATGAAAGAGATTCATATTAAAAAAAAAAAAAAAAAAAAAAAAAAAGAGGAGGGAGAGAATTCAAAGGGAAACCCAAGAATGTTTCATTTCTAGGCTTCTGGTTCAAAGTCAGGTCATATTAATAGCTACTGAATGTATGATTTAATAACAGCACTTTCTGGAGATGTATATTAACTGGGCAGAGTTGGGGTGTACGGTTGTATTTTCAGAGTATTGATGCCTACTCTACAATTGCCATCTTGGCATTATCTCTCAAGCACTAAATGGGCTTAAAACTAGGTTTCCCCATTACCCTGGGGGCAATTCTCTTGGTTAAGATTCTAATGAGTTTGGTCAACTTCTTACAACATATAGTCATGTGGTCTGAATTTTGGGGTAGACCTGTGTGGAGCCAGGAGTTGGACTCAATGATCCTTGGGGGTCCCTTCCAACTCGGGATAACCTATGATATATATTATGAGCAGTAATTAAACACAGAACAGCATTCGGTCTTTAGCTTAATTATAAAATATATTTAAGAAAACAAGGTCTTGAAACACAAAAGATGTGCTTCAGGAAAATTTGAATTTATTAATATTCCGATTCCTATATGTCATATAGCACCAGTAATTTATCTGATTATATTTCAAGCTTACATCCTCTGGCAATCAGCGTTCTGCTATGTAGCTGCATAGCTTGTGGTGGCACGTCCCATAGCTCTCTTCCCTGGGACAGGTTGGCATTCCAGGGGCTGCCCACAGGGACGGAGTTGCTCTGCAATGACATTAAGGCTATGCCACAACAATTTTTGCACAGAGCTAACTTTAACCCACTGAAAGCATGGAAGTTACTTGAGCGGAGACCACATGCACACAGAACATGGACTTAAGGATTCTGCCTGAACACATCCAACCACAGACAATCTTGGGAATTTGTTTACTGACAATTTAAGTATTTTGGCTTATATCATGAAATCGCTTGCGTAAATGCCTTGATGAACATAGACACCATCATTAGTTGCCAAAGCTATGTCATGGGTTTATCAAAGTAACCTGGATGATTACTAAACATCACAAATTTGTTTCACAAAATCAAACTAAACACAACCCCACATTAAGTAAAAATGACCAGAATCAGAAACGTACAGAAAGTTTGCCTGAAAATGCAGACTGGGATCTGAAATTTCTGATGACAATTTGCAGCTAGTACTCCAGTTCAACCCCTGCTTTAATTATTTCCCAAATAAACTTACAGTACAACCTAGAGTAGGAGTAGCAGATGAATTTATAGAGGCTACTGTGAGCTATTACTCAAAATAGCAACCCATAGAAGAAAAGCAGCAGAAGTTGAATGACAGGCACACAAAAATAGTTTTGATTTTCTGAATTTTCCTCAGGACATTGACTGATCTACAAACTATACACCAAGCAAGGTATGTGATTAACAACCAGTGGAAAAAAAAAAAAAAGAAAAAAAAAAAATTCCTACGGCAACTTGACTGCCTCATCTCTGAAAATATTTCAGGTGGCTTATGCAATGGGATAATATACTGCTCAACCTGGCTCTATATCTAACAAGAATTAATTAGAGGAAAACTCCACTGAGATTGTTAAACATTTCCACTGTCAGATTTTTATTCAAGGCCAAATAAGGAAAGGTATTTGATTTTTTTTTAATCTTATAATTTTTAATGAAAGAATGCGTTGAATCACAATAATGTTGGTTATTCAGCTTGTACTTTACTTATATTTTTATGTACAAAGAGAAAGTCATTTGGACCTGGGCTTCTAGCCTTGGGAGCCAAAGCCTCAACTTGTTCAAACCTGCATATTAACCATCAACTTCCACAGAGCTATGTCAATTTACAGGGCTTGAAGATCTAGGCTCACACTGGTAGTTAGACACTTATATAAGCAGTCTGATTTTTAAAATGCCGAAGACCCACATTTCCCATTGACTTCTGGCTCAGGATCACAACACGTGAAGCCTGATGGTTAGGTGTCCAAATACAGACTTGGGCACCTTCCCTTAGGAAGTCTGTTGGCCCTAGCCTTCAAGTGTCTATAACTAGGAAAGCTAGCATATGTCCATACAGGTGAGAGACACCTCTTCAAATGCGAGACAATATCGTTAGGTAAGAAAGAAGAAAGGAATTTGTCTGCTTCTGCATGCCCATGTCCCTTATTTCCTAAAATGTAGAGAATAAATGAGTTTCTAAAGACAGCTCCTGCAGCCAGAGCTTTGTCTGTAAGAACTTCGCGCAACCTCTGCACACACTTCAAAAGCTGAACTGGACATAACTTCATTAGACATGCTCCTAAATCAAGGCAGATGACTACACACTCCTACATTTACTGTTTAAAACTAATCCATCAGCAGGAACTATAAGGCAGGGTTTGGGGTCCCCCCCAACCAGAGGAACCTGGTTCATAAACCAGTTAAACACATAAACTAAAATGTTACTTACAACAGATAGTAATTGTTTTCCTCACTTACCCAAAATTTAAATTACAGTTGTTTTATTCAGCTATATTTTCTTTTACCTTTTCAAATGCAAGAGATCAGGCCCTTGCCAAGAGCTGGGAATGTAAGAGGTCACAGGCTGCACTTGTATAAGCAGCTTTTCTGGAGGTCTGCCACCAGAAGCAAGTTGTGTTTCTGAGAAAACCTTCTGACAAAGGATGCTGCAGGGCTAAAATAACTCACTGCACTCCTTAACAGAGTAACAAACTTCTCTACAGGGCAGCCCATTTTTAGATACTGGCCAGATCCAGCCTCTTCATCTGAGCTGACTCTGGTTATTTCATGTTTTTCTCAATATGCCACATCAGTTTTCAGCCAATGGTAAGTGTGGTATCAGTACCTCTTAGGGTACAGCCACATGAAGAAATGATTATGGACAAAAATAGGAGGTCAGTTGCCTGGCAAAAACCACCTCTACTCATCGTCTTTCTGCGGCGTATCACGGGACAAATCCCAGCAACCTTGCACATTCCAGAGGAAACCAG
This sequence comes from Oxyura jamaicensis, assembly GCF_011077185.1. Classification (NCBI taxonomy): domain Eukaryota; kingdom Metazoa; phylum Chordata; class Aves; order Anseriformes; family Anatidae; genus Oxyura; species Oxyura jamaicensis. The sequence goes on along the minus strand of NC_048900.1, from coordinate 28,229,104 downwards.
GGCCAGGAGTGCTACTGCAGAGTCGCCAACATCGTGCAAATACAGGCTACAGATTATTCAGTTCATTTCTTCACATGCCCATACTCTTAATAACTTGATTATAAAAAATCAATTGCTTTGTCTATGCTGATTTTAAAATGATTTCTCTTTCTTTTTTAAGTATGAATCTTATAAAAGAAGCTTGCAATGATATCACTCTTCAGAGAATTGTCCAATATTAAATAGGAAACCTGGACAACTGAGTTTTAAATAGAGTAATAAAACTGAGTTTTAAATAGAGTAATATTTTTCACATTATAAAATTCTACCATTTTCCTGAGGGGGAAATACAGTGCAAGAATGATACCTACCTCTCCTGCCGTAAACTTCTGACAGCTTCTCTTTCCACTGCTAAACTCAAGGTTGAAACAGTATATATAAAAATGGGAAAAACATAAAAGTAGGGGGAAAAAAGGAATAAAATGATATTGGAAATAAAATGCTTTTCATTTGCCTTATTATTTTTTAAAGTGGTGAAATGTTGATGAAGTATCATTTCTCTGCCAGAAAATGTGCTTTTATAAATTTAGTTTTCAGCCAAGAGAAGATGTTAGTAAAATGAGATACAGAGAAAAAAAAATAATTAAAACGTGATTGAATCCAATAGCGTGAGTATATATAACATCTTATTTTCACTGTCTATAGCCTACCTGATCAGAGCAAGGAAACTCAGTTATAATAAAGTTAAGCTTGGCTCGCTACATTTAGGGCTGCATTCAACCATCCCAGTTATATTTTACCCTCACAAGGACAAAACAAACAGATTGGGTGCTCCAGTTCAGAAACAATAATGAAATCCAAACACGTACAATTCTTAACTACTGAATTTTCACAAGGCTACCAGCAAGGTCTTTGCAGCTCCTTCCCATTCAAACAAATCCTTCTCTGAGCTCTACGTAAGGAGACTGTCCCCCCACGTACTTTGTGATAAAAGCAGAGACAACCTACAAACATATTCTCCTTCTCTCTATGCCATAATAAAGGCATTGTGAGCAGGAATAGAGATACCACAGGCACACTGTGATCCTCAACCCACTATTTAAACGCAAATGGTGCACCATGGAAAAAAAATGCAAGGCAGTGTCAGGAGGTGGCTCTTAGCCACCGTATCTTCCTTTTACCCAGGAATGCTCTGGCAACTGAAGACAAGAGGACCACATCCAGACAATGTGCTCCTCCAGTCCCGTGTCAATTGTTTGCTGAAATTTGCCAGCAGTTTGCAAAAGATGGGAGCTGTAACAAGACCTGAGTGTCTGGTAGTTGGCTTCGTCAAAGCACAGGCTGGAAGAGCTGTATCATGTTACTTCTCACCTGTTGGCACTGTGTGAGACAAGCTATCAAAGAGGAGGAAAAATAAAAATAGTTTAGGAATAAATATATACTTCTCAACCTTCCACGAGATCTGCAGAGAGCTGGCAGATTTCTGCTAGCTGACTCCTGATGGCTCAGCGATGATTTTACTGCCCCACTGTGAGCAGCAGACTCACACGTGCATTCCTGTGGGCGATGCACCCATGAGGCACTACAAAACTTGGGGTCACTGACTTCACATGTGGTGGAAGATGATGGCAACAATTAGGCACTACTACCTTGGAAGTCAGATCCTGGGATTCCTGTTATGAAGAGGCAAGTCGTGAACGCTGTTCAGGTAGGACTGAAGCCCACAAACAGCAGATAAGGGCAATAAGGTCCGTCCTTGGAAATGAGCAACAGGCAAAAGACAAAGAAAGCAGAAAAGGATCCCTGAGAACAACAGACTGTGGAGGCTGTGATTCAACAGATGATCTTCTAAAAGGTATAATAAACTAAAAACTATTAAACACTAATAATCTAAAAATGTGTTGGAGGGCTAGATGCAGCTTTTCTTTGTGGAATAATGATGCTATTTTATTTGTACAAAGAAGTTTTACTGGGAACTGCCTGTTGGTTGAGACACTCGTCTCAAGACCTGAGAACTGACGCCAGAGAGGGGCTGGAGCCAGCTGATCAAACGGCTTCTGTAGCACTACAAGGAGAGGCCAGGAAGCATAGAGAACAGTTTCAGATTAATAGGTCATTCAGAGTCATATCTATGAGACAGGTCTCCACAAGATCACAATGGGAACATTGTGAGAGAAGTCTGAGCACAGCATCCTAGCCTAGAACTGCCTCTGCATTGGGTTTCCTCAGAGACACGAGAACAACGCTGTTGTCCTCAACAGAAAATTTGCACCCCTGTAAATTTTTATTCCTTAAGTGTGAGGTTAACCTTCTGTGTTTATCCCAGGAAGCAAACTTGGAGCCAAGCCTGGGACAACTTGAGAGTCTCAGCTCTGGAAGAAGTTAAATAAGAATGGATTCATGGGGAATCTTTCCAGACTCATTCAAAGTTCATCATCTGCCTAAATCAAAGATGCAGGAACTTTTAATGTCTTATCAGGGACTCCAACCATATGTTCAGCTTTGAAACAAAACCTTTAAACTAGATGAATTCTGATTGTTCCAGGCCTGGAATGTGCTCATATACATTTAATTTTGCCCTTTACCAGTATCCACTAACACTAAGCATATCTTATGTTTCAGCTTGGGTATGTATACAACACGCACACACTAGCGTATCATTCTATTCTTTTCCCAAATTCCAAGGTTTCTCATATAAATTGGAGGAAAATAAATAAATAAATAAAAGCTTTAATCTGTTATATTTTTTTAAGGTCCAAAAGAAAAAAAAAACACGCACTTTCCTGATGGATTCAGAAGTTTTTTTGCGAAGCACCTGAACAATATCAGTAATGCACTGATTTATTTTATTGTTTTACTTCATGAAATGTCTGGATACAGATATACAGATTAACCTTTTTTTATTTCCTTTTTTTTTTTTCTCATATTTACTATGTCGCCTTCCTTGAAATGGGAACTAGAAGTGTTTTGATAAATGGACTGAAAGGTTGTCTGGTTACATGATAGCTTCTGCTTGTGTCCTGTGCTGAAATGCTATTATGTACTCTTCTAAAGCAATGCTGCTCCATGACTCACAGCAGTTACTTCGATGCCTCTCATAACAATAGCTCACTGGGGATATAGGGCTTCAAATGAGCTGGAAATTTATACCACCCATTTATTTTTACTTCTCTTCCAATGATAGATACTCACTGTCACAAAATGCCAGTTTATGTGAAGATTATAAATCTTTCAGCACAGATAACTAATTGCAGGCCATTCTAAATATTCACTTTATAACACTACAATCTGCTGTTATGGTAAATTAAATCCCTGAAAGTTCATCACAATCACTCTTCTCAATGTTGTAACAACAGAAAAAGTCGAACCCAAAGATCCATATAGCCCACTAACCTGTTGTCAACAGTGGCCAGTAACAGATGGCTTAGGGAGGGCCACAGGAACGGAGTAAGCATACAGTAATTCCTTCCCAGAATATCCTTCCAGTCTCCAGTGAGTGAAGGTTCAAGCAAATTTCTGTTTGCACTTCCAAGCAAGACATCAAATCTTCAAAAGTGACTGAGATTGCAGACAGAACAGATTTTGCTTCAACGCCAGGAATCTCTCACTAAGAACTCCATTCATGCATTGGAAAAAATTTTTACTATAGTGATGACTTGGAGATCAATTTACGTCTTTGAAAGAACATTGGAGTTTTTGAACTGTTTCAGAACTATCCTTTCAGATCACAGCCTTACAGCTTCAGTTCTGGTTCCTAAAGAAACATGTCACAGATACAATTTGAAGCACTACCTTGTTTTATGAGACTAGAAGAGCTCACCCCAACCTGAAAAGTTAAGAAATGTGCACACGGAGCATCTACCACACAAATACTGGTGGTTGCTGCACCTCACGCGCCAGATACAAAAACAATTCCACCTCCAAATAATACTTAAAAATCCACCGAGAAGTCTTGGTGCAGTCCAAGGCAGGCCCAGTCCTTGTCACTGTGGCTGCAGGACAGCAGCATGACATGCCAGGCCAGCATACACAGATTTTCCATAAAAGAGTTTTTGAGCACTGACCTTTTACCGAAGAGCTGATGGCAGAATTGTCAAATTGCAGGCAGATACAGGCTATCCCGTTTCATATCTTTTCCTGCAGATTGTGCCATAAGACCCTTGTCTTCTCTTGAAAAGTATTTTCATTCTCATCTCTAACATGCATGCTAAGTAATCCAAATCTCGGTAGCCCAGTTTGGCCAGCGCATTCTATCAGATGGTGACAATCCTGAAGAACTCGGAGCTTTGTAGATGATGTAACAGAAGTTTAAGGGAAGAATGGGAAACCGATCACGGATGTGGCATTGAGCAGGGAGCTCAAGTTTTCTTGCACAGATGTATCACTCCTTAATTCATTATTTATGGGGGTGAATTATTCTACAAAAACTGCAGTTCTTACTGTAATTAGTACAAAACATCAAGGAATTTTTTTTTTCAAATGAAGTCTGGTTTATATACCTACTCTGGATGTCCTTCCCATGCACATTTCTTATTTATTGCACAATGCAGTCCATTTTAGAGCTTTATATTTTTTTCTTTTTCACTATTAGGTGAATAAGGATATTCCCATCTCTATTCCCTAAGAATATTCCTCCTGTATTACTGAAGGCCACTACCAACAATAATATAGAACTTAGGGGTAAAATAAAACTTCTGCAATACCCCTGAGTTAATGGAAGCAGATTTACATTACATGCAATATGCCATCATACACTATTTTAAACACGCTTTTATTTGAATAGCTAAATGGGTAAATCCTGAGAACCTTACTTGGTGTTTATTCAGCCTTTACTTACTGAGACAAACTCCCAAGGACAGAATAAACACTAGGAGAGGACCTCAGGCCTTCACCCACAGTTATAAACAATGAACTCAGCATAAACTGTGATTCCCAGCTGACACTGGGAGAAAAGCAGCAGCTAACGCTTCTCCTCATTTTGCTTCCAGAACGATTGTATGAAAAGAGATTTACTTTCTTCCTAATAAATCTTGCCCCATCTAAGGGCAACACAGTTGGAGCAGCAACAGGAAACTTGGATGAAAAACTACTGCTTCATAAGAGGCTGAATAAAAGTGGGGGAAAAACTAAAGCCCTCCTAGAACACCTACTGTCCAAATACTGACGAAAAGTTTGCCTCACTGGGGAAATTGTTGCTGTTCAGAAAAGTAAAAAGATACCTAGAAATACTGTTATATCTTATGCCACCTGGGCCTAGGGAGTCCTTAATACCTGGCACTGATGTAACATGCATTTCATTACCAAAATATCTGTCTGCACAACTTCCGTTTGATGCTCACGCTGCAAGTGGATAAACTGCAGAAAGGAAACAGTCTGGCCGAATCATAAAGCAAACCAACAATACTAAGCAATATTTGGGATTTTGACACCAAATCCCACACTACTCAGTCCAAGTACTGCTACCTCCAAAATTTTAAAACTAACTGAAAAAAACGAAGCTGCTTTTCATATAATTATTGTATTCCCTTGAAAACTCTATTTAATTGTTTCAGGGCCCAGAGACATCCTAACTGATGACCAAGGATATCCTTTACAATCTTCCATTTCATTTGAAACTTAGATGTTCCTTGACAGTCCTGCTAAGTTCTTATGAGAAAAGGGTTAGTATGAGCCAAAGACATCACCTGTCCTTTTGGTACATCATGAGATCTAGGCACACCAAATAAGCAGGCTGCTTAATAAATTCATGCCTACTCACAAAAACAAGGTAAACAAGTCAACTGGAAAGACCATTCATTATATATAAAGATGCTTGTGATCTGAAGGAAATCACCGACCCAGCTCTCCTAGTAACAGAGCACACCGGTAAGGTAATCAGGTTTGGTCGAGACCTATGGGCTGCAGGCAAATACTTTTTGGTCAAATACTCTTTTTGGTCAAGGGGGGTGGGGGGGAAGAATCAGAATTGGTTAGCTGGCAGCGTCAATGAGATGTTGTACCTGTCAAATCTGATATCATCACTTGAAAAACATAGAAAAGGAAACAGGAAAATCTTGTTACAAAGGAGGGCTGCTGCTGTGAACATAAACAAGAATACTAGTATATAAAGAATGAAACAGAATTAAGTAGTTTTATCCTATCCCCTACAATCCTATGGTATCTATACATCAATGAAGCAACAAAATTTTGTAAGGTTCCTTGCTGCAGATTCCAGAACCTAATTCCTCCAACGGAGCAAACAAAACCCCTATTAAAATATACAAGAGTTACAGTTCAAGGTACAAGGTGCTAGCCTCTAGAGCCAGATCTACTAACAGGTAACCTTCAATCCCACAGTACTTTCAGCAGAGGCCAAGTCAGGCAGCAGAATATTTTTGGCAGACAGACCAGACAAATCTTACCAGTGTAAACAGAAGTAGGTATGAATTCCAGTCTCTTGCTCATGCTTTCTAAGGAAAAGCATGGAGCAAGTAGGGATGAAAAGGTGATGAGCACTATTAGCAGTCAGACCTGGAGGAAGCCCAGCATAAGCCTTTACGTCCATTGTGCTTTCATCAAATGGATCAGAAAATCCAAGGAAGGAAGAAAACATCTCTGGTTTATGTATTTATCATACAGTGCAACATAGCATTGTCTGTAGTATGTAAACACTGTCAGTTCAGAACGGGGAAGTGTCTTGCATGCTCAAACATACACAGCGAAATTTCTCACTCAGATGTCCTGCAGTCCCAACGCACTGGATAGGTGCACATTGTAAAAGTAAAGACTTAACAATTAAAAATCTACTAAACTACAAAGTGCCTCAGTCTGGCACCTAATAAAACCGGAATAACAGTTCTGTCTCTCTTAGCCCTTTCATTCATTGCTGCAAAGAACCCTGAGACCACCGAAGAGAAGACACTGCAGAAAGGCTTTGTGTTATAAATCAAATACCCTAATACACGGCTGTGTGTCACACAGGGTAGTTTGCAGTTAACCGCAGTATGAAACCACTGTGTCTGCTGGAATTTTCAAAGCAAGCATTTTCACTGATGTCAGGGAGATGTCTGTAGAATATCAGTCTTCATATAGTCACCAAGCAGAACATTTTTCAAAGCGTTCAATCTATCCACATCTATTCTTTGAGTCTTTGAACTCGGATGATCTGTTCACAAAAGGGAAGGAGAGTTGACTGCAGTTTTCTGGAAATGCTACTAGGCATTACCTAGTGTCCGTACAATACAGTGACTGTATTGCTTTCAGCTACATTCCCAAGAACAGGTTGATTACCTGCAAAGTGATGGGATGGAAAACTTGGACTTCTCTGGCAGGTACACACTAAATAGGAACATCCCATTCTCCCAGTCACCAGCGCATACCTGAGCTTTGAATTATGTCAGACCAGGAACAAAGGAATCTTGGTCATAACAAAAACTTTTAATAACCCATTTACTGAGAAAACCTTCCTTTCATCTCCGCCAAGCTTTAGAAAAGGCTGGGAGGCAAGCAGAAATAAACATTATACAGACTCACCACTGCTGGCTCTAAAGTAAACTCTCCAACTTCCTATTTACATTTCAAGATCTTAAGCTTTGTGGTTTACTAGTTCTGCAAGTAAGTGCTTTGGGTTTTGGAGGCTGCCTGCACATGATGTCCCACCACTACTGAATTCTTCCTAGCTTTTATTAATATAATAAGGAGGTCAGAAAAGCAGCAATCTTTTATATGCCCTGCTAGCAGAAATATTTTACTTCTCGCCTTTTAAAAACAAAACAAAGCAAACAAAGCATACAATGTCAAATTAATGCCAGCGAAGGGGATATTACAGCTCTGTTTGTTTCTTTTTCAAACCAAGGATGCTAGAAAATGGAACAAGAGAGTCTCATTAAAAAAGGGTGTGGAGGACTTCTTTGAGGGACAAGTAGAAGGCGGCAGCATTTTTATGGATGTGTAACCCTTCGAAGGCCACAGGCTAAAAAGGCTCCGTGACCTTTTCCTCAGAAGGCTAAATCTGTGTACAGAAAGGATGGGCAACCTGTAACAACAGTCGTGAAGAAAATGTGGTTTTCATTTCATGCAGCCCTCCCTGAACGTAAAACGTCTTCATTAGCTGGGAAGTCAGCACTGTGACCGCTGCCAAATGCAATATAGAAGCCAGCAGAACTGAACTGAAAGAGGACAGAGTAAGGGAGAGGTTCCTGTGACACTAATTTATCTCTCCCATTTGAAAGACACTGGCTCTGTGATTCACATGTGCAGAACCGGCCTTACGGAAGAGGAGAATATTAAAAAAGCAAGAGGCCAAGTGCTTATCAATTTCAGAAGGCTGGCACAGGTCATTTCAAAAACTTCTCTAGGCAGTCCCTGCTTCCAAAGCTTTGCTTTTGTTTTCCGTTTTTTCCTACCACGTTCCTCCCCTCTCTCCCCACTCCTTACCCTCCCAAAGCCAGCCCCTTTCCCCTGGTCAGCAGCAGGACAAATTGCTGCCTTTGCTAAACGCTGGGTCGCGGCCAGTTGGCACACAGCTTGGCTGCCGAGGGCTGCTGGCCCTGTCCCCTCGGAGACCGCACGTTTCACGTCAGGGCCGCATGTGCAGCGGTCACTGCAGGGCGCGAGGCTGGAGCGCCGCATGCAGCCTCCAGCACCCTCGCCAGAAACCCATTGCCTAGTGCCACCCGACTGCGTTAAACATAGCTGGCAAAGCAAGTACCAGGCTGCTTTGTCTCGGCGAGTTTTCCTCTCATCACAGCTGATTTCAAGCAGCCGAGGAGTCCCTGTGTAGTAATTACTCAAAAGTCTGCTGCTTTAACAACGTGGCATGTTCTGAAGAGGAGACTCTGGTATCGGAGCCAAAATATACTGAATCCACTTGCTGGTCTGGCTCCCACCGAGATTACAGAGATCAGGCTATGAGAACACTTTGAGCCAGCATGTCTCTGCAGCCTCCACTCCAGGATGTACTGCAAAGGACACGTACTGTGCATGCTTTGGGGGTGGAAACGTGCTTTGCACTCTATTTGTGTGAACAAAGCTGGCAGCTTGGGCGGATATTGTGGAGCAACGAAGCTCTATTGTGTTTGCCAGTCATCACGAGAATCAAATGAACAAATTTAGAATAAGCAGATTGGACTGAAGTTCCTTTAGCAGAAAACAGGCAAAGACTAGTCAGGCTTGGTAAAAGAGAATATGGGATATTCTTCCTAAAATAATCCATAGTAAGCACGGGAACAGCAACATGAGCTGCCCATTTTGCTCTTGGTGTAGTTGCTCAAGCTCTGTCTCTTAGATTATGCAGTGAATCTGGCAAGATAGAAAATAAATTATTCGTGCTTCTCAAATTTTAAAAATGACTAAATTATAAGCTTCAAACCACATGCATATTACCAGCAGGGGAAAAAAAGCGCTCTGCACCAAGCCAGGTGACTCAGTTCACAATGACAAGGAGCACAGGAGCAGCAAAAAGATGCAAAGGAAGAGACTCCATCTAAACCAAAGGGTGACCTGACAGTCCCCAAAAGGATGTTTTGCACAGATTGCTGATAAAGAAAAATGAATGACTGAAGAAGCGCACAGACCACATCACCAGATGAAGATGGAAAAAGACAAACAAACAAACGGAGCCTCTCAACAGGACAGAACACAAACATGGTATATTTGGGACTGAAAATGCCAGCAAATTCAGATCCCCCTCTCCCTCAGTAAGCTGAAATGAGGCCAGACAATGTTCCCGTTAGAAGCTGTTCTGGCTACTTCCTTCAGCTGTGAATCCAGAGAGGTGTTCGGGCAGGAATGACAAATATTTCCAAAAGGGAACAACTGTTCTGCAACAAGTGCAAAGCAGAACACTGATCGCTCACTGCACCTAATTCACCATGGCATAGGCAGAAATAAAAGTTATACAGGTTGTATGACCAGGGATATTTTAGGTGGATCTCTCCTACTTTATTCAATATGCATACATAGCACATAATCAGTACACTTACAAAATTAGTTTGAGGGAAAAAAATTACTTAAAGCTCCTTTCAAAACCTTCAAAACCAGACTGGTCCCAGTCTGCTAGGTGTAACATAGCTTACTCAAACCTGTAGTCTCAAAAAGGTTAGTCTCATAAAACATTTTACTTCGAGGGGAAAAAAAAAGGTGTTATAATGTCAATTCAGTGTCCATGAGAAGAGTGCTATTCTGACAGCATGTATGGGAAATCACTAGATTTCTATACCAGTAAGAAGCTGCAACCCTGCTGGGTTATTTGCTGCAAGGAAGACTAGGAAATTTCTGGTGCAACTACCCTTGTTTGTATTACTCTTTTGCTGTTTGCAAGAGTTAACTCAATTCTTCGTGGTTTTACACATCTGCAAAAGGGCAAGCATGTTTCTGTTTAGGAGTGGGACAAGATAATACAGATGTCTGTACCAAAATCCCTCCGATCACACAAAGGTTTCAGAAGAAAACAAAGGATTTCTGAAAACGTTAAAATATCAGACACATAAGACACTGGCAGGAAGACAGGCTTTTAGGGAAACCAACTGCCTTATTCCCAGCAGTTAAGGCATGTCTGCTAGAGCAATGCAAACCACTGCTTGGGAATAACATACAAGCTTCTATTTCAATGCCTCAAACCTGCTGCTATTTCACTGTGAGAAACGACTCACGTATTTTGGGTTGTCACCATGGCTACACAAAGCAAAGTCTCCAAAAAGTTCCAACACTGAAATGTGGGTGCTGGAGTTCAGAGACCCTTTCTTACACAGCACAGTGACCCGCAGCTGCCCACTCAGAAAAGGCAGCCACTGAGTGTCCCTCACTTGAAAGGCATACCTACGCTCTTCACAGAGATCAAAGCCACAGCAAATGAATCTCTGCCCTATGCTAAGGGACAGACCTTCACAAGGAAAAGGACAGCTTATTTGCCATTCCAAACGCAAAATTTCACTGATGACTTTTTGCTAGGGCAAAGGAGGCAGCAGAGAATCATGCAGAATGAGTAACTGCCCAAAAATATTCCACAGACTATCTTTTTTTTTCCTCTCATGGATAATGGATGAGCCCCGAGGTGGCAGTGACTTTCAGCAACTACCAGCCCGGACCTGGACGTGGATCAGTAACCTAATTATAACATGCTTTTTGCCTCTTCCATGAGCTAGTCAAGTATCTCAACAGAGACACAATGCTCCGCGTGTGTCTGATCACCCCAAACTGTTGGTGGTTAATTCCAAAAGCGTATCCTCACTTAAAAACGATAGTTCTACCACAAATTAAACTATTACAGCCAGGAGTAAAATTAGGTTCCACATTTGTACTGTCTAAAATATCAAAGGCATGATTAACAAAGTCTTTTGTTCAAGATCTCCGGAGTCCTTGAGGTAATGAAAACTGGGTCACAGAGTTATTTCTCTTAAAAGTTTAAAGCAAATGCCACGCTCGAGCAATACCTGCTCTGTGACTCATGGAATATGAGGGCTAGAGAAGGGAAATGCTGTACCAAGACACCCCGAGCAGCAGCAGCACCCCTGCCCCCACCAAGGGGAGGAAGGGGGGGGAGGCACAGCAGATGATTTTGAACAGTTTCCTGTTACGATCCCTTGAAAGAAATCCAACCGTACTTTCACCCTGCTTTCTGTTTTCTGAATTTCTCCTGACAGTTGGCTCTTGCGTTTGCCAGAACCACAACAAAGGACGGCCTTGAGTTTCCACACAGGCCATTTTCTCCCTCTACTCTTCTCTGATCATCTCACAAAGGTATTATTGTTGCTGGCTCACTGGGGCTCAGTGCACCTGAGGCAGATCAAAGGCACTTTTTAATGCCCGCCTGACCACACAGGTCTCTCTCCCACTGCATTAAATTAAACTCGATGATTAATCTCTGTAGCCCTGAGGGTCCCTCGGTGCACATGGGGAGAGAAAATATATATTTCTATCAAAACACAAGTATAATATACTTTCATTTTATAGCCCTAATTAAAAAAAGGAACAGCTAATTCCAGCCAAATGCAGCTGCGTATAGGTCTCGTTAAAACACAAATACAACTGCTCTGTGTGCTCCACGTTTATTTCATACAGTATATGCAGGTAATAGATAAAAGAGCAGTAAACCAAAATCTTTTCATAGATTAAAACCAGAGAAGTTCAGAATTGGCTTATTGTCTGTTGGCTAGAGATTGCTATACTCCGATCAGTGGAGTGAAAGAAGGCAGTGAAGGAAATGATTATAAAATGCTGAGTAGTTATATTTAAATAAACCCAAAACTGCACAAGCATCTATCCCTGAGCTTGCATTCAAACCATTAAGAGCCTTAAAAGTTTCTACCTTGCCTATGGCGTGCAGCCTATGTAGGCTTTGGGCTAGCTTTAATGACAGAACAGAACATCGATTCACATCAACACGGACTTCACCACGCCACTTCTGTTACATTAGCACAGCTAATGGAGCCACGTCTAACGCTGTCACGGAGCTCACACACTGAAAGTGCTGTTAAAGTCTCTATGCTGACATGCTTTGCTCCAGTTTGGCGAAAGAAACAAACTGCAGTTGTGAACTGGGTCTACATTGGAACTTACCAATGTACATAGATTAAAAATTAATAAATAACCATACTCATGTCCTCCTCCAGGGTGAGTTATAGTAAAGGAGTAAGTTACAGCCAGCTGGCCCATTTCCAGCTGCTCAGCGTTGCCCTCAGACCTTTTTGGGAAACTGTCTGAGAGCTCCTTAGCTCATTGCAGCCCAGCATTATGTCTCTATTAACCCAGCTTAGCTTAATGATTTAAACTAACTCAGCTAAATGAAACAGGTTAGGAAGAGTTCACACAAACAGATTATTCTGAAGGGGCAGAAACCTCCATCAAAAGAAGTGGAAATAACAAAAGTAGAGGCAGGCTTGGAAGGGCAGCATCTTCCCCCAGAGACGGTAACTGCAGGGTGCCTTACCCACACCTTGATTGACACTGAGATACCAATGTGATTTTTCAAAGACAGAGTAAGCTAAGAGTGGTGTAGTTAGAGGTTTGAATCTCTTACTTGGGAAGGAACCCAAATATATTCCAATAGTTGTACGGGATTTAAGCTTTTGTTAAAAAATGCTCTACTTCACAAGACTGGGATTATTCATATCTTTAAATTCAATCATGTGCTTAAATGCTTTGTTGAACTACAATCCATGTGACAAGACCATTTTAATATGTGCTGTTACTACAAAGAAAACTTACAGATTCTGCTAAACCTGACATTTTATTATTGCCTTCCTTTCTTTTTCTCTACTGGATATCTCTCTCCATGAAGCATGTTAGTCCTCTCTAAAGCCTCTAGCACTCCCACTGTCATTTGCTCATTCAGGAAAAAACAAGTTATAATCAGTCCAAATTTAAGAGCAAAATGAGTTTTAAATAAAAAATGTGGCAGAAAAGGGTACTTATCTAAATGGAATGCTTTCAGACTCATACATTTTAAAAAGGTATAAATTTCAAAGGCAGACACTAAATTTTAATTGCAATTTCAGAAAAAGCTTTTGTATTAATTCACTGAGAAAAATTAGCAAAGTGAAAATTGCTTATCGAGGTTTTTCTTTTTAGTCATGATACGGATCATAATTCTATAGATCATGGCAACTTGCAGAGGTAGAACGATTTATATTGATTAAGTGAAGTGGTGATGGAGAAGGGCTGTGACTGGAGACATGTACTCCTTCTCCAAAGACACTATTCTGTAACACATTAGTGACAAGCTTGTCACAGATAACTCAAGCTCAGATTTCAGCCTGCTCTTTAAGCCACTCTAGCATCGCGGTTTTTACTTTTCATGTCATTTTTCAGTATTGATTTCTACTACTATTAAAGTCCTTGCTTAATAGCAAATGCATGGTAATATATAATTAATATCCAAAGTTAAAGATAGAGTTACCAGAAAAAAAAAAAAAAAAAAAAAAGAAGAAGAAGAAAAAAAACAAGGCAACAGAAAAGGGTGAGAGGCACAAAGGTCATTTTTTCCCTTCAAACACATTAGTTACTGTATTCTGTACAAATTAGGACTATGCATACAACCTACCCCCATGTGGCATGAAGATGTTCCACAGATCATAGCAACTCGTGATGTAATTGGCTGGTTTTCACATGGCAGGTTATGTCCTTTCACATCTGCTCCAATTACTCCTATTAAAATAAAATTAAAATTCGATTTTAAAGAAGAGCAAGCCAACCCTCACAAAACAGTGCTTTTCCACGCACAAATAATTGCCAAATATCTCACACCGCTACTGCAAATCATAAGTCTACTTAGAAAATAAACAAAGCTATAAAATAGATGATAAAATGTTTTATTATTATTATTAATTACAGAGGCATGATGACACGAGATGATTTCTTGTTCATGTTTATCATCATAATCTTTAAGTGTTATTTCAACTATAAGCTGACCTTTGGTTATCGTTGACCTCCTAGGTAGTACACTAACATACGGAATAAAAGACTCCCTTGCTAGGAAAGGCACTACAGCAGGTATGTTTATTTGGTGACAGTTTATCTTGCATATACTGTATGATGGGTTTTGTCAGGGGACAAGTTGAAAAATTGAATAACTTGACAGGAGACTGGAAGGCTGCCAAGTTTGTTGTCTTGCCTGCTGCTGCTGTCTTGTCCATGTCAGGGAGAAGCATCCTCAGGAGGAGAGATTCCTCCTTCCCTAAGAGGAGCTGTGCTTGGCTATGAGGAACTTCTGCACGCAGGACAGGAAGGATGACAAATTCAACAAGCACTCAGCTCACAGCAGGAATTTATACCAGGAGATGCCAGAGAAGAGCCAGGAGTTTGCTTACAGATTTGGGGCAGATCTACAGCCAAATGCAGCATGCATGTTATTATGTTTAGATCAATTAAGGGCAGGCTGAAGTGGAAATTCTGCCCTCTCCTTCTTCTCTTAGGTTGCATTCTTGTGTTACATTGCCCTGCATCCAGCAAACTGCAGCAGCACGACAAGAAATGTTCTTTGGTTTGTCTTGTTTCTCTTGACCATTATTGTTCAATCAGATCATTGTTGCCAATCCTACAAAAACAAAAATAACAACAATCTTTCTCCATACTGTAGGAGGATGGCAAAAACGTTTGCTGGACATTTTGTATTTTCAAAATCAAAGATTTTAAGAATTGAAAGATACCAAGTATTGTGGTTAGCATGCTACACATCATTAACACCTTCTGGTTTAGGTTGCCATTGCAAGATTCTATTATCAAACCAATCTGTTGGGCTTCGTCGTATCAGGGTTGTCATGGTATTATAATGGTTGAAAGTTATTAAAATAATCAGAAAATTAAGGGCTAAATTTTAGTGTCTTTCCTTATAAGGAAAAATCTTTCCTTATACCCCTTCATCTTAGCCGGCTTGTGACTACATCGAAGCATAACTGTCATACACAAAGCTTATTTGTAAGGAACAACAGAAAACTAAAAGTAATGTTTCTAATGCTTTATTTTTCACTGCTCAAGCAGAGATGTGCAGGAGTTTATATTAAGAATTGTGGATAGCATTATCTAAAAGGCAGTTTCCTGTAGTAGAACATACTGTATTAAAATTTCTAAAAGGAGTTAAAAATACTGTTCATGCTTCAGAGCGAAGAAATATTAAACCAATTCGTCAGCATATGTTGCAAATGTATTTTCATGAACAATACAAAATTAAAGAGCTTCATGTTTAGATATTTTTTTAATCGCTATGAAAATCTGCATCTGCAAAATATGCATTCTGCAGAATATGCCTTTTGGGTTTTACTGAAATCAGTGGAATTTTGTCAATGGCTTTAGTGTTTAGAGTTACTGGAGTCTTCCTATTTGTGATTAATTTAAGTCAGATAGCAAACAATAATAGTAATACTGAAAACTTATATGTTTTTATTAACCAAAAATAATGTAACTATTTTTAGAAGTCACTTTTATCTTTAATTTAGTTGAGATTTTTCATAATCTAAGGCAGACTAAAGATTTTGTGAAGGTTCTGAAGACAGACTGAGAACAAGTCTGCGTATCACACAAACTCTAGGACAGATTTTATTAAAACAATCAATGCTAAGCATTCATACTTTTGGATCTCTTCCACAATGACAAAGTACTTCAGATACTGAACAATAAATCCTCTAGTTTTGCTGAAACAATGCTGATCTCTTTTTATGAGATCAGTCCCAAAAGACTGGCCTCCCATACTCACATTTTTATCTGTAGACTCTTTTAAATTGGTACAGTAGGTCAAAATGAAAGACATCTCTATTTGGCTTTTAGGTTTTTACCTTTTTGTAATAGGTATCAGATGGACTGATTGAGGAGTCATACATGACCTCTACTGACATACGTATTAAATAATTCTTTATCTTTACCTTATTTTACTCAAAACTTCAAAGCCTTTATAAACTCCAGGGACCTGTCCAGCAAAAATATACTTTATATCCAGCCAAAAGCAGATATGAACAGCACATCAAAAGTTATTAACACTGAAAACAACATGTCCATCATGCTGTTTTGGTTTAGCCTGCAGGATGCAAAAGGGCTGTTTTCCTCACTCTCCTACTACAGGCTATTTTCAAAACCACAAGCAGAATTTGTTCAAGAATGAGAGTAATGGCACCCACTGGATGTTATTGTCCTGCAAACTAACCATGTGTACAAGCCATATCCTTAACACAAATTGTAATCCTTAGTATATAATCCTCAAACTACATATAGCATAAATTCCTCGTAACAGATTTTGTAAACTTTTTTCTTTTATCTTCTATTTCTGGACTGTAGTCTTATAGAGATTTTGGTCCCAAACTCTAAAGAGGTTTGAGATGCTGCAGATAATTCTCCACTTTTTAATAAATACTTCGCTGTACACACAGTATGAAGACAGGAAGACAAACAGAAACTCTCTGATTAAACATTCATGATTTAGCCATTGCAAAAATGTTTACTAATACATATTTCTAGCAAAAGATCTGATGTTATGGTCCAATTAGAAAAAAGTGTAGGTGGCTATGAAGGGGTCCATTGGAACTCACCAAACACCTGTTTTAATACAATGTTAAATTTAAAAACAAGGACCTCATTTAAAATATTTTTCTCAGAGCTTGTTGGCACAATACTATTTGTATTTCAGACCAGCTTATCATTACACCCATTTCAAGAATAAAAACCAGCCAACTGCCATAGTTGTAAACACATTTTTGTGCACCTATATATCATATGATTTGATCAGTTAGGATACTGATTGACACAAGCTGATTTTTAAATCAGTCTCAATAGTGAGGACTCAACATATCTACAACTATGACACTAAAACTCACTCTTCCTTGCTGCATATATTCCTTTCTGCAGCTGGTCAAAACAAAACACTGGATCCAGAGCTAATTCTTCTGAGGTAATAAGAAAAGCAAGAGATTACAGAAACAAAATTACAGAAGTAAATGGATTTAAACATATAAGAAGTTCCAGGCCACAACTTCTAGAAGAATAAATAAGATTTAAAACACCACAAAATATTTGAAACAAAACTGGTACTTTAGCAACTAATCATATTTCATTTAGATCTAGATAAAAATATTCTGATGAGCAATAGATTTCCATTGAACAGTACTGCTTCAATAACACTGAAACTTTCTGAGGTAAATTTTTTTTCTAACCTACCAAACTAAAAAACCTCAATTTCCTGCTGAAAGTTACATTGAATCACTTTGTTTTTGACTGTATTTAGATAAGGACAAACAGCATAGTATGAAAATGAAGGACTTGAGCCTCACCAAACATACTTCAATACAGCTGAAACTGAGCATATCAGAATATTGTGCTGGAAAAGGAAAGGAAAAAACAAACAAACAAACAAACAAAAAATAGAACTCTTAGGCCTTCCACTCCAGCTATGGATAAAATACTGAAAGCCTCAGAAGGGAATTACCTTTCACCAGCCAGTTCTCCCTCCACTCTTCTTTGCTACGAGAACTGCTTACTTTTGTTTGAAAACACAGCATTTACATACTCTTACCGCTAGAGGAAAGGCACTGCTTTTGCTATATATTCCATATTCTGCTAGCATAAATGTATATGAAAAAAGCTCTGCTGCGTTACTTAAATAAGGGATGAATTGCTCCTAATACTAAGAAGGGAGACCAACTATGAACAAGCCTCAGACATGTCTTCTCCCTCGAAACTGAAACTTTTTATTTTTCTTACTTATCCCCACAAAATTTTGAGCAATAGAAGATGTAAACTGTCATCTTGTTGGCTTGCCAACCCAATGGTGTCTCAGCTCAGGAATTCAAAGTGGAACTAAAAGAAGTTAATGCACAATTTGGAAACCCAGCTGCAAAGAAATAAACAGTGATATTTAAGGACCTTGCTATAAACAGATATTCAACATTAGTAGTTATTGTGAGGATTTTTTTATATTTTATTTTAGTTATACTATTTCATAAGAATAGCATCAGAGCAAATTGCTGGATACAAAACAGGCTGTGCAAAAAAATGCCTAAAATTAATTCAGTACATTCCTGTTTCCAAGAATAGTAAATATGTGACTGAGTACCTAGTCCTCCAGCATGTGCATCAATGAGAGATGCTGCTACTGCAATCCCTTCTGGGAGACCAAGATCTTTTGCAGCTTCTGCCGTTAGACCTTTTCCAACAGACTCTCCAGGAGACAAGACGTGGTTTCCTGGGCAGACACAAGAAAAAACATACACCTGTCAATTTACTAAACAGAAAAACAAACACGTATGTTATTACAAGAACTCTCTTCCTCTCCCTGAAGTTAGTGTGGTACATACAAAACAAAAAGTGTATCAAAGAACTCTATCTGATGAAGAAATACATTTCATTATGTGTCTGTATAATAAGCACAACCATGCTAGATCAAGCTGCCCCACAGTAATTTTAAAGTTCAAAAGCATTCAATGTCCTGTCTAGCCGTGGAGAAAGATTTTGCCCCGAGCAATTACATTCTGCTTGGCACCTTTCCAGGAGATATGAAATAATTGTGCAGAAATTCCAAGTTCTTGGGAAAGCTGCTGACTACACTGCCCACAGCCATTCCCTGTGTGCAGGAATGGGATCCAGCTCAGCCCAAGCTCACAACCCCTGTTGCATAAGACAATGACCAGATTTATTTTTCCTTCCGATTTCCACCCTCTCTGAGAGTTTCCACTAGCAATAAGTTGGTTATAACAACAGAAACTCTGAAAGAGAAACTGGCTAAACCAGCAAATTCCTGCTATTTCAGCTCTACTTCTTCATAGGCTTAAACCATCCACTTCTGGGACATCGCTGGAAGCACGAAGAACGTTATAAAAATTATGGTCACTCCAAGCACAGTCGGTGCAACCCTTCACTCTGCCTTGACACCAAGGAGCCTATGTCAGGTCCTGTCTGCATTGGCCTCCACTGTCATAACACATTTATTTTTTTTTTCTAGCTGAAAGAGATATTGTTCAGTAATTAAAACATGGTGATAGAGGTAACTCAGGGGTTAGGACAAACCTAGATTCAGGAAACTTTCCGAATTTAAGGACTCTCCCGCACCCAGCAGCCTTCTCTCGGGCAGTGGAGTCTAACCAAAGCCAAGACAATGACTGGCAGCTCCTGGAAGCGCACACACTTCTCTATTTATCTAAAGATTTGGTGGGTGAGAAGCACTGAATGGCACAGCAGGAGCTCTCACACACCTTCCTGCCAATACCATGGCTTTAAGTCAGAGACATGCTCGTTTAATAGTACATATCTTTAGCATTACTCAGTTCAGCAAATCTTCAGGGCAGAGTTGACAAAACTCCTTTTTAAGAAAGAGAAGCCTACTTTCACAGTTGATTCGAGTGAGAATGTTACACCTAAAAAGCATTTTGATGTGTAGAAAGGAAGCAACACATTGTCCACAACAGAGGTCAATTAAGGGGAACAGCGTATCATATATTAGCAGGAACACAACAATGCTGATAAGCATTATCTTCTAAAAATAGTTATGCTACCTTACTGTTTGTTGAAAAGAAAGTTATAATATTAAATTCACAGATGGAAAGTGCGTCTTTAATGTTACATATCACCGTGGCAGAAGACCTTTGGCTTTGCTGCAGGCGATGTTGGTTCTTCACTAGGGAAGGCGCCCACGCCCTGACTGAAGCCACGCATGGGGCACTGCGATCAGACAGCACGCAAACTGCTCCGTGCTCGCTGTGCCAAGAGTTTCTGTTCTGTCAACGGCCACACCTCTGTCTCTGAAATGTCAGGCTGAATCTCTTACTGGAAATTTAAAACAAATATGTATGGCCAAAACTTCTGACTTGGCTTTGGGTTTATATTCGATTATTAGGCACAGCAACCAGAAGTTGTCATTTCCAGCTCTCCACTAAGTTATACGGGAAGAAGAGAGAGAATCCTTACATCTCCTCATCAAAAAGTGGTCTACATTTTATTAATTCTCAGTGTAAACTCAAACAATTGTGCTAGCTGTTACAAGAGGTGTATTTTTTGTGATTTTTTCCCTCAATAAGTTTTGAGAGCAGGATGTTTCTCTTTAAGAAAAGTTTTGTGTTTTCTTTTGGTTTCTTAACACATCAGAAAATAATCCAACTTGTGTGCTTCACCTGCCATCCAAAGACCCTACAGGTGGAAGGAAGTTCAAAAGAGTTCATGCAGCTAAAACCACATCTTTTTCTTCAGAACCAGTTACATGACCTGAAAGCAGACAGATACCTTGTATATACAGCATGAGATTAAAGCAATCTGATATAAAACCTCTTTCCAGGCACTCCATTCCACTGGCAGCTTGTTTGTATCAGTCATACTGGTCAGATATTTTAATGTGTTATTACTATGTGGTTAAGCTCCATTTTAGAGATCAGACCTACTAAAAAAAAATCTTATCCTACCAGCTTCTCAATTATTGTATTTCTAGTTAATAAGCACTAAGGGAGCAATTCCAGAGATAAAGAGAATGTGCTGCTTCTAAGGGCAGCAGCAGCAAATGACCCTATTGATTCCTTTGGCACCAGCGATAGATCTAAGTGGCCAGCACTGCTACCCCCCATGGGCATCAAGTGGGTGACGACGTGTCCAGGGATGGCTTCCTGTGAGTTGAGGATACAGCATAATAAACTTGTATTTTAATAAATTCATTAAAGGTAGGGTTTGGCCAGCCTGTTTTAGGTAGAGCTGAGCAACTTCTGGACTGAAAGCAGCACTTCCTGACCACCTGGGAAGTGACGGCAGGCTGAAGTCACCCATTACAAGGAGCACAAGGAGGAGTCTCCTACATCACCCAGGTCTGGGAGTGCAGCAGCGAGAATGCCAACTCTACCCCTCTACTTCATCCTCCCAGCTTTAGAAATCCCTGAAAGCTCTGCTACGTGCCTATGTTCTTAAGGAGCTTTGTAAAAGAGAAAAAGCAGGCTCTGCATGGCCACTCCTGTCATCACAAGAGCTGCTTCCCCACCCACACAAGAGTGAGTAAGTAGGTGTGGAATGGGCCGAGACCTAGAAAGAGAATTATCACTCCCATGGTTTACTCCTCACCAAAAAAACGAGAAAACTCAGCTAAGCATCAGTGTGCCTACAATCTGTAAGTATAAAGCTATGGAATGATAAAAACAAAACAAACAAACCAAAACATAAAAAGCAACCAAAGAGGAGCCACAACTAAAAAGCAAAGGATTTGAAACAGATGGTACTTCAGGACTAAGCAAGGAGAGAATGAGGAGATTCTTACTTGAGCAAAAGGCAGTGGCTTGAGAAGTCAAGGGACAGCTACTACAAAAACAAAGGCATTACACAGCTACCCAGCAGGACTTCAGCAGCAGGTGCTGCCACCCTTAAATCCTACCTGTCAGGGAAAGAAGCTGTCAGAGAGAGAGGAAGGGAAATGAGAACCGCCTGCACACAGAGGCCGTCAGTGAGAGCATTACAGGAGGCTGTGTAAAAGAGGCAGTGAAAGGAACGAGTCTCCTCAAGACTCCTGCCAAAGTAAATGCATCGAGTCTTTTGTTTACAGTAGTCTCCTGTGCAAGTCATTTACCTTTGCTATAATGATTTCCAAAATTAGACCTACCCAAACAAACCCATAATGGCTGAAGCTGGAGAACTTTCTCTTTCACATTCGTACAGCTGTTTCACTAACGCAGTGCCTCCACAACCTTCTCATTTTCTGTGAGACGTACTATTTCTAGCTATTTTTCCCCTATAAAGCAGCAAGTTTACAAAAGGAAAAAGCTGTCTGAATCTCTTCCTCCTCTTTTATCCTTTTTCGAAGACTGATGTTCGAATTTGCTATGATCAGGTTTTGTTTAAGGAATTTATGTGGTACCAGTGACCCTCTACCTTTTCAGGCAGTTTCCACAGCAACTAGCTATTTACCAGACGTAACACACCAGGCAGACAATACATCTTCAGTCAACTTCGGTGATCAGAATCCACCCTACAGTCTTACTAATATTTAACAGAAGTAGGGATTTTTTCATACACAGACCTTTTTCAAACAAAAGCAGAGCGCAGCAGGGGCCCGGTTGACTCAGCTATGACATACCCGTTCACTTGAGAACAGCTTTCCTTCCATCACGCAGAACACGGTTGCACTGCATATGCAATTATATTTGGCTGCATATGTGCATAAAAATACAGAAAAAAAAAGGAAAAGGGGCTGTCCCTTTTCTTCACTTGACACAAGCAAACTTGAAGGGATGTAAAAATCCCGTGTTGAAATCCCTGCAGCCTCAGCAAGAAGCCCAGCCAAAGGACACGTCCGATCTATATTTTACAAATACTCCTCCAAAACTGGTCAATCTAAACACTTTTTAATTTAAAAGACAACACACAAAATAAATATGCTGTTAAATAAATGATTTACCATGTGGATTGGGAAAGTCATTTACTTAAATAAAATGGTGCTAAATAAACATCACGGGAAACTGGAGCCCGGTACAAAGAAGGGCCATCCATCCAAATGGATCTCATAATAAGTTATGTAAGAGTTTCTTCCCTTCTCTGAGCCGCATTGTTATAGGTTTTGTGGTGCATTTTCTCCAAAGATTTTGTAATACCTAGAACAGCACATTTAGGTGCTTAGTTCATTACAAAGCTTGCAGGCAATCTCTGATATTTGTGTTTTATAACAGAAGCATTGTAGAACGCCAGAATTCTGGGCTATGCAAGGAACCTGAGTGATATAAATCTTCCGTTATGCCATCCCAACCCTACCTACATAAAACATATTACTCACTCTCCCACCCTATTACATACAATACTCACATTTAACTGAGGTGCGACTGATTGTTCTGCAATTTTTAAACCTAGCTGATGGGCAGATCATTAAGAGATGAGGGAAACAGGATAACGATGTGGACTAGAAAATAATACTCACTTTTCTTAGTACTGAAAGTATGGTGGTTAGAAGAGCGTTAGAAATGATCAGACGTGCTTTGTTTTTAACATGGAAATATCTTCCATAAAATTTCCCACGTGGTAGTTGAAAACTTTAGAATTTTCTTTCAGGAAAACCCAAACAAATTGCGATATTATAGGCCACTTTATTTAAAAGTGAGAAAACCAGTTGGTTAAACAAAGTCATTTTGGCTTTCTTCATTTCCAAATTAATCTCTGTCTATCTGAACTGCCACAGCAGCTTGAGGCAAGTCTAATTCGGGTCCTTTCCATCCCACCCTCCCATACAGCTTATGCCTTTCACTGATCTACAGCTCAACTACCTAACATGGAATTACTTAAGGCAGACGTTAGGTTGCTAAATACAGGCAAAAGCAGGCAGATCGTCATTCATTAAGCTGAAAAGTAAACTGGTCTGCAGACCATAGGTGCCTACTTCAACAAATACGACTTCCTTCTTGTCCAAATGAAAAAGAGCTACGGCATGTATAAATGGAAAGCTTTCCTGGTTGAAGGTCAAAAGAAAAAGAAAATAAAAATCAACATTCTGCATCACTGGATCATTAGGCAAGTATACTGATGGACGTGGTTGGGTTGTCGTTACTAGATTTCAGTGAAATAGTGCAGAATGAAGAGTCCTTATAACGCATGGTTCACTACTCACTAGGCTGACATGCATATGGGTATACAGTACATGTATTTAGATGGCTACATAACTAGGTGTAAATTATTTGCATCCAAACTCAGCTGCATTACGTCATATTTCTGCTTGCAAACTGTAATTTCAGTATGTTGATTATTACCATTTCTGACACTTGACAGTACAATATTCCTTACAGTCTCTCCAGATACTGTACCTCAACAAGCATCGTCAGCTTGGATGACGTGACTATTGCTGTACTTTCAGAGTTGCAAGTAATCAGACTGTGGTTTGGTACAATACATCACTTAGATTGTACAGGCAATTTAACTTGTACTAATTATGGATTACTACACAACAGAATGTTTTTTTATTACTTATTATTTTTTTTAAAATATAACTCAAATGATAGCATCTCCTCTTTGAAGAAATAATTACCCCTTTTCAAAACTGAAAGAAATGACAGACCAAAAATAACCCGATCAGTTACCGAAAGAATGCTTTTGAATCTTTCAGCTAAGCTTCTGATACTTGTACAGTCTTATTCCCCACCACATTCACACGGTATCCACTTCTAATACCCATACTGAGAAGATACTGATGCATTATAAAGGGTTCAGAAATGAGTTGGAAAAGCAATTATAGGGATTGACAAGTATGACAGTTCACATAAGAGTTTTGGTGAAAAACCTTGAGTAGCTCAGTGTTTTGCTTTAGCAGAAAATTTCAGTCTGTGCAGGTCAGGCATGTCACGACAGTCTGGCAGACCAGAGTAAGAAGTTAAAATTTAGATGAAAAATGAACTATTTAATTAAGTCATTAATTTTGAGCAATGAGAGCAACTAACAATCAACAACCTTTATGTCTGAAGTGGGCTCTGTCACAGAAAATTATAGAGTCAAGTCTGGTTCTAAGATACACTTTAAACTACTTAAACATCAATTTTAGGGAGTACAACAGCCTCTGACTTAGAGGATGTCAGCAAATTGTTTGAAATAGCCCTTCTGGTTTTATAAATCCTGACTCAAAGCAGACATCTCTGTTTTAAAAATCATCTCAGCATGAGGCTTGAGCAAAAAAGGCGATGAACAAATCAGGACCAGGGAGATGATGATCCAGGTAAAAAGAAGAAATGACCTACAACTTTTCTGGGAACTGATGGTGGTTTTTTTTTTCTTTTTTCTTTTTTTCTCCTTCTGCTTTCCTTTTTTTTTTTTTTTTTTTTTTTAAGTATTGTATGAAAAAGGATGTCAACTTAACAGATTTAAATATTAAGCAATCACAACAGGCTCAAAGTCTGCTCAAAGCTTTGCCTATGACTATTAAAGTCAAAAATTTCAAAGAAAAAGTTCCTAGTTTTCATACTTTCTATAAAGAAGTTTGGGAGCCCACAGTGGGTAGTTCATTATTATTATTATTATTTTGAAAGCTCTAAGCTTTTAATACTAGTCATCTAACCTACAATGAAGCCCAAAGATGAAAGAACAGAGCACAACACTCCTCACCTCTTGCATGAGAGAGGAGAACTGGAAAGGTACAGTCTGCCAGCAGAACCCAACCTGATGATGAAGAGGATGACTGATGGTTCTCTTCCTTTGAGTGGAAGAGGAATTAAAAATTGTCACCCAGGAAAGGCATTGAGATAAACCTGAGCTGTCTTATTCATTTTGAAGCAGTTTAACCCAGCCTATTGAAGAGCAGTTATTGGAAAGAGCAAGAAAATCTCAGGTGGAGAACTCAGATGACAGGACGTTCAAGAAATGGGCAGGCAAAGTCCTGCACTGCAGTGGAAGAACCCCATGCACGAGGACAGTCTGGAGGCCGACTATAATGAGAAAACAAAAAGGTCGTGGAGCTCCTGGTAGGCACCACATCGAATACAAGCCAGCAACAATGTGCACTTTGAGCAGTGAAGGCAAAGCCATCCTGGGCTGTATTAGGAAGAACATCACCAGGTTGATGGAAGTGATCCCTGCTCCCTCCTCAGCACTGGTGAGACCACATCTGCAGTGCTGTGTCCACAGCACAGGAGAAACACGGACGTAATAGAGCAAGGCCAGAGAATGGCCCCAACGACAACAGAGGCATGTCATGCAAGCAAGAGGCTGAGAGCTGAGACTAAGCCCAGTGATGAGAGGGCTCTGGAGGGAGATCTTACCAATGCATATTGATATCTGATCAGAGGGAGTGAAGATGACAGTACAAGACTCTTCTCAGTGCCACCCAGCAACAGGACAAGAGGCAATGTGAAACAGGTTGCCTAGACAGACTTTGGAGTCTCCATCCTTGGAAATACTGAGAAAAGAAAAACACCTCAACTGGACACAGCCCTGAGCGACCTGCTGTGGATGACCCTGCTTTTGAGCAGGGAGGCTGGACTACATGATCCTCAGGGGTCCTTTCTGACCTCAACCATTCATATCATTCAGTGATGTCAAAATTAAGAAGAAAAAAAAAAATCACAAGAATATGTTGTTTTTCTGAGAAAAAATATTTTTAACATCTTACTGCTGAATCATATATTATGAAATAATGCCTGAAGCTTTGAGGAAGGAGACACCCTAAAACCTCTTTGCACTGTGCCAGTTTCACCTCCTTCACAGTTGCTGCAGCTCTTGGACACGTTGAAATGACAGGAAGCCAGAAAAATGTTAGGATATTTGGAACACTCTTCACTTGTAAATTCCATGGATTCTGACAGCACATAAGTGTAAATATCCTGTGATTCATCCTTGTAATTTTGTTCAAAATTGTAACATGTTTTAATTTATTTGGGATAGGAAAATACAAAAGAAAGATAAAAGGACTCCATACTTAAGAGAAACTTCTTTCTTACTGTTCTCTATTATTTGCAAGGCATGGTGTTTGAAGTTCTTTGTTACAATCCAGTTTTATGAAGACCTGGCAGTTAGAAGCTGACCTGAAAAAATCTGTCTTTCTCAGCCTTCAAGGAAATCCCTCATATACATTGGAGGATCTAGCATCAAAGGCCTTGGAAAAGATAGAAAACTGGCTGAACTAATAGATTGACCATTTCCTTCTAGAGATCGGCTGAGGCAACCTGTGGAAAAGGGAAAGCATTCTTACTGAGGCTGGCTAAGAAGGAAGCATGGGTAGCAAACCCAGAGTGGAATTTAAGTAGAAGGGTGTAGAAGGACCAGAGGGTGTTCTTCCTTGCACCACTGTCACCTGCAAAGTCAAAATCAAACATGAAAGAATTCTATCAGCCTTACTCTAAAGCCAATAAAGAGAAACTACAGGTTCAGAGACAAGAAACAGCTCCAGAAAAGTGCTGCTTAAAGACAGGAATAAAACTGATCTCCAGACTACCTGATGTGAAAGTTAAAGGAAAAAAACAACGCATTTTAAAAAAATGTTTTATAATTTTATGAACAGGATTGGCAATGTTAATCATCTACAAAACCCGATCTTGTGATATCACAATCTGTGCATGCAACGGTTATATTCATTAGTATATTAATTACAAGTACTCTTAAATTCAAGGCAGACACTAAATTTCCATAAAACCTGTGAGATTTAAGAAATCCAAATACTCAGCTCTGCCTCAGATGTTCACAAAGATCTTACAGTTATCAGCCACGTATTTATTCACTTTTGAGGATGTGGCTCTAAACTCCTACTCAGGAAAGGCTGGGACGTGGGTTTAGAAAAATCACTTTCAACGAATTAAGTCTATTTAAAATACATGTATATTTAAAAAAATAAAATAAATATTTAAAATATATTTTTTTTAAAAAATAAGTAAAATCAGTGTGCCATCACAGATGAAAGAAGGTAACAAGCTGCTGTTTACGAAGGGTCAGTATTTTGGCCTTCAACACACAATCTACAAGAACGCTAAAACCTACCCTGCAGTACCTGCAACGTTCTCTTAGACAAATTGAGCCATTTTCAACAAGAGACCTGGCATAAAATATTACCATTCAATAAAAAATCATTATTTGGTCCCTTAAGTAGCCCCTGAAGTAGAGGGTTGTGGTGGAAATTTATCAGGCATTTTCCTCCAAATGGAATACAAGCTTCGGTACCCTAAGAGGTCTAAAGTACATGAAATTTTAACGGAATTGTTAATGTCTTTCTAGGTTTTATAATACCACAAAGAGATACTCATCATGCACTTTCGCCACAGCAGATAAATGCTAATGCTTGTAGTACACAGCATTTTCACAGTGGTTTTGAATACAAGCCATCCTCTACTCTCACGGTGGGCAAATTAATGAGATCAATAAATTTTGCAGTATTTCCAGATACAAATCTTTACCTTCACAAAAATGCTCGGTAAATTCACAATGTAGAGAAGGGACCACAAACAACTTCTTATGTGGATTCCCTGAAAGGTTAGCCTGCTCTGAGAAATGCAGAATGTCAAAGGCCTGGGAATTTTCATATGTGAACCCATGCTTTGATGTGGGAAACATTTGTGGAAGATGCAAAAGGTCAGAAGTGAGGGTCACCCTTATCAGCAAGGTTATATGTTAAGTTAAACTGAAACTACAAGAAGTGTACTACCTGGAACCACAAGCAGCACTCGTTACAGTAAATATATTTTTAAAGGGCAAGACATTTTAAAAGTGATGTTTAAAAGTGTATTTATCAGAATAAAGAAAAATTTACATTAAATAAGTTTTTCGCAGGTAATTTCCATAAATATTTTCAGTGTCATGAAAGCTAATGCTACTTCAAAAAAAACTCTAGTCATAGTGATTCATTGTCTGATTGGAAACAATACTAATTTCAATAGCAGATTTAAAAACGCGCAGCTTTTCTGCCTATTTTTAATTGGTAATTAAAAAAAAAAAAACAGCTAATTTTATCTTGTGATTTTTGCTTTGTTTACAATGAAATTATGATTCAGAGCCTAGAGCTGCTAATCTTTTAGGACAGATATGGGAGAAAAATACTACTATCTCTCTTTTCAATGGGAATGTGCAGGCATTAAAATCCATCCTCGTATTCAAGCTAAACAAACCTTGAGCAGAGGCATGTGGGCTTGGGCAAGCTCTACAGGAGAACAAAAAAGGAAATTCCACAAGAATTACTTCAGACTTATTAGGGCTTTGTTTTTATTTTTATTTGAGGAGGAGTTTTCAACCATGTACAGTTTCCCTCTAACCTACTCCTACTGAGGTTATCTGTCAATTTTGGGCTCCTTAATCTGCAAGGCAGCCAAGTGCACTGCTGAGGATTCGGCTCTGTTGGGTGTAGCACGTTATTATACGCCTCCTGAAAGCACACACAAGTTACTTATACAAAAGGAAGGCAATTTGTTTAATGTGCTGAAGTTAACAGCAGCCGAGGTTGTGCACCTCATGGGGCAGTGCCCTGAAGTGATATTAGAAATATAGCCTCAGCTGAGTTTGTGCAAGGCATAATCCTGTGTTTGCTGTGCTCAGTGTCTGTGGGCTCCTGGGAGGAGGTCTGTGCAGTGATGCTGCCTCACCACCACTGCTGATACCTCTGGAGCTGCTAGGAGCCTTCCTTCCACAAAATACAAGACAGTTCTGGCTGCAGATCGACCAGTGCTGCTGGAGTGACTGGCACTTCCCTGGTAGCTGCACCTACACTGTCCTGATTAATTTAAATGAAGTAAAGGAAAGCTGAGCTCATTCAGAGTGCCTTTACCAGGTCAAGTAACGCTGAACACTCATTAAACCAAACAAAAACCCCAACTTTCACTGGAACGATGTTACCACTCCCATACAGTGACACTGATAAGATTTGGGGTGGCAGATAAAAAAACACTTCCCCAGCACACAAGACAGACCTCAGACTTGTGGGGCAGCTTGGGGACAAGGAACAAGGTGGTTTGTTCTGGTGTCTTTTTGTCTCCTTCTGAGGCTAGATCCTACCACGAGACTGACAGGCACAGCTTAGAAGTTGAACTTGAAGGAATTAAAGAGTAATTGCTGTCTGTTTTCCACATTCTCACAGGGAGCTCCTTACTCCCTCTTCATAGACATGTGAATGAAGGTCACTGTCCTGCTTTTAGATTTTATCGCAGTTGAGTATAATGAATGTAACAGCTTCCTTTTTGAAAGAAGGCAAGGTCAGAAAAATAGGTCATGGAAATAACCATATATTATACCTGAGGCCAGGTTTCAGCGCTATTATACAAAACAAGAAGCATCTTATACTTTAGATACACCTAAGATAATGAGCCCAAGAATCTGAAAAGGTGAATTTTCAAGGTGCCTTACAGTATGTACTCTTCAGAAGGTTCAAGTTCTAGCCTACAGTTTGGTGTAATTCTCTAAGTCAGATTCTGTTCCTCCAGTTCCAGCCAACACGTACCCATGTACTCTATGTGGAGTTTCTTGAAAATCAATGCAATCGCCCAGGGAACTAGATGTTTTGCCATTAATAGGGGAATTATTGTTTTTCTTTCAAGAAGTGCCTGTCAACAGAAGCTAATTTACTGATTTGTTTTGTAAATATTGTGCTTAAAAAAAAAAAAGTAAACCTGATATTTGAAATTCATTGGTTTTGTCTTTTTGAGCCATATATAGACTACTTTTATGAGGCTTCCATCACTACAAAAGGCCCTTTTTATAATGGCTACTGTATCGTTTGAAACATGTACGTTCAGTTACTTAAATGGTAAATTGCTTTGCACTGCCTTTGAAGTACATTGCATAAATATTGAATTCAAACTTTAACTTACACTTCATAAATAATTTATTTTAAAAATACTATTCCATAAGACCATCCGTTGCTGAGATGTTCAATTTTCTGGTAAAAACATGAATTTATTGCAAGTCTTACTTTAACTTGTTGAAGGTTTGCTAAAAGCCACATGTGATAGATGTTACAAGAATTGTATTCAAACAAAAACCTCAGGAAGCTAAAAGCCTTATGCTCTAGTAGGTTTTAGACCTTTGCATAAGCTGTTTCAGTGGCAGGAGGAAATGCTGAAATCTATTCAAGGAAGCTTTCAAGTACAATTATCTGATACACCTGAAAATGGCTTCTAGTACATTTTGTAATGATCTGAATAGCTTATAGATTTCTTTATATTTCATTTCACTATAGTCCTCCCTTTGCCATTTCTTTTTCATGTTGCTGCATTTAAACTGCTGCACAAACTTGTTCAAAGTGCTAGACATAAAAAAAAAATCAAAGGAAATTTCAGATAATTAACTTTGATGAATGAGCATATTTTAATTCATGTCTGGTAATATTCTTGTTAATGACATGTCTGCTTAGGACATCCATTAGAAGTCCATTAACTTAACAGGGAAAGTCTAATAAAGTTATCCTGGAAATTTTCTGGTATATTAACATTATGGACTTTTAATGAATATCTGCTGTAGGAATTGCTATTAGCAAGGCTACCATTCTAATTAAACTTATGCTCTAAGAGAGTAAAGAAACAGTATGAAGATACTAACAAGCAGAAGTAGCACATTTTTTGAAAATTACTGTAAGAGAGATTGGTACAGGTTACAAAACATGCTAATTGTAGCATATATATGTATATATATAGTAGCTTGCCATCCAATACACCAATACTGGGTGCTTTCTTCATACAATCAGTTGCTGAGGCTCCCCTCTGTTTTTGAGGTGGAGCAGCAATGAAAGGCGAGGAGATACAAAATTGAAAAACTATTTTTCATGACAATGCCAAGTAAAAAACTCTATTTAGGAAAACTATTACCTATAGGTATCCAGCCTTGTTATCAACCCATCTGAAGATTCATCAAGGCCTTCCACACTCCTGCTGACAATCACAGTAATACAGCTAAAGGTCTTTATATGTGTTTGTGTATAAAAGAATCCCCCCAATATACCTATTTTTTCATACTTATCCTTCACCAAATCTTCCAAACCAATGATATTCCAGAAACTGTCATCCCAACCTCCATCTGAAGTGTAAGTCCACTTGCACACTAACGTACAGAGGGACCTGAAAGGAGACAGCATATGCACAGAATCAGGAAAACGAACACAAATGGTTTTAAAGTTGTGACTAGAAAGACGTTTCTGCAAAATGATCCTTTCATTGACTGCTCAAAAGTTCCAAGCGTAATGCTAATATCAAAACAAAAACAGGTTACTGTTTGGAGTGTACACCTTGGGATAACCTTAAAAGGACCTTATGTTTGTTTCCTGCTAAAACGGCTCATTGTCTTGCCACTTCATTGCATAAAGAAGTCAAATAACAGGTCATGCACATGCATAGGAGACAGTATACCAAGAACGTAACAGCTCTTCAGCAAGCAGCTCGGGGAAAGATTCCTGCCTCTCGAGGCTGTACCTAAATAGCAGTGTTTTGCACACAGCATGTCCTTAGAAAAACCTTCTATTACTTATGTTCAAGCTGAATTACAAGTTGCAGGACATGATGTATGCCCTGATAACTAGATTAAATAGCACTGCCTCAATACCTGCAGGTACAAAATGCCTTTATCAGGTGAATGTGTACGAGCAAAATCACATGCAACTACGAGAGCTTCTGTATAGCATGTGTTCAAGTACTACTATCATCAGGTCTCTGCCTCAGCAGAAGCTGATGACAGGCCAGTGACATGCTGAAATAGCATTAGCCATGATGCAAGTGAGTGCAACATTAAGCTCTTGTTTCAGGTCTCGTTCCTGGTAAGATGACAGTGAACTTCACTGTGACAGTAAAGCATCACAAGGGCAGAGTACAGGAGCAGAATATAAACAAAACACAACAGCATGTGCAGGAATGCTATCGGAACAAGATTTTTCCCCCTCCTAAAGTGATCCATACCCCCAACCTCCCATTTGGCAAACAAACATGAATAATGTTCCTAAAGATTTACTATTTAGCCAACTGTTGTCTGCCTGAACACTATGAACCATCTGAGAACATCAGTATGTAATTGTGCTTGAAAAGTTGGTAAAGTAGAAGGTATTAATAATGCTAACTACTACTGAAAATTTCAGCTATCTTTAATCTTCAGAATACTGTTGAACCACCAAGCACAAGACAGCTGTGACGCATCTCAGAGAAACACAACACTGTAACTGTTCTTAAGGAGAAAAGCCCCTTCAAGGGATTAATTCTGTGGTATCTTACAAGATAACTTAGTGATGACTCATTTTCAGCTAAGGTGTATTTTCACAGATGTATACTTTTTATTAGGGTTTTATAATCTCAACAAGCATCTTCAGCACAAACTGAACTTCACTGAAGCACCTGAATTATTCTTGCAGTCCATTCTACAAAGAATATTTTCTGAGTTAAAGCAAACCCTTCCTTTTTTTCTACGTGAACTACCTAAGAACCTAAGGAGAACTAAACTAAATGTCTCACGCATTACATATTGTTAAGTTACCATAATACCTAGGAAAACCCACCCTGGACAAGGACTCCACCATATGCAAGGTACTAACACTGGAAGTTTGCAGCCTTCAGAAAACTTAAAAATAAGACAGCCACATAATTTGGTGAGGTGTCTGAAGTAAGCCATGTATGTCAGCACCTAGAACCCATCCCTATAATCACATTCAAACCCAACTAGATACTCAAAATGCTAACTATGCAGTCAGACAGAGAGACAAAACATCTGCTGGCAAAGATGCCATTATATTTTGCCTATGTAGGCAAAGGAGGGCTCCTTATTTTACAGCTGTAGCAGAAAAGTATGCAGTAAACATATAAGACATTATCTCTCTCCCTTTGAAAAGGAGGTTGCTAAAAGAATGGAGTCTGCTGCTTTCAAATTCAACAAACACCCCTGGCACAGCTTCCTACTCATCTGATAGAAATACCCTACAAACGATGCGACAGTGCATACCTCTCCTCCACTAAAACCCTAATAACAGGAACAAGGAAAGAAATCAGCAAACAGAACAGAAGTTATTTTTATTTATTAGCTGCAAATCAAAACTCCAGCTTCTAGACACTGATGCTGTACACACCATACAGCAGAATGAGAACAGAAGGAGACTTTCCTCACAGCTAGAAAACTTCTGCAACTCGGATTCACCAAGTTTTGGGGGTTTACAATGAGAACCAAGGATGCAGAAGCGAGGGCAGGATTACAAAATCATAGAACAGCTTGGGTTGGAAGGGACCTTAAAGATCATTGACAGTGAAGGAAACTGTCCTCAGTGTATATCCTCTTGTCTGACACTGAGCAGAAAAGATCATGCGATTATATGGACTCCATACCCTCCCATTTTCTCATCCAGGATAGAAATGTGTATTTTAAATGCATAAACACATCACATTTTCCTTCATTCTGTTCTTCTGGAGTGACTTTTTTTTTTTTTTTTTTTTTTTTTTCCAACCAGAGGACTGCTGCTGTTCATCGACATTCCCACTGCTTAAAAAGGTGCATTGCCTTCTCTTTGCAAGAAGCAAGTTTATTAATATTACCTGTCCTGGAAAAAAATGTATGGAGGTAACTATTTAGAGCCTTAAAAATACAGTGGAGATTATTTCAGGGTTACAGGTCAAACA
The DNA here is from genome assembly GCF_011077185.1 of Oxyura jamaicensis. NCBI lineage: Eukaryota > Metazoa > Chordata > Aves > Anseriformes > Anatidae > Oxyura > Oxyura jamaicensis. The sequence continues at coordinate 28,194,680 of NC_048900.1, read as the reverse complement.
CTGTTGAAGTCTGCCTCCTCCTCTTCCCTCCCCCCACTTTTTTTTTTTAAGCAGTTTAGGAATAGATCAGACAATTACAGTTCAGTGTCTGGTTGGGAAACAGAAAAACATATGACTGTTACTATAGCAATGATAATGTTGATATGAGAAATTCCAATGTCCAAGGATTTAAAAGCCAAACACAAATCTAATTAGAACCTTTGACAAAAACTGGGTGAATAAATAAATTGTATGCTGAAGAAAATACTGGAATACTGGGGAAAAAAAAAAATATTTTCCCCAAATGAGCTCAAACATCTCATTTAAAAGAAAAATGAAGACACAATTTCAATGAGAGACTATTTCATGACTTTAGGAAAAATGTAGACATAAAGAGTGGAACAATAATGCATTAAGTTTTCCCAAATATGGTAAATATCGAATCATAACTGTTTATCATCAGAACTGAACATGTATTTTTCTAATTAGATCAATGCTATGAACTGTTGCCACACCCTGAAAAATGCTCTGAGGATGACAGCTAAATGTCATGGCTTCAAAGATCACAAAACAACTCCCTCTGAGTCTCCGTGCTTATCCAAAGATAAACTTAAACCTCTGCAAGACTCCAAAGAGCAGGTTTTCAACAAACGGGCCAGTTCTTCCACGGAGCTCACTCTCAGCAGCAGCTCATTACATGTATTACATATATATACACACCTACATGTATTACATTACATATAGGCTCCCTGAAACGGTGTGAGCAGGGGACAAGCAGATTGGCCCCATCCACTGAATTCCATCCTGTTGGAGCTTTCTTATGGGGTATTGCTGAACATATGAAACAGTGAGCCTGTACGTGTTTTCATCCTGTCTGTATAGATTTATAAATGCAAAGTGCTTACAAAAAGGATAAATGCCTGTTTTCTAGTTGATTTTTTAATACAATATAGAAAATATGAACTGGGAAGGGCACGTCTTCCCAAATGAATTAGCTGGCATATCTTTGTAAGTGGAAGGTTTTGATATGAAGGCCAACTTCAAATCCGAGCTCCAATCTATCTCATGCCACTGGGTTTTCATTTTCATGGCCACAAGAACCTCAAAATGCTTTTTTTGTAAATACCGTATAAGCGTTTATGTTTCTTTGGGATTTAAGGTTCTTATTCCACCCTTGATGCTACTTATTTGCCACATAAAAAGTATGTGTAATTAAATAATATAGCTTTATACAAATCTTTAATATCTAAGAGAAAGTAGAGTAATGCAGAAGGGCATTCTGCCCTCTTAGATAACAGATCAAGAAACTCAGTTAAAGGATTTGAGATGTCTGTAACAATAGATAAACTATACGACATGGTTCAAAAGAACCTAGATGTGTTGATCTCTGATTCCTGTCACTCACCTGATAAGGTGCTCTAATAATTACACACAGTTACTCGATCTGTATATCCTAGAGAGCTGCGTATACATGACGAAATCATAGCTTATTCATGTTTCTTCACCTTTGAATACAATGGCAGAGATGCATATCAGTTTTATTGCCAATCCCCCTTCAATATATCACCCTGAAGAAGTGATAACTCAAATGGTACCTTGGGAAATCTGAATCCAAAGTGACTGGCCAGTAAAGAGGAAGTTGCGGAACCAAGGCATTTAGCAACTCTGAAATTTTAGGAGATGAAGCACAGACATTAAACAGAAAAAGTACTGATGTTCATTCTATCATATTCATTTTTTCCTGATTATTTGGCTGTACTGCCTCAATTATTTGGTCATAAACGACAGACTTGCAGCAGTGGATCCTGGATGAACCAGCTGCACAGAAGCCAATGCTCCCCATACTTCGCCACCAGAGTCTGATGGGTTCAAAGGTGCTCAGCTGATAGGCAAAAATTCAGGCAGCAATCCTCTCCTGACTGCCTCATCTCACACAGGACTCCAGAAGACAAGGAGCGGAACCCCTCAGTAACACAGGCCGTATTTAGCCAGGCTGACAGACAATGAATTAGAGCTCTTTTCTTAAAGTGCATTCCAAATACAATGAAATGAAAGATTTCCTTTCTCTGTTCAGAACAAAACATTTTGCTCAGAACACTCCCACTGAAAAGCTACACTTTCAAATGGAAAACTTTAATGTAAACCATATTTTCAACAGGATTATGATTATGTTTAGAGTTTCTTACAAATTTTGGTCTACAAAGAGTGATAGGAACCTCTCTGTATCCAAGAGCCTCAAGAAAAAAATCCCTAAAAATCATTACAAATTAGATTTGGCTGGGCACAGCTTATTACACAATCCTTTCTGTTACAGTCTAGCTTTGAGTTCTTGCACATCTCTTGCTGACTACGGGCTGTGGATATGCTGAAGTCCTGTATGACCAAAATCTTGGCATACCCTCATTAAAAAATAATGAGGTAAAAATAATGAGGTTCAAAGTGTCTTCAGTGATTGAGCACCTGAGTTGTTTTGGCCATGAGTCTAGTCGCCTCACTGCCTAACCTTTTGATGGTTAATGGGGGCAAATGATCCTTTCCAGACAGCATTCTGGCATTATCAGCGTGTACTCCAAGTTGGTTGATACAGGCTCTGCCCCTATTGTCTTCCCATTCTGAATATTTTCTTGCACTCCATTTTGCTCCTTGGAGAGAATGAAATTAGATACACTCATAGAAAAATGGGAAATACTGTATGGTTTTAGTTACCTGCATGAAAATGTATCTAAAAGATAAAAGTCACAAAAAACTTCTCCACAACTTGAATATTACCTACTGAAAAGTTGCCCAAGCCTTCTTTGCAGAGAGAATACTTGCTAGCTTTGACAACAAAATACATTTTGGACCATGTTCTGTAATTGCTGTGATCTTCTGGATGTCATCTGAATTTGGGTTATAGGTTAATACAAAAGTCTTCTTAACAAGAAGAGTTACAAGAAGAAACAGTTTCTCCCTGAAAAGTGACCCCATAAGGAATTTATACATCAATTTCCATTCAAGATGGTTGGTACAATATCAGTTAACCTGGAAAGTGCATTGGCCACCAGTTTATCGATAGATACCCTGGCTTGACCAACCTGAAGTGAATGGAAGCTTTGCTCTTGATTCCAAAGCAAAGGGATCTGCTTCATTCATCCTAATGGGTCAGAACTGAATTCAAACTAATTAGCGAAATTAATTTTGCAGGCATCATTAAACAATGGAAGGGTTTAATCACAAAATGTGTTAAATGGAGCACTTTAATGAAAAATGTCCTTGCATCATGTCTCATATTGAGAAAGACTTGGTGGTGATGAACTAAAACCAACTGCACCTGCTGAGGACTGCACCCAAAGCTAAGCCCCACAGAAGCTAGGATAAAGAACTGCGAGGTCCCAAAAGGAACAGTGTGCAGTAGGATAAAGTAACTTTCTGCAGAAAGTTTCTGTTGGCCAGATTTATTTAAAGCCACAGACAATCAAGAACTAAGAAAGCCGTATGTGGTTCTGAAAGCAAGAATGAGACCTGAAACAATGGAGTGTGACCGTCACAACATCAAGCATGTTTTTCCTTTTGTTCTGCAAACTTCAAATTTAAAGCAGATTTCAAATTCAAACTGAAATCAAGGGCTTAGGTTCTGCTCAAATGAACTTCTCCACATACAAACATCTGGACCAAGCTGTCAATGTCCTCCCAAATTATGCATCCCAGTCTTGAGGCTTTTTACAGAAACGAGCAATTCAACACTCCGTCACAGATCTGACTGTGGTTTTTCACAAAAATGTTCCAGACAAAAAATTAAGACATAGCACACATACTCTCACTATCCAAGGTTTATATTAAGCAGAACTGGGCATTGGCACTGGAAATCCTAAAATATAGCAGAGATTATCATAAAACAATAGGAGCACAGGCAACCGTTTTCTGCTCCATTACAGCTAATGTCATATATGTTAACACCTGACCTTTTAAACAGAACCAGATTATTAGTTACATATACAGCACTGTTGTACCTGTCACACCAACGTCTGCCCACCTGATGTATTTGGCTGCTTTGGGGGAAACAGAAAAAGAAGAGGGTAATATGTCCTAAGGGAATGCTTCTCGGTAATAGGGGAAAAAATGTGACACCTAGTCATTTAGTCTTGGAGCGTATAAAATGTATGAGATGCTGCCCATGTTAAGTGTTGGCTAAAAAGAATCAAAGAGCTGTGGGTTGAGTTCACAGCAGTGTAAGAAGAGCTGCACCTGTTGTCACTCAGTTACTACCGTAGATCTCCCGGGCAGATTAGTTTTAAACCACAGGGTAAATCTGGGTGTGCTCCATTTCACATGTGCTGTCTGCATTTAAACTCATTTCACCTATTCAACAGCTCTTCAATTGCATGTACACAAACTGAAACATGTCAGGGGCTGTTCCATCCACCTAACCGTGCAAATCCCAAGTTCCTAATATTTACAACACGCTACTTTTTATTTTTCATGCTTTTGACCTAAACCCTATGAAATTCCTGCTTGCCCAGACCCATTGTCTTCGTACAGCAGTGCAACGTGACTGTTGCCTGACGAGGGTTTGCTTCTAACAAAACATTAAACATGCCAAACAAAAAGACAGGTGGAGAAGCCAGTTGGGGACAACTAGCAGACACATTCCAGTTGCACTCAGAGGCCTCCCCTTCCAGCACTTGCGTCTCTAAGGATTTAAACCCAGGCAGGAAAGGCAGCAAGGACATCCCAGTAATCAGCAATATCAGTTCTACTAACTTCATTCTTTCTACTCTCTGGATAATGTTTATATTAATAAAAAGTAGTCTGCCTGCCAGTTAGATTTTTTAAAGTCTTTAAATATCACAGCAAAAACAAAGTTCTCTCCCCTGCTTGAAATCTTCACTAAAACTGCACAAGATATATATATAAGTATATATATATAACTCTAGGTTGAATGTCCTTCAATCAATTACTTCAATCTTCCTTTCTTTAAGAAGTTTTCATTATCTCACTTTCAACGTATTTAGCATTGAACTGTCCATGAGGAAAACTGAGTCTCAGGAAGCAGCTCTTTGGTTTCAAAAAAGGGTCGGTAGAAAAGGCCTCGTTTTCCTGCAAGTGTGGCAGTTTGGTAAAAGCTACAAATCCACAAAAATCACCAGCCAAAGAAGAGTGAACAGCTCATGAACTCTTAGCTGGATACGCTGAAACTAATTCAGATACTGAATTGGATGATAATAAGATCTTCCCTTACACTTTCAAGCCAAATTCTTTATTAGTCTTATGTTTTACTGTTTTTGCACAGGCTTTGCTTTAAAATCTGTACTGAAAGTATTTGATTGAATTTCTTCTAAGATGTATTATATGCCCTCCATCTTTTTCTTAATGTTGCTGGCTCAGTGTACTTGTATGGCCCTAAGAGATTCCTTCACATTCGATGAGACTAAAGCTTGATTAAAAAGTAAAAAGTGAACTTACTCAGCAGCTCTGTTGGCCTCACATCTGGAAAAGTCAGAAGTCTCACTGGACTGGTGGCATAGCTTTCATTTAAGAATGCAAAACAGGTCTGTCTCCCTTCCTCTACCATAAATCTTCCTGGCAAAGTGCAGTCCATGGAAGAGTAACATACTGCTTTATGTAAGAGGAGGGCTCTTAGGGAATAGCAGCTACACCACAGCCCTTGAGGGACTGGGATCCTTTCAAATTTTTGACCAACAGACGCAGCCATTACACCAGGATTTGAAAACCTATTGTATCAGAAGCGGAAATGCTCAGGGTTGGGGTTAGGGTAGTGGATGACAGATTTGGTCCAGTTTCCACTGGGGTGAAATGAAGAGTCCCTCTCTGCAGTTTCTGAGGTATTAGCTCAGACATCATCACTGCTCGGGGAAACCTACACTACTAAGCACAGAACTGCCCCCTGGGCCTCCAAGGGCCGCTGTCCCAAGGCAGGCAGAACACCAGATATGGCCACAGCTGCTTTTCTCCAGCACGGAGCAGGAGCTCCAGCTGTGGCAGAGGCCCCGCTCCTGGAAGCAATGCACAAGTACAACCTCCGCCATCTGCCTGGCAGCCAGCCCCATTTCAGTACCTGAAGTCCCGTACAACATCCAGGAAGAAGATACAGGACAACAATCACTTGTAGGACCATAACATTGTTTCCTTGCAGCCTTTTCCAGGACCTCAGTGAGAGGAGGCATTCAAGGCAGATGTCTTACCACGGGCTCTCAGGCCTTGTGTCAGGACGCAGCATGACTCCGAGCACAGACAAACCTGCGTGCACGCCGAAGTCCCACTCACAGCCCTTAGGAATAACCAGAATACAAGTGAGCAGGAAAGAAAGTCTTTGCATTTGTAAACCAAACAATTAAAATTATTTCTGTACAGGGGAGAAAAGAGTAATTAACTCAAACCCCACTCACTGTAGGACGTGGTGTTCGTGTTGCAACTCTTAGGAGGTTTTGATTGGCTTTTTAAACTACAGAATTTTCTAAGCAAATATGCTTAAAGGGAAGGATTTTATTGCCTGAAAAATACAATTCACATCTGCAATTTTCTACACCCACATCTATAATTAATCTCCTCTGATTACAGCCACTCCCTGACAAGATTCCACGTTATATTTAAACACTGGATGCCACTCTGAAAGGAAAAAAAAAAAAAAAACACAGAACAATAGGATCATTTTCAAGGACTACATAGCAGCGTAAGGTTTAGAATCAGCAAAGTCCTTTAAATTGTGCTGTCAACTGACCAACCCTGCCAGAGTGAAGAGTGACCTCCAATTACCACCATAATGGGCACAGAAGTCTCTTGAGAAATATGAAGTGTGGATGTTTTCTGTGCTCCAAAGAGGTACAAGATTGATGTTGTATTACACAGATATACTTCAAACTTAACGACACATTGTTGGGGAAAGCACTTCTGTGACACTCACACTCTAAGGATCAGCCCCCATAAAAAATCCTTCACTGGATAAGATATCTTAAAAAGGTAACTTTTGTACATCTTGCCAGAAATCTGAAAGCACACACACACACCTTTATATACACACAGATATTTATTTGGGACTGGGAGGATGTACGTCTGTATTTGTTTGCTGAAATCTATTTAAATCTCTCTTTAAAAAATATAGATAAATGTTTCAAACACTGCAAATGTTAAAAAAGTCATAAAACAGAAGGTGAGTTTGTTATCTAAACTAAACTGAGAACTGGTTAACTAACTGAAATGAGAAGATATTTCTTTTACTAGTCACAGAGTCCAATTTAAAAAAAAAAAAAAAAGTGTTTCTCTTTAGGAATACACTATCAAAAGACTTAAAGCCTTAGACTTTTAAATTCAGTTTTCCTAGAAGTTATGTCATCAGACCTGAAGGGAAACACCCATCTCAAACACAACACGGCAAGTCAGATTAATCCCTTGTGTACATCCAGTAATTTTGGCAGATTCATACCAGAGATGCATTTAGCTAAACATGTTGAGTTGGACCAGAAATTACAAAATAAGAATATTTTATCCACCCACATACGCCTCACCACGTCACGAGGCGAGGGGAAGCAAAGAGTCAGCAGACTGCCTGCTTTTTTATTAATTTCATTCTGTATTATATTACAGACACCCAACCAAGATTCAAGCCCATTGTCCTCAGCATTGTTGAAAAACACATAATGAGACACAGTCCTAGACACAAAAATGTATTGTCTAGACAAATCAGACATAGCATGTGGGACTGGAAATATTAATCCATTCCCTCAAAAGATGGCAAATGGAGGAAAAAGAAATTGAGAGACTTGGCCAAGGCTCAAAGAGTAAATCTCAGTCGGACCCCTAAAATGAATCTTCAATCCTGAGACTCAGTCCAGTGACCTAGGTAGAAAGATAGATCCCATTCAGGTACTATGATGCTGAACATATTAACAATATGTGCTCCTGTGCTTGGCTACAGTCTACATCTTTAAATATTAGAGTAAAAAGAAGTGTGTATGTACAAACAACTCTATTTCTTCACCACTTTAAGTTTTAAAACTTTAATAAGCAAAAGAAAGGTTATAAAAAATCATCCAGAAACAACAATGCAAATGAAAAGCAAAACTGGAAATAAAGCCCATGCATCTAGACAGTCCAGTCCGGCAGCCTGCCCTCTGGACAGACCTCCTGCCATTATGCAACATCAGCAGTGTTTCGGTTCAATTGATTCAGAAAAAATATACTTTTCAAGATCAGTATTTCAAGCAAACCAAACTGCAGTAGTAAGTAAATATATTTCTAAATACAAACTCTAAGTTGAAATAAATATATTCTCCTGTCACCCTCTTCAGACATTTAAAACTATTACACAATTAATCCTGAAAGTACAGGTACACAGAGCCAGTATACAATACAGCTTTCCTTTGGAAGTTTAAAACTCCAAAGGCAAATTTACCATACTTCAAGGCTTCACCAGACTTTCAATGAGGTTAGTCAGAAGATTAAGCAAAGGCTACAAGTTACCAAGAAAAAGGAAGCCAGGTTTCAGACCAGCTCCCTTACTACTCTGTGGTTTTTGGTAGAGCAAAATCACGCCCTTACAGCAGCATTACCTTCTCCTAATCCAGTAAGGGCAGCACACCACTACTCACACATCCACTCGTGCATCACCAAGCACATCTGTCAGTACCACATGGTGCTTCAGCCACTGGTCCTCCCATGGCCACATGCATCCTCTCATCTCCTTGCTGTATTACAATAGATTTTTATTCAACTGAATTGGCACCAGCAGGGTACGGGAAGGTTGCAGTTCTTAGCTCCATGGCACTTTATCCTTCTACTATATGAAAAGTAGATGCGGGAAATGCACCACCAACATCCATCTTCAGGGAACATAAGGACTTAGGAGGTATTTTGGACTTTTCCAGTGGTTTGGAAAGTGCAACGTGATGCTGAAGGTGGTATCTGGACAGCAGCAGTGCAGACACTGACACTCTACATAGTGATTGGTACTGCAAATCTCCACGCGAGCAATGCTACACTTCATGATGTGGTTTGTGCTTTTTTCATAAAATTGTGCAGAATTAGATTAATGGGGGAAAAATAACAACAACACAAAACACACAAAAAAAACCACCACCACAACAAACACACCTTACAACCCTAACAATGATATTTTGAAAAAGAAACATTTTCCAGAATTCTCTTCTCTCGCTTGCTATAGAAACAGATTTTACTAATTCATGAGTAAATAACATACCTATTCCTAACATTTTTAGTGGTGAGATTATAATTTTGCATGCTACTTAAATATATGTATGAATATAAAGTCTTGAAGAAACCTCAGGAGAGTTAATGGAGCTTTTACCAGCTTAGGCAGGCATGTGCTGAACGACTGTGCTGAACTGGAACCCAGGCTGTCATGCACTTGTGGCCAAAGACTAAGTGAAACCAGAACAGAAGGAGGGAAATTGCCAAGAGTGCAGAAATAAAAGAAAGTTTTAGTAACTATATTTTGATGGAGACCGATCAAATTTCACAGTCTGAACTACAATATTGAGCCCTCCTGTATTCAGGCAAAACACTTTCAAACCATATTTGAGTTAGGATGACAGGATTTGGCTGCCATGTGGATGTGAATCAAAAATGCATGTTAGGGATTCCTGCACAGGCAATGAGGTGTGTTTTTACCTCCTGTCACAAAAATCAGGTCAGTCAATTTATATTCTTAAAATCAAAAGTCATTCCGAAATACAAGGTACATTTGGTCAAGACTTATAGTCCCTAATATCATTTTTTTAAGAACATTTCTGATGGTTAGATTTTAACGCAAGCCATTTAAATTATAGGCAAAGCAAGATGGCTCATTTCACATACATCACATGCTACACTGTATGTTTGTACTTCAATCTTTTCCATGATAGTATCTGAGTGCCTACTTCTAGAGTACATTTCATAGTAAAAATAAAAAAGATCCTGGTTTACAGTCATTTGGAACTGCGTTCATGTTAAACGAAGGGTAAACTTTTGAGTAAATCACATAAGGCAAGATCAACACCAACATTTAGATCGCTGTGTGTTTTCACTAGCCAAACAAAGAGAACCCCACAAAGCAGAACCACAAGCAGTTCTGAAATGGGTCAGAGAGGTGAGTAAAAGAATAGATAACTGTCCAAAAAGTAGAAATGGAAAAAAACAGGCTATTTACTTCAGTGGGGAGATGAATACAGAAAATAAGGAAAGCTACAGAGTATATAAATGAGGTGTGGAAGCTTATTTCTTCTCAGAATTCAGCAATTAAGGCATTCAAACAAAATAAGCAATCGTCATTGAAAAAGGATATGGGCATTGTCCGGACCAAAACCTTAAGAGAGAAAAAAAAATGACTACATATATGGATGTTTACACTAATCCAATCATAACAACAAAGATAAATAATATAAGGGAATATAACCCTCACTACTCAAGCATGATTAAAAAAGAACTTTCCCCCATTAGAAAATGAACACATTTTTGTCAGTTCTAGGATTCCTCCTTCTTGTTTTGGAGGGGAAAAAGGATCTGCTGCCACTGTTAAAGAGAAGTGACTGGACAAAATGAACCCCCACTTTGCCTTGTTACAACAATCAAATCAACAAACAGGTTTCTTGGAAGAGTAGCTAAAAAAATAGGTGTTACGGTTCTCATTTCAGATGCTTAGATCTTGTTACACAAGGAAGGTGGACATCAATGGTTTTTACATTCATTTAAATCTTAAAAACAACTTAATCTGGGAATGAACATCCTCAGCGCTCTCAGGGACAGAGCGAACCCTCCCAGGTAAGCCGGGTAATGCCCGAGCTTGCCTCGCACTAAACACTGTGAAAGGTGACGGTTGAACCAGAAGGGTGGAGTTTACCACTGTTCTAAACTGTAATGAACTCTTTCAGGCAGTTCTAACAACTCTAAAATATTTGTCTTTCCCTTTCCTGATACTTGAATTATACTGCAATACTTGCAGAAAATAAACATGCAAATATTACAAACACAGAGAAGAATGGACTTACGGTCAATTTAAAATTCCTTTACTGGATGCCAGAAAAAAAATAAGAATGTTCTAGTCATTCTTTATTGCCAGGTATCTTTTTAAAGAAAAAAATATACAAGAATTTCCACGTTTGTGTGGTTTAACAAATTAGGTGATGGAATTAAGATCACGCTTCATAGAAGCACTGTACATTTTAATGTAGGAGAAATTAAGAACCAATTTTAAAAATGCAATTTTGCAAACTTCTATTTATCCAAGAGCTTGGTCCTATTAAGACTTAGGTATGCATAATCTGACCTGAATAGCACCTTTGACGTCAACTGGAGCGTTTATATAAGGCAAGTCACTTGTATGCATAACCTTCTGCAGGATTGTGCTATACAGGTAGTCCTTACTAACTGCAGCAACTAAGTCAGCAATATCAGGTTACACATTCTGCATGATAAAGCCATTTTCCTTAGCGTAAAGTGTTTTGCCCCTTGTCAAAGACAGCAAAAATAAAACGTGCTAATGTTCTAAGATGGCTCTAGAGGTGAAAGGCCAACTTTCACTGCTGCAGGATGCAGACAGAAATCCTAAAGTCTGAAATTAACTGAGTTCTCTTGCCCTGACTTGCCATGGATGGTATGAGAATGAAGAGAAGGGACAGCACAAGATCTGCAGCTCTGCGGTTGTCAGAGAGATGCAATCTAGACTGCAGTAACAAATAATAATAATAATCATAATAAACAAACAAACACACAAACAAGTAAATCTACTTCTGTATCAAAAAAATAACAGTAACTGCAACCTAAAAGGCAGCAAAGAATTTTTGGGAAGAAGGACGAATGTACCATACCATGGGCTAGACCCACAGTACTGTGCCTGACGATGCCCTTGTGTATGGCAAGTGCTGCCAACCAGATTACCCAGCAGGAGCAAGACATCAGATGAAGCCTTCTCTGGGTGAATTGACCTTGATATTTCCCAAATGCATGATTCCTTCATACACATTGCCTATTCATCTCCATCAATAGCCTACAGGCTGCAAATCGTTTTCTGTGTCACGCAGGACGTCATACTCAAGTCACAAAGTATCTTTCCTGGGATATAAATGGACAAAAAGTTCAGAGGAGAAAAATCAATGGCGTAAAAAGAACAGTTCCCCAAACATTCACACAACCAACAGCCTGTTCATACCAACACGCCTGGAGAGCAAATAAAGGCCCCAGACCAACAAAGCACTTAAGCACATGCTTTAACTTTAAGCACGTGCCTAAGTGCTTTGCTGGACACAGGCCCAAAGAAAAGAATGAACACGGTTAACTGAAAAGCCCTTCAGAACTGGAGGGACTGCTTTGTTTTTCCATTAACTCTAGTTGCTAGTAAACACACGTGTTCTCAGCATCCCGCCCGATGTAGTTAACCCAGATCACACAAATTGTGATGTGGTACAAGCGATCTCTTTACGTAGTTCCACGAATGGGAAGGCAGGGACCTGGCAAGCATCAGTGGAAGCAGCACCCTCGTGGCTCCGATGGGCAAAGCCATCGAATGTCCTGACCATCAAACTCTGGAAGTAGCTCACCACCCACACCTTGCAGTGTCGTACACCAAGCTCTGGAGAACACAGCCTGGAGACCTTACAGAGAAGGCACAAAATGCTGCCCCAGCACGGATGGCTCTCCTCGCCCTCTCCCACATGAGGTAAAGAAACCCAGGCTTGGAAGGCATCACGCTGACTGCATGCCTGGGGACTGTGACTGGCTTTTGAAGAGCGCCGCTCCGGCCATTAACAACATCTTTACACGCATCAAGTTTACCCCAAAAAGAAAGCGAAAGCAGAATTCCCTAAATTATCTTCAGCGAAACACTTAAGTTAAAAAAGACGGGAGAGTCCAAACATGGCCTGCTGATTAGGGAGGTAGGTGAAGCTGGAATGAAACAATAATAAAAAGCCCAAGAACACATCGTATATTCCTAGCTCTCGAATCATTAAGGCTCCACATGACAGCTCTCACAAGCACTGGAACGGCAAACTCACTCGCTTTTAAGCAGGAGTGAAAGTGGTTAAGCTCTAGGACACATAAGTTGAAAATTTCAGCACAAGTCTGATCTCAGAGAGTTTAAAGGAATGCAGACTGCCCAAAAACACAGCAGCTGTTTGTTTTTTCTGCCACCTTTCCAAGGTTCATGTCTGGAGTGAGGATAAACAGTTCTGAAAAAAAGTTATGTGGAGTTCAGACTTTAAGAAAATAAAACATCAGACTAGCATTTCTTGCAGAAAGATTAAAAAACCCCAAACCTTAAATTATTCAGCCCTGGAAGTTTTCAGGTAGAACTCTCGGGAACAGAGAGGTAGATGGCTCGAGGCTTCAATATATTAAAATGCTTTCTCTGAACCAGTGTGCATTTTCAAAAGCTTGGCATGATGTGGTTTTCTTGGGCAATATTCCTCCAAGCAGAGTTTCAAATTTAATAAGGTATTCCCTATTGTATGCACATATGTGCACATGCGAGCACACACTGACACATGCACACCGGGACCCCTTCAGAAAAAAAAAAAAACAGGTAAAAATAAATAAATAAAAATAAATAAATTGCAGACAAAGCCTCAGAGATCTTCCTGAAGCGGTATCAGCACAGTACTTATCGTACTCACCAGGTAATTTGTGCCATGTCATTTTGGACATTCTCTTTCCACTCTGCCTCCTCCTTTCTCTCCCTTTTTTGTTTGTGCTAAAGCAAATGAGTTTCAACTTTAACTAAATAATTAATATGTCTCTTGATAGGTTAGGCAATTAACAATCCCTTGACACCTAACATTTTTAGTAGTATAATTTTCTTTTGATCCACATTTAAAGAGACATTACCCTAAAAGAAAGAGTTAATAGAAGATTTACTTTGATAGATTGCTGGTGGAGCTAACCCATATAAATAAGGACTGCCTGTGTTGTTACAGGCGTGTCAGAAATAGCAGTAAATTTCAGGCACCACGTTGAGTTTCAACATCTGTTTATGAACTGTCCTCATACACAAAATGAACAGTTGCTACAGGACAAAGTATACAGAGAGTCTGAAACAAACTGGGATCCGTTTAGAAAGCTCTCCCATCACAGTCATACCTGGTGCTACCGGGGTCACCGTGAGGATCGGGGAACACTGAAGAGCTCTCATTTGTCTGAGACACACGTGCCCACGTTAATGTTCATTAAGTACAGGTTCATGGAAGGAATGTCAGAAGATGGAAGCTACAGGAGAACAGCTTCCTGTACATTTTGTGGGACATTCACCCCCCTCGCGTAACTTTTCACTGAATGTAAAAAATCCTATTGTGCAGACCCAGCCTCACCCCCCAGAAGAAAGAGCTCACCTTGGAAAATGAGGACGGAAGGAGAAGACAAGACCTTAAAAATGTCAAACTAGTGAATGAAACTTGGAGTTATTTCCTTCATCCTAAAAGTGTATTACATATGCATGAACACTAGTGGGTTTGGAGGTGGGGTTTTGTTTGGTTTTGGATTTATTTATTTATTTTGAATAAAACTAGCATATCTTTGCACATCCTCAGGTAAGTTTTCCCCTGGCAACCTACACAGTATGAAGGGCCCCAGACCCCTCTTTCTTCACTGACAAAAATTCCTTGCACGTGGGTGTTAGAGGCCATCGCAAGGCTCCCTTCCATGACCTCCCTCCTACACTAACACACACTGGGACGGGGATCCTGGGGGTCCCAGCGGGGGCCCAGATGTGGGACTGAGCTGCCTGCACCCCCTGGTAATGCAGGGACAGGCGGTGAGGAATGCTAGCTGTTCCCAAACCTCCACGCAGCGAGAGCAGCAGGGCACACACATACCGCAGAGCACCAGCAAGTTCATAACTCAGGCTGACAAATCTGAGATAGCAGATAACTACACGAACTAAAATAAAAAGGACAAACACAGGCTTTGACTTAGATTGGCAGCTCCAGAGGCAACTTAAGGCTAAATGTGAGTAATCTGAGATAACAAAACACAACAAAATAACCAAAGTTGCTCATTTCTCTTTCTCTCCCTAAAATCTAAATATTCCCTGAAACCAACTAATACTAAAAGACAAAATGTAGAACTTCCTCCCTTCACTTTAAAATGAAGGTAAAGACATGGTAGAATGTTAAGTTTTAACTATCCCATCCATAGGAGAATTAGGTTTCCTACGCATACGGGGTCTGACAACCAGTATGTGTAACTTTGGTGCACCATACTGCAGTCATTCTTGCTTCACCTATTTCTCTCAAGTCAGATGGTCAAAATCCAGCAAAATTTAATTAAAGAAGGTCGTAAGAAAACAAACAGCCTTTCTTGGAATGTCTTTGATTCCGTAAGCACAAATCCATTTCATCCACTGAAAACTGGATTACAACCTCTCATCTAATGAGCAGCTTCAGGGAACGGCACTGAAATAAGGAAAGAAGGGAACAAAATACCAAATGCTTGGTGATTTCACATAACATGTTATACAAGTATATAATACTGGGCTCTCTATCTGGGAACATGGATTTGCTACAATAGAAGCATTCGCTGTCTTAATGTAAGCAGGAGGCACAGCCAGGCACGTCGAATCAATAACCAGACCTTACTGGAAGTGGCAGATGGGCTACCACAAAGCAGAAATGGCAGCACACACACGTACAAGTGTTTGCCTTCTTTAGACGCATTCTTGAAGGCACTGTACCAGTGACCTAAGATGATTTTTATATGCAAACGACAGGTCAAGCATAAAAGTGCACTATTTTAAAGGTTACAGTGCTGGCAAAAAAATCGTATCACCTCTATGGACAAAGAATCACTTTCTTTTGAAGTCTGAGCTGTCAGGATATTTACATTTCGCAGTTAAAAGGCCCCTCTCTGGACAATATGAATGCTAAAACAAACAAGAGGAAAGGTCCTATGTAAGCTAATGCTACTTTAAAGAGATAATGTAAATCAACCCTGACATCATCAGTGTCATCCTAAAGCACGAGGAGAATTTCCAGTGAAAGTTACTAACATTAAACAGATTTAGATAGCCAGCCAACAAAAATAAATCCAGTATATAAGTAGACTGCCTGCCAGTCCAAGACTGTTGTTTCAACCATGTATTACAGTGGAAGGGTTAGGATGAACACTCCAGTGGTGAAAAGCATGTGTTTGGTGAGTCTGGAGGAAGAATTGGTCCAGAATAAATAATTTATAGTGTGAACTATAAAAATACGTACGCGATTTGTAACTGAAGTTAGCCAGAAAGCTGGACACACAGCTAAATGCTTAGAGAAATCTTACCCTTCAAATTACATGGCTATATTCCCATATACAAAATAATAATGCCACCTTTTAGTTAAGAAGAGCATTATAAGGCTGAATTGATTAAGACTCTTCTATATATATGATATTACAAAATATATATTTTTTAAAGGATGCCCTTATGGAACAATAAGTTTAAGTGAGTTTTAATGCTTTTAAGCACTATATGTACTGATTACAATGCAGAGACTTCACGTTACATAGTTTTCTTTTCCTTCTTTGGATGAGAACGCGTCTGGAATGTTGTTTTCAGGGGGTGGTTTTTAAGAAGTTCCCGTGAATACATGCATTATACATGTGCTCACTGAAACACTGCTGGGGCTGTAAATGACCCAAGAGTTCAGCAGTATGGCTATTTTCTTATCTGGTTCACATTTAGGCAAGAAAGCAATATTTGCACACTTTTTGCTGAATGGAGACCCAATTTCACAAGGGACAAGGGCCTTGCATGGGGCTTTCCACAACGTTTCACGTAAGCACAAGTTCAAAGAAGGTGACATTGTTCATAGCATGTCTTGTACCGTGGGGGTCTGATTTGTGGTGGTCTTCTCAGAAGCTAAAGCAAAAGAAACACACACCCTGAACTCCTGGCTTAAAATATATATATATATATATATTTTTTTTAAAAAAAAAAAAAGGAAGAAGAGACCTGAAAGACAAAAAGCCCTGTGGTTTCAGCCTTGTCTTTCCTCAGTATTTAAGGCCCTAAGACCACAACCTCCTTTATTATCCCCCCAGCTTCAGTGAAACACAGATATCCAGGGCTGCCATTACTTAGCAAGTCAACAAGCTGGATCTGAAAGACTCCTCCTAGCCATCTCTTTGCAAACGTTATTAAGGGAAGATTATATCTGACCCTCCGAGAAGCCAGTAATTACAGTGTTCATGTGTACATTGCTTCTGCACAGGATCAACAATGAAAGGGTTGTTTAAACACAGCTCCTTTGCCTTGATGGAAAACTTTGTGTGTGTACCACTCATCAGCTCAAGTAAATGTTAATGACTATTTTGGAAAAATAAAAGACAGAAACATTTTCTGATGTACCATAGCATACTTAGGCTGCTTATGATGTAGGGTGTTGCATTTTGAAACTGCAGAAGTAAGACCTTTAGCAGCAGTGAATATATGAACCCCGAATTTTATTTTTAAAAAGTGCTGGCGAATGTCTTAACCATTGCACAGGCACGCACACACACACACTCACACACACACACTCTCAAACTACCACACTAGGCAAGATCAGAGCTTAACAGCCAACAAAACACACATTCAATCCCTGAGCTCATTTTCCTGAAATAGAAAACTACATATGTTTCTCAAATTTCACATCAAGCCACTGCACAGCCCGAACTGCAGGGGAGACCGGAGCCAAGCCTGCCTTTGGGCTTGGGGGAGTAAGGACCTGAAAACAAGATGATTCCTCCCCTATCACCGCACTTCTCGGCCACAATCTAAGCTTACAAACACCCCCGTTTAACAGCATTTCTAGCTGGGGTTGCTTATCAAGCAGTCTTTGCTTTGTCAAATTAAGACACATTGCCTTGGATTAGTGAGACTCCCTGAGTTCAAAATGACTTCATGGTTGGCTCAGAGTTCACTGTCTCCGTGGCAGGGTGCCAGTAATACATCTACTACCGCGCCTGCCCCCAATCCTTTTCTATACTGACCTGGCTGGCTCTTTTTTTTTCTTTTTTTCTTTTTTCTTTTTTTTTTAGCAGCAAACGAGCACAATAGAAAACTAAATGCTAGATGCTGTCGCAGCTAATTAAGAACCTTAACATCTTTAAAAAAAATAATTGGAGTAGTAAATATTTGAAGATGTGAATTGAGATCTCTGAAACGCGACGTCTCGATGTATGTCAAAGCTGCTGCAGAGGGACAATGCAGGTTTTCTTTGCTGTGCCGATACAGTTAGACACCATGAAGGGCTCCTGTTCTTGTGGAAAACACATTAAGTTTCTCTTGCTAATATTTTGTAAAGGGCATTTGTACAACAACAATAGCTACAGCTTCCTGTTTGCCTGTATGCTTCCTGGCTAACATTAACGAGACCTGCTAACAATTTTCTTATTTAGCACACAGAGCTCTTTCAGACGACTCTGACCCAAGGACATGCCGTTTTCAAATTAATCATTAAAAATAAAATATCTAGCAGTAATGGCTCACATTGCACCTGCCCTTCACATTCCTGATCATTTTTGCAGCTACACACTTCCTATTTTCTTACACTGCATCAGTCTGTGTGTCACCAGTCTCCAAAGAACATGTTTTGAATTTATTAAAAGCCTGATAGAAGTGGAATTCTCTCTTGTTTGGCAAAGATACCGTCGCAGGGACACTTGCTATTGGCTTCAGGACAGGAAATTCATGGTACTTTGTTTGTCCAATGCACAAAAACACCATCCCTCCCCTCCCTACCAGCCCTTCAAGATAATTCTCCCTTCTCCAGAGATTTCTCCAAACAAGTCTGCAAGTCTGAAGGCTTGGGTTTCATAAACAGGACATAAAACCCGAGTGCAAGTCAGGATACTGTCACCGTCACATGGACCGCAGTGCTGATCAGGAAACGTTCCCTCGCCCCTCTCTTTCCAGAGAGAGGCCTGATTTTCAGACTGGGCATCTTCTGAAGTTGGTACAAAATATAAACAAGAAGGTAAACACCAGAATCCCAGCCAAAGGTATACATCAGTCACGGCCCAGCTAGGAAGGAAGGGAAGGGCAGCTGGCCCCAGGAATATGGTGTCTGCGCTGCTCCAGTTACCACGGCTCACTAACCAGGATTGCTCAGTCCTTTAAAAAGACACAAGCATCCTTCAGATAATCATTTAACTTACATTAGCTTGTCTCTTCTATAGCACCTCTAAATATAAGCTCCTCTTCCAAATTCTCTCTTTTTGAGGTTCCTAGCCCATCTGGATAAAATGCTTGGTGGGGACTCCGATAATCACAGTGACAAAATCACTGCAGAAGAAAAAGTGATAAAACAAGGGGAAAAGAAGCAACCTCGTAACAGTGTATGTATGTATCAGTTTAACAGATGAAAAACAAACACATGAATGAGTAAGAATCAAATCCTCAAAGGTATACAGTTGCCTAAACACCTCCAAAAATTCACTTCTACAAATCACAGAGGTGACATGACAAAGCAGACTTGAGTCTAGGTTCCTGGATTCAAAAGCATCTTCCTAGCTTTAATGTTTTATTACAAGCTCCCAGCACTGCAGTTCAGCAACGGACCATATTCTCTTCCTATTTATCCCAGCACACCCTGCACCAATCCCACTAACATCACGAGTCCTCTGGATTTAAATCAGTACAACAGAGCCATCCTTAGCCCTAACAATAAGCAAGTGGGAAGAGGTTATAAATAAACCTTTAGGACTTAATCACTGCTTAATGTAAAGAGCCAGCTATTTAAATGTGCACAAGCCAAGTCACCAGCCTCCTTCTCATAAATGAAGGAGAAAGAAAAAAAATTGTCAAGGTATTTTCCCACTGAAAATATACTGTATATTAAAAAGATACCCCTCTGTTAAACGTCTATATAGCCTAAAACTAATCATGTGGTTCATGTTTTGTTTTGTTTTTAAGAACTACAGCCATTTGTGTTTAAGTTTACAGCCTGCAATTACACTAACAATATGAACTTCTTTCCCATAAAACTGATTTTCTCTAAAGAAATTCATGACTCTGAGATCTATGTTGGATGTAGAAAATTTACAAAAGATTTCCCAACAAAACATCTCTGTTATATCATTTTCCCTGGAGTGAAGGCTAGCACCTGAAGACTGACCAGACAAATATTTCCACAGGAGAATCATTTGGGTCAATACTGATACATGAGATGAAGTCTCTACTAGTAAATACATTACCTTCCCCAACTATTAACATGTTTGAAGCATAAGCACATTAATAAAATTCCTCTGCATAAATATTCAGCTTGTTTCTAATTTTTTTCTGCAACTTTGGGAGTTTCCTTAAAAGAGTTCTAAGTGTGTGACTTCTTCACTCATTCTGGCACTTCTCATTTGCAAACTATTTGCCAACATTCTCTTTAATTTTCTTTTTCTTACTGTTCCTCCTCAACCAGTGGCTTATTGCACGTTGGATACTCCCCATTTCAGTCACTGTCAAGCCTGACAATCTTTCCTGTGCTTCCCAAACCTTCCCCACTCTCTTTGATTACAGTTCATCTTGAACCATGTAAATCCAGTAAAGACTACCTGGTTTTCCAGGGAGCGAGTTGCTTGTGATTGCACGTGGCCTCAAGCAGAATGCTGGACCTCAATGCACCTTTGAGAAATTTGTGTGGGAAGTCTACCTGATGTAACAGCTTAGCCACAGTCTTGTCCGCAGAGTCATCCTTTGTGAGACTTCAGAAATACAGCAGAATTGTAGAAGTGCATCTCTGATACAAATCCTCCATGCACAACACAGTAACTTCTAACTAAACCAGGTATGTATTTAGATTTTATTAAGATAGCTTCATCCAAAATACCATATAAAGGAAAAGTTATCAGAGGTTATAGACGGTGGGTGGAAGATAGCAGTGAGTCACATTCACCATGGGTAAAAGTGCTGAGCCTCTGAAAAGCACTGCTAACGTGCCTGTGAAAAACCAGCTCTCTTCCTCTCCCCAGCAGCACTTCTGCACTAAGACAACTGAGTACTCAAGTGGCCAAAGCAACGCTCACTGCTGCAGCCCTGGGGGCAGGAAAAGTTCCAAAGGTTAACTAGAGAGATGTCGGTAACACTTCTTAATGCAGAACCCCGTCTGGATCATTCAGATCAACCGCACGGTATTTCATCAACCCAAAGGAGCAATAATATGAAATGAGTATTTTTAATAGGGGATATTGCAGGTGATCTTTTAAGACCAATGGGAATCATCGATTTGGAACACATCGTTCACAGTTCATGTGTAGATGCTGTTCACTGAGACATACAGCAATTTCAAAGGGAGTAGATAAAAATCTGAGTATGTCTGAGTCCCCATTTTTCAGGTAAAAAGCATTTAGCGTTTACTGGAAAAAAAAACCCTTGGCAACAAGGCAGTTCAAGCCAGAAAAATCATCTGAAGGTGAAAGACAAACGATTTCCTACCCTGATACACATATCAGTAACTGCCTTCAAATACTTCAAATCCTGATCACACACTACTTCACTTGGAGCACTGGGTAATCTCCGTGAGGCCAAGCAGACTGTACATAGTTTTTAAAAGTTAAAAACATACAAAATGTTTTAAACTGACACTTCAAAAATGTAAAGCAGCAGGAGTAATGGTTTCGATGCATGCACACGTCTCCTACAAAAGTGCCTCTGCAACTGCTTTGATTCTAGTAGAATACCCACCACCAAAACAGATTAAAAAATATGTATCTTTTATCGGGGGCATGTAACGTGTGATTCACAGTGACTAACACTGTGCCTTGCCCTGTGAATAGGCTCCTTTGTGCTCAAGGGGAGAAAAGGTGGTAAGAATCTTACACTTGTTAATTCCCACTTCCACAGAATTATGAACATATGCGGGATGAATTACTTCACTTCACCAAACTAGATGGAAATTCTCAAGAAACAGGTGTGCACAGGGGAGAGCAGAGGATGGAAAAAAAGTAGGTTTAATTCCAATAAAATAGTTCTTGTCCTTGCTTTTCTATTTCTTCCTCCTTTGTTACCAAACAAGACATTCCACTAGAGCCAAAACAATCAGCTTAATGTGGGGGAGCACACATTAAAGCAGCACAGGAGGATGTGCAAGGAACTATTAACTATTTTATCCAAAATAGAAGAAGTTTGAACCAAAGGGAGTGATGAAAAACACAACCAAACACACACGCGCCACTTTCTCCAGGAATTATTTTCCCTACATTCCTTTCTCCCTTACTACATTCATCAATACCGTCAAAAACTGCTGGAATAATCAAAATGGCATTTCCAAGGAAACAGACTCACCACTAATAATTCACTCAGCTCTAATTTGGAGTACAACCTTCTGCAGTACTTTGTTATTGGAAAAGAGATTCTCTGCCTCACCTCCAGAAAGCTGCTGCTAAGAACACGGAGCCAAAGCGAGGAG
This sequence comes from Oxyura jamaicensis, assembly GCF_011077185.1. Lineage (NCBI taxonomy): Eukaryota > Metazoa > Chordata > Aves > Anseriformes > Anatidae > Oxyura > Oxyura jamaicensis. The sequence continues at coordinate 28,172,364 of NC_048900.1, read as the reverse complement.
GGACCAAGTAGCTGGAGTTACCCGCGAGCCCTCCCTTTCCGATCTACTTTCAGAGCAACAGCACCTGGGCTTCACTGAGGTCCGAGTGCCAGAAGCCAGTGCAAGCCACGACTGCTGGACCACATCAAGTGCACAACACTATTTTTATTTCCTTTATCCTTCTCTTCCCTCCCCCCAAACTCACAAATTAACACTGTCCCTTAATTTAAGGCATCCATAAGGGACAGTGGACAATAACTCTTACCGTGCTCTACGCTCCTACGTACCCCTTCCTAACTCCCTATTAAAGCCTCCTGCCATACATTTTGGTTGCATACGAAAGCTACAGAGGAGGCTGAACATTTTCATCCCAGGAATTCAGGCTGTACCCCTGTACAGGTTAAGCCAGCACTACAGAATACAGTCTGTAGTTCGTAAAATCTGTTTGCTCCATCCCAAGTTCCCGGGAGGAATTAGGGTCCTGCAGTGCTGGACAACATACCTGAGAAAACCCCTGCTCTTCCCCAAAGACCTCACAGAATTTACAGCCACTGACAGGTACATGCAGCAAACAGATGACAAATACTACGCTGGAATAGCAAACCCCAGGCCTGGCACACCAGCTGTGTAATTCTAGCAAGAGTTTTGCAAAAACCACAGCAGGTGGGAATGTTCAGGAATACGTAAAAGCTGATGATCAACAGCTTCACTGTCCTGAGCACAGTTATCCTCTTCTCCATCCAGATTCCCCAGTGCTGCAGCATCCTTTGTTAGCAGAGATCCCTTACTGCTGCAATTCAGACAGCTGCCCCGCCAGCGTAACTCCTGTACTTCAGCATAACCATTCATTTCCCAACAGCTAAAGAATTAGCCGTAATAAGTTACATCTTCAAGGCCGCAGGAAGGCTCTGCTGTTCTTTTCCTTCAGCTCTCACACCAGGTTGGAGATTAAGAGAGATGGAGAAGAAAGAAAGAACGGAGAGGGTGATTTCTTTTATACATTACAGCTGCCACTGTTAAGCTCACGATGGACAGAGCATGCCATGGGGCAAGGAGGGCTCTGGGAAGAGCAGGAACTGTTCATCAGAACTAGGGATTCCTCTGCTCAAGCAAGGTAAGATTTCTCTTTCAAGCACATCACCATTCCCTCTGAAACCACCTCCCTTCCTTTAATAACACATTCCAAATAACATTTGACTGCAAGTTCACATGGACTGTATTCTGTTTTGGCTTCTTTGGCCATCAGCACAAGGTGATCATTTCATCTCATCATTTCATCACATCCCCCAGCTGCCTCAAAAAGGCTCTCTTTAGGACAGGACACTCATTTTCTCCCACACAACTGTGCCAAAATTTGAGAAGCACTTGATCTGCAGCACCCTTAAATTGTTTACAGAAAAAAGGCAGTTGCCTTTCTCCACCTAGTCTTCTGAGCACAGGGTGCTAGTTCTAAATCAAAGTCTCGAGTGTTTTCACAATGCAGAGGCCCCGCATGGCACATCCTCTGGGAGCCTGGGATTTAACCTCCTGAAATTAGAGTTGGGTCAGGTGAGAAGTCAGCCTAGACTGCAGGATCTTTTGGGTGAGAGTTGTTCCCTTGTTACATAGCTCACAGCCACACAGCATAGGAATCTGACTAAACTTGAGATACTATCTTTCCACTGAAAGCTACTAAGATCTTACAAATTTTTTTTTTTTTTTTTTTTTTTTTTTTTATATATAAGTTAAACTTGCACTTTCCAGCTATATAATGCAAAACATTTAACAATAGGTGCCTATTATGGAGACTGACTAGGAGAAAGAAAGCACTCAAACAAGAAGAACTGTGTCTGATGTGAAGGCATCTTTCACTTCTGGAGACTAAGGCTAGCCTGTAACCAGTTGTCATTTCAGACTAGTTTTTCCACAGTTACAACTCCACAAAGTACAATGGAAATATCTGTGAATTGCACAGAGCTGGGTGTGGAACTGGGCCATAAGACTATTGCTCAGTAAGCACTCTAGGATGCTTCTGGGGAGCAATACAGCTGCCATGTTTTACACTGAAGCAACCATTTAAAAAAAGATTTTACCAGATGCCTACCATACAAGCAAAGTATTTTGTTTCAGTTCTCAAAAAGTCAATACATTTGTCAACAAAAACAGATTTCAAAGCCTTATTAGAAGCATATTTCACAGTAACTAGAGCAATTGTATTTATGTTCCAAAATGGGGTACAAGACCAATTAACCAACAGTTGTAGCAACATACTCTATCTGTGAATTACACTGCTCACAGGAACAACTGTGTTCAGGAATGCACAATGGAAGCAGGAGATAGGTTCAAGATGTTTTGGGGCAGACAATTACAGACAGATGTATATAACAGCATGTCCAGTCAAAATGAATTAAAGCAGGAGCATACATAAGAAAATAGACCAAGAAGACCAAATCATAATGTTATAATTAACATACCTTGCAGTAACACCTGTGGCTTTCCAAGATAAGAAATCTGGAAGATCAAAGAAGTAGCCTGCCTTCTCCCAGCACGATTCTTGCAAGTTCTAACAAAAAAAAAAATAGAAACATAGATATTAGAGGTCAGACATGATCACGTCCTTAACAAAATTAATAAACCTGCCAGTTGTGTAAAAATGACAATCTTTCTAAACCCAACGTTCTCATCTCTCCCTAGATTCCCACTCTACTCACTTTGCAGCAATTTACTTCCTGAAGAACTGAGTCCTCCCCCCACCAGGGACTGATCATAAGAAAAGGGTTTCCCAAGAAGGCTTCATGGAGGCACATGTTTCAGATCAATAACGTGGGCTCTTTCAGTTCCCAGTCAGCTGCTTAATGTCAGAGCAGTCTCAAAATCAGTAGACAACAACTTACTCAAAAAAAGTATTTCCTTGAAGAATGCTCTACTTTCTAAAATTAACCATTTTATATTTGTTACTTATGAATTGTAAGTACAGAGAAAGAAAAAAAAAAAAAGGTAAAACACAAATACATCTGTAAGCGCCAGAATAAACCTTTCCAAACTATCTGGCCAGTTGATCAAAGCCTGCAAGGACCTGAAAGCTTCCAGTGAAGATGTTTTTCCCCCCAGCTGGGACACTCAGGAGCTCTCAACTGAATGGATGAACCGGTAACAATCAGCTTCAACGCCACACTACAACCTTACAGTTGCCATCAAAGCATACAGATAAATTCACCCTAACAACCAATAAAATTTGGTTGAAATGAGTACCAAAATACAAAGCGGAATGAATGCCTGGGTTCCCAGTTGAAGAGGTCTGATGCTATTTCTCCAGCTGAGGGAGTAAGTAAAGATGATTGCAGGAGGAGATGACGATTAGGAGAATTACACCCATAAGCTCCCTATAGCCACATGACATTTCCAAGCTCCTAAAGAACTTCTTCTACCAAGAGAGATCATCTACACAGAGTTTGGTGCAGGTATCAGAGCGTGGTCAATGGCAAGGAAGTTCCCCGAAGAGTAACGTCCCATGGCAGTGCAGCTTTGCCCTGTCCTGCACCACCACAGTAACACCCAGTGACCACCTCGGTGTATTGAGATAACTAGGAAAGACCAAACCAAAACAAAGTCAGTGCTGCCAGCCACAACGTTGACAAATCAGACTTCCACAGAAAGAGAAGATTGCTTTAAATATCTCCGCTGGCTTTTTAAATAACTGAAACAGTGACAAGTTGGCTCACTAAGACCACCACTTCCTAGCTGGGGTCTTTTGGGCACAGAGCCCTGCCAGTTTCAGCAAAAACGCAATTTAGGTCAACAGTTGCATCTAGCAAGCTACAGCAGAGCTAGAGGGGTACTTCAGAAATGTGTAAGATGGAAAATTATGTGGGTCTTCATCTCTACACAAGAAATCTGAGGCATGATTTATTTGCCTTATTGTCTTTTCACTTTCAGGTCCTACTGTTTTTATCTACTCTCCGTCAGTTCAGGACAAAACTCTTGCACAAGATTCCAGATGCAGAGCATTTTTTTAAAAAGTGAAAGTATTAAACACTGAGAGTCTCAATAGAACAAGCTACTGAGCTACAAAACAAAAACCAAACAACTCTGTAAGAATCTGTAGTACACGGCTGAATAGGAGGGTAAAATATTTTAGCAAAGTTTCTAATAGCTTTGTCATCATCCTTTCTTTTCAAGGCTTTTTTTCTTTTTCCAAATTATTCAATAAATTGTCAATAAGTAGCATGAAAAATGAAATTATTTGCACTATCAAAGCTGCCATCCATTTTCTGTAGTGAAGATGAAGGTACATGATGAATTGAAATAAAAGGTAATTTAATTTTAAGAAATACAATTTGCTTTTAACTTAGCTCAGATACTAAGCTATTTCAAACCAAAATCTTGTAAGTTCCAGAAAGCTACTAAAATGGAATCTATGAATTCCAAAAACTAAATTGCAACTGGGTAGGTATAAAAAAGCAAAATTTTTTTTTTTTTGGATCATGGAAGGAATCCATTTTCTTTGAGTTAAGCTCTTCAAAAGCTTTTTTAAACTGGCTTCTTATTAAATTAAAAAAAAAAAAAAAAAAAAAAAAAGAATGATTGAATGATCCAGTTGCAAACTTTTAACATAAAACATACAAGCATTGGATGCCTGTTCCAAATCACTTGGGTTTAGCTTATCTGCCAGACGTATGTTGCTGCTGCTCACATCAAAATTTGACTTTTCACATGAATGTGCAGGTGCTCCCAAGCTTAGTACGCAGGTCATTCAGCCTCTTTTGATCATATAAACCATTAGGTATTGGTAAATAGTCTTTAAGTAACAGCAGAAGTAGATTGGCCTTTAATGTTAATCATAAAAGAAAACAGATTAAGAATAACTGTCCACTTCAAGCAAATCTGTTTTATCAAAGATGTTCCCTGGATCTTTATTCTTCTGCTTCAGGAATTCCCAAAAGCCACATGTTAGTGACACTGAAGTATTTTGTTTCATGAACATCCAAATGATTCATTCTTTGCCATCTCGATGCTTTGTCATCACTAATTAGTACAGACAAAAAAAATGGCATGTCCTGATGCTTTTTCCAAACAAACTGAAAGTCTCCACGTTTTCGACACTCACTGAAGTTAATTCTAATTTATTTTCACTCACAGTCAGAAATCTGTGACCACATTAAAAGCACTGTGGAAAAGATCCAGGAATGTTCCCAGTGCTGTATTCATATCCTGCGACTCACCCTCCAAACTCACTTGTAAAGAAACTAATTCAATCCTTCTATTTTTGAGAAGTTCTCATGGATTCCTCTTTCTTCATTGCCGTATTTGAAATAATAAAAATGAACAAACAAACAAAAAACCTACACCTCCAAACAATAACTTTGAAATCCTCATAGATAATCTTGAATATCTGTGGGCAGTGAGTTTAAGAATTACAGAGTGCAGTGTCTGTTAATATTCCTAGACAAGAAGGATAAAAGCAGAGCGAGGGACTGGCAGAACTGCTATGTAGGGCAGGGAAGGTCTTCACTGTCTGTTCCTTGACAAAAGTCCAAAGATCACCACGAAGCCATACTGCACAATTTTGTATTACGTTACATGTATGTGTTCACTTCTTCATTGGCCTGAAAATACACACACAAGCAGAACTTCACGTGCTCCAGTATCCAACAGCTTTCTGGAGATACCTACAGGAACGCTGTGCGTGAGAATGAAGAAAGGAACTTTCACATCTGCATTCGACTGCTTTGTTGAGGTAGTCTATTTCTGATCTCTACTTTCACGGGGTGCTTTATTTTCTTGTAAAAAGCAGTAATCTTCAGATATCTAATGTCTGTGAAAAAGCTTTTTTCCCCCACCAGACATAAAATATGCATATAAACACTGAAGCTCTGCAGACTTTCATTATTGCTAATACAGATTAATATGAATCAAAAGAACTTAGATGTTATTACAGACAGCCTTTGCAGCTGAACCCTCTTGACCACAGGATTAACTTATGATGGGCTAGAAGCAAAACATGATTTAGCACAGGGTATTGGTCTGTATTTCATAGCTACTTTTAAGTCAAAACCCACAAATTCAAAAATCATCCCTGACTGGTGTGTTAGAAACCTTAATTAAAATGAGGGGGACAAAAGGAATCAGAGAGAGGTTTTTACAGTTTAGTGTAAAAAAGAAAGCTGGCATGAACATTCCAGATCCATATCAGGTCAAGATATAAGTCATCTGAAAAATCAGAGAAGAAAACATTCACTGAAGAACGCTCTGCTTTTACCAATTCAACCCAAAATTTGAAACGAAATCTCCTAGGCAATCTGCAACAGTAGGCCTTGGTGTGTGTCAGTCGCTCTTCTTCTCAGCTACAGAAAACAAATATGCATTGTGTCAAGGAAGAAAAGGAACAACTGAAGACAATGCACACACTCATGAGGATATAAGAAACTGATGTCCCACACCCTACTCCAATTCAGACAAAGGGCTTGGGGCTTGGATCTCCCACACTTCAGATCAGATGCCAAACCATGCCATAGAGCTATTCTGATACCCAAGATAAGCTCTAGGCAGAAATATCATCCTTGCCAGAGCCAAGGCAAACTGATCAGTTTGGCAACTACCAGTTGCACTCAAAGTAATTGGTAAAAAAAATAACTAACTGAATTATCTGATTCATCTTAAGGCTGGAACTGTGTCTTGGGGGTGTGAGGCCACCTTGAAAAGTAACCTGTTGGGTGTATGGCTGGGTGACAGACACTCAGAGGTGCAGGTGTTTCAAACCTTCCAGCTCTTAAACCCTTTTTTTTTTTTTAAGTGCTACTCCTGCTTGATTAGCAACTGCGACTAAAAGCCAAACTCAACAGTCCAAAGTGCAACCTATGCAACCTAAATTACATATGGATTTTGATAACTAAAAGCTGTTAAAGCATTTATAAACTACCCTTATCGAGTTCTGTTCCAAACCCAGCAGCCTGGATCCATTCTCACTGAACATGGAGTTTGAGAGGTTTTTAAATGGTAAAATCTTACAAAAGTAGCATTGAACAACAACAACAACAACCACAACCACCAGCTGTAAAAGGCAGCAAAGGAAAATACATGCGTGAATGTTGCTGCCAAGCTAATGCCAGTACATCAACTATTTTTCTCCCATCTCTAGCCCTGGAAAGAGATGTTTTAATTGTTTCTGTAAATTATCCCATTGGCTGTTAAGTTGTGGGTTTGCAGAAAAAAAAAAAAAGAAAAAAAAGAAAAAAAAAAGAGAACAATAATGCATAAAAAGGCATCTGTAACTGAAGATGGTAAAGATGTTAACCAGTAACAAACAGAATGATCACTGAACAATGTGCCAGAAAAAAAGATGAAGAAAATAACTAGAGAACTATCAATTTTAATGATTAATTGCAAAGGAATTATATGCTAGCCCTTTTTTTTTTTGTTGTTTTTGCTGAAGGGAGGCTCTTCTTTGCTCTTACTCACCATAGTTAGAAATGAGGTGTGAAAGCACATTATAGGAAGACTGCATTGCATCTGGGGACTACCAAGCAAATACCTATTCCCAGTTCTGCATCCCCCACCCATTTGGAATATGCTACAGCACCTCTGATTTAATGGGACAAATATTTTTTTTTAGAAATGGTTGATTTGTAATATCATTAGTATGATGAAAATGTAACGAGCATCCTCCTGTTTTGGCACAGGCCGCAGTAAAATTTCCAGCCAAAAATTAGTAAACAAGATTCTTTGCTACCTCTGGGAAAAAATGCTAACAAGCTAATTCTAGAGCTGGAGAAATAATCACCACAGCTTTTACGTTGCTCTGTTTATGTCCTCACTGCTGTACTGTTGGTTTGCCACAGCAGATAAAATCACTGTATAGCCACATATGCACTGACATGCATCTACAGCAAAAGAATCTCCAAGTTGAGATGTACCTACACGTTCAGTTCATAGCACAAATTTACCCACCAGAACTGTCTGTGCTCTCATTCTGTCAGTGAACATGCAATTTCTCTAGCCAAAGTCAACAAAACAGAACAACCGGCTTAGCAAAGCTGCAAAAAATGTACCTGCAACTACAGAGGGGGAAAAAAACAACAACATCAACAAAAAACTATTGACAATGATATTTTGCAAGATAATTCCAAACAATGAAGAAATCCAAGGAAATCATAGCTAGAAGAGAGAATTTAATTGGTTATGTTGAAAGACCCAGTAACTAAGGGCTACGTTATTTTTCATTGAGGTTTACATTCAAACTTATCTTATTGACTTCAGGAAGGCTTTGTCAGAATTATCTTTCAGTTCATTTCTAAATATTTGTGAAACGATAATGACTCTTTTTTTCCAGTTTCATCTACAGCTGACATTCTTGATTCAGCTGACCACATTCCATACTGAAATGTGACTGTAGCCATAGAAATTAGGATTGAGAAAGTCATATCTTCATCTTGGTTTATATTTCAGAGTTAACACTGGACCCTATCACCCCACATGGTCCACATAGGCAAAGAAATAAAACATTCTTCCTAAGTAGGCCACAGATACGCACACTCCAACAAGATGGTCCCACAGGCTATACAGTAGCAGCGTTGAATTGATCGTTTACTGCAAGGAGCTGTCACCTACATGCAAACTTCACAGGCAGCGGTGGCTTTGTCATACGAATACCTATCTGCAACCACAAACATCAAGACCATCCAAGTAATTTCATGTAGACTAGCCAGTCGGTGCCAGAGGGTAAAATGATTCAGCAGTAATGAATTGAATGTAAGCCAAGACAATTCAAACAAAAGATCTCAGAGACCTATTAGGGCCTCTGCATTTTGCTTTCTTCATCTGAAATCAAAATGGAATAGGGTGAAAGAGCTGGATGAACAGAACGTGCTCTGAAGCCTCTACTTTCTAGTTAAGTCTTTATTCTCTGTACAGTGGAAATGTAAAAAGATTAAAAGAAATATACAAGATAAAATATTATATGGAAAGTCACAAAGGAGCTGATGAGAATAACTTGTGATTTGGAAGAAAAACTGCAACATTCCTCCACAAATAAATACAAGTCATGTATAACAGGAAAGTCATAAGAGATAATGACCAGCATCTACTTCTCGTACAATGAAATCAGCTCCTTCCTCACGGTGAGTGAGGTCATTTTCAACTTCAATTCTAGTAAGAAGAAGATGACAGAATGGAACAGCACAGTTAGGTCACCTTAGCCCTCTCCTTCTTCTCCTCCCTCTTCATTACTTCCAACAATTCAGAGTAAATTTGATAACTTATAACTATAATTGTTAACTATAGTTTGATATTTTTGATAACTATAATTGTTTAGATGAAAATTCTTCAAGTAATGGGAATTCAATTTCCAGAAACATGATGCCTACCAAAGGGACAAAGGTCTTATGAAGCTTCACAATACATCTCAGTTCAGTCAACATTAGCACTCCTTTCACTAGACTGAGTAAAAATCTTTTGTTACATCACTTAAGTTAATTGTCTTGATAGAATTCATTTTCTCATACAGTTCAGTAATTAAAAGACATGGGGAATTTTAGGAGCTTGTTTCAGAATAAGAGATACCTGTTCACACAAAGTACAGTTGAACAGTGTAACTCATTACCACAGGACACGGTAGCTACCAAAAGATGGTTCCTCCCTTTATACTGCTGCTGTCAGAGGGCTTTGAGGCCACTGCCTTACATCTCTGGGTGACCACATCATGAGACCCCACAACCTGGCCTTCTTAAGTAAGGCGCTTACCTGATCAGTCAGCTATTAATATTCCTGACCTTGCAATATAAACATGTTTTAAACACAATGGCTTCATTTAAGGTTTTTTATTATTTCACTTTTTATTGTTCACATACAACAACTTACATATGATGCTCATACCTCAGGAAGCGAAGTACTATGAGATTGATGTTAGTATTTCTGTGTAGCATTTACAAACAGCATTTATTATCCTTTGTTACCATTAATCTGCCAGTACCTGCTTCTACCAATTAACTCCTTCGATTTTTCCCAGCCTGCACCTTATTATACACAGTTTAGTACGTTACTATATGGCATTTGTAAGGACAAGAGACTTCAGCTGCTTGAAACTGTCAGAAAGTAATTCACATTTGGGCTTTGTTGAAATGACAGCCAGCATTGAGACCAAATGTAAAAGCCAGACTGGGAGAGGTTATGAAAAATTCAAGTGGCAAGCATTTTTCCTTTTATCTGACAGTTATTATTAAAAAGCTGTATGTCATCCTGTAACACACAAAATTTAAACATGAGACGGAAGCAGAGTTCTACATTATGAACAGAGTGCCTTCCTTCTACAGATGATCTACTTCCTGCAGACAGTACTGAACTAAATTGTTCAGTCCTTTTTTTTGGAAGGTTGATGGAGCTCTAACTGAACCATTTCTATACCATTTCTATCCCAGCAGCCAAAGACATCACACAGCCCCTCACTGCTGGATGCATTGCTTCAAAGGCGGGACATCTGGCAAGGATACCCAGTGTTGAGACAGTGCCATATACACACTGCTATAAATCCATCCCAGAAGCAGAACTTACGTCCCTGTAAGCACGTCCAGCTACAGTATTTGAAGCAAAAAGAACAGTATATCACCTGCACCTAAATTCCCATGTATGCCTGACCTTAAAATTATGGAAGAACGGCATATGAAATGTTTCAGTGGGGAAAAAACAAATCTGAATAAGATTAAAGATATTTCTAAATAATTGAGAGGAAAAAAAAATCTCAAAACATTTTCAGTATATCTTAAGGCTCACTTTACTTTGCACCCCTCTGGATTCACCACTAAGTTGATGAATTTTGTTTATGAATCTCGTTCTCAGAAATCAACAAAGAATATTAGTTATTACTAAAAACACATCACAGTCTTAGAGGTACTCACTTCCTTTATCCACAACAGTTTAGGTGGCTGCATTTCCACAGACATCACTCCCCCGACATAGCTCAAGACCCTGTGTTGCGTTGCATTGATGCGGTCTACTTGACTGACTGCACGATGGTCCATCCACATGATAACATTCCTATAGTCTTGTCCTTTAAAATAAAATAGAGATTGTTTTCAGGCTGGTATAACTCCACCTAAGTACTATAAATTACTAGACTCTACGCTGCTTCACTTCTGCATGGAAAACTCAAATACTACTTGCTTAAATAATTGACAGTAGATGCCTAAAGATAAAACTCTGGCCAATTTTAAGACATGCAGAGCACTGAGAAGGCTGGGTGAAACCAGGCAGGCTTGTGAGCACCCAACTACTTAGAAAAGCCATGCTCTTGTAGAGTGTGTTTCATCCAAAGAGCCCACATTTCTTGACAGAATGAACATATATTTAAAAGCATAAAGAAGCATTCTGTGACTGAGAATTAAAAATATGTCAAAATCCAACTAATTAAATTATAAATTGAAATAACCAGTCAGCTAGAGTTACAAGGATTCTTTTTCCTCTTCTATTGTTATGAGAAAACTACCCTAAATCCTTTCAGAAATACTTTCATGGGGGTAATTTGCTGCAGTAATTTTATTTTGGATGTGAAAGCATTTGGCAAGTCTGTGTCACACATACAAACAAGAAGCGAGAAACATTTTATTTAAATTAACCTGCAAAGGCCATGCTAGACAGGTGGAACAGTAATCCAAGTGACACTTCACATTACTCCCATGCTGAGCACACTGCACACTCAACTTCATGACACAGCCACTCATGCGTATTTCATCTTGAAAACATACTCCAAGACAAGCCAGCTCTACGAGGCACACCAATATTCCTAACATGGATTCAAATCCAACATAGATCTGCGAGACTGCCTGAAATCAGACCAGTGCACACTCAGTGTGACAGGATTCTGTCCATTCCTGTCTTTTTATTTAACAACAGCATTGTGTGAAGTCAAAGTTGTTGTTTCGTGTATCCGACAATAAAAAACAAGATCTGAATTCGACTCAACAGACCAAAACAGCCCCAGACATCATTACACATGGAACAGATTGTCAAAAACTCTCAAACTGAAAAATAAATAATCTTGCTTAAATTCAGCAAAGGACATTTCGGGGGCAATGCTGGCTTTTTTTTTTTATTATTATTCTTTTTTTTTTTGAGAAAGATAGGAGGAGATGACAGATACATCTGAGATAGAAAGTGAACATCAACAGAATTGTGATTGCAGCTATGCACATACTGATTTAGCACACACCTTATCTTAAATAGGATTCTGTAAAAACAAACAAAAAGAACAGATTTTTCTTAAGTCTTTCAAAATATCTACTTAAAAAAAAATAATTAAAAAAATATCTATTTTAGAAAAAGGTATCAGACTATTTCTGAGGTTTAGCACTGTCCTAGACAAAGACAGAACACCAGTGCAATAAAATACACTAGCTGAATCTCTTGCCTCCAACTCCATGACAGAATAAGCAGTTAGTCTATACGAATGCTGCATTTTTAGCATTCCTTTAGCCAGTGTGGATGGGCATTTACACACACAATAAAAGCCATGATTAGTAAAGCCTAAAGAGGAACAAACTTGTAGAAAATGAAAAGGGCAGAGATTTCTGAGCCAACATGAATGAATTAAATCTTAGAGTGCCAAACATTTAGCTAAATAAAAAGTAATTCTCATCTCAAATTTAATTTTGCAGTAGAATTAAAGTAGTAAAAACTGAAAAAAGTCATTTAATAGAAAAGACATTCTGTTTCAAGATTCAGCCCCGTAACCCTGTATTTGGATGAAACTAAGTTCAATTGCATTGCTGCTAACACCAACTTCTGTGCTGGCATCCTACCTTCAGAGTTGACTGCCAAAGGTTGGAACTGCTTATCCACAACAACAAGGGAACATGTAGCATCAAAACCAACCCCTCGAATCCGGCTGGCATCTCTGCCACAGACGACTTTCTGCAAATATATAAAACACACTGAAATACAAATATATCCATCCATATACACGAGTGAACCAATAATCACTGAAAGCGAGTTGAAGTTTAAATCACAAGCTCAAACTCCAAAAATTTAGAGATCCGGTATTATTTAACATCTCAATCTTAATGATAATCAAAATACAACAAATTGCCAAAAATATTTGGTTTTCAAAACTGTATACAAAGCTCCGTTAAAAGCTCTTTAATAGCTTTTAAATCTTACTAGCCAGAGTCCTGGATGAAAGCAGGAAGAACAACGATATCAGAAAATAAGACTAGAAGAAAATTAGAACTGCTAATTTTACCTCTTTTATAAGAGCTTTGAGTTAAGCTGCATGTGAAACCTGGAGGGTTAGGGCTAAGCGTTTCCATCAGTTACTTCACTCAGCTACCACCTGTGAAGTGAATCATCTTCTAGAACTGCTCTGGTAATACCGTGCCACAGCTTTTGGCCTTAAAATCGTGACGGGTTCCAAAAATAAATTTTTGTCAAGTTGGTTAAAACCTGTAGCAGTAATAACTCTGTAATGCACTCCTTTTCAAAAAGTCTGCTATTAAGAGTTTGGATAGCATTGTTTTGGGAAAATATTTCCCAAAAAATCACCACCCCAAAAGATCTGAACTTCATGGCTTCCAGCAGCACTGGGAAAAAAAGAAAGTACACCACCCAAATGGATCAAGTGCCAAGGGAGGTTGCAAGACACCTAAAATGTAACACAGTAATAAATTGCCACTTCTCAGCAACAATAAAAATATCATTACCTTAATTAGTACTATAATGACACTAGACTTGCTGCAGTGCCAGTGTCTTACTGGCTCTGTAAAGCTATAGTTCCAGAGACCGTATTTCATTGCTCCAGTACAAGAGATTGTATTTAAAGAGCAAGAACAAAGCAATACACAAAGAGAAAAATCAAATAAGCAGAATAAAAGACTTGCTCTGCTCTAACATCTGTCTGCCCTCCCCTATCATTCCTGTCACACTGCTCTTTCCCTTCCCTTCCCCTCACCTCGTCTCCTTCATCTCAGGGCATTTCTGCCAAGCCAAGCTCATTAATGTTTGAAAAGGCTGATCGATACCAAGAGAATGGGCGAACTGTCCATCTGCAAATTACCAAGCATATCATGAATATTTAAAAAAACAACCTTAGATCATGGAGCAGGCTGGGGCTTTATTAAGAGCCATAAAATGGCCCACATGTACGCTGCAAAACAAGGTCAGTAATTTACTTTTACCACCAGCACATACAGGCTTGGGTCAGAGGGTTCAAGGAGATTTTCCTGTATAGCAAGGTTTATTTCAGTCTGTTTTTGTGCTTAAAACTATCCACAAACACATATAATTTATGTTGGATTTATAATACTGGCCAGGCATCTTCATGAGGATCACGTGTGATAGACAGCCTCCCTCGGAGCACCATCCACAAACCAGACAGCAATAACAACAACCATATATAAAGGAGCCTGTGACTCCAGTGCAACACAGCGCGTGCCTCTAAATGTATGCACTATCAGGCTCTGAGCAACCTTGTCTCCTCTGAAGAATTGTCTTGTGGCTAGAACATACACCAGTGAAACAGAAACCCCACGTGTGAATCCTGAAGGCAGTGGGTAAGTCCTCCCTCAGAGCTAACAGCACAAAGAAGGGCTTTCATCCTCTTTTCAGCAGTATCACTCTGATTTTCAGCTCCTCACCTATGTAACAATGTTGTGAGGCTACAAGAGCCATAACCTAAAGGTGCCCTTAAAGCATAAGGGTGGTTACAAGTTAAACAGTAATGCAGCACCTAGGGGTGTGAAAGTTAAAGGCCAATGACTGGAGGACTTCAAACTTTCCTAACTTGAAGTGCTGCCTACAACACAGATCTCCTTTGCTTTCTTTTTCTCCACATACCTTGGTGACTGTGCAACAAGCAGCCCAAATGTCAGCAGAGGATTGCTCGTAGTGGTCTGGCTGGGGTTCCCAGATTTGGATCGGCTGCTCCGCATGAGCCACTACTGTCCCAAACTCATCCACCAGAGCTGCGCGAACGCTTGCTGATCCAACATCAATTCCAACGTAGTATTTTACTGAAGTCTGCTTCTTGCTGTGCATTTTTAATAAAACCTGTGAGGAAAAAGGAAATACAAAAAAGTGTTTAAAAAACAGATAAAATGACTAATGACAGAAAGGTGCTGAACAGGACAGCAGAGATGCTGTACAAGTGCTTTGCTTGGTAACTTTTTTTTTTTTCAGCAAATCTTTACGTGTCATTTTTAATTACTTTGAGTTTTCAAGTCTTGCACTATGTGTACTGTTTTATCTCAAATGTTTGCAGATAAATTGCATGGCATAGAAGTTCCTGAAAAGCAAAATGTAAATTCACACGTAAGAACACGAGTGCTATGATAAAGTTCATGCACTTACACAATCAAGGAATTGAGCAGTGGTTGTACAGTATCATCTCTACACAAAGGGAAGAAGAGGGAAGGAGACAGTAAGCAAAGGAAAAGTATGGATTCAAACTCAGCACTAATCAGGAGCTGGTGCCTTACACAGAAGGGGAAGTTCAATCCAGAGATTCCTGGGTTTTCCTGAATTCTGGCAGATGGGGAAGCTGCTGGTAACTCGTAAATTGGATTCACTTGTGGACAAGACTGGAAGTAGCACCAGGGACATGTCATTGCCTCGATGCAAACAAATTACACCCCTGAACTGGTAAAAAAAAAAAAAAAAAAAAAAAAAAGGGGGTTGTGTGCCTGGCTGCACTGAACCCCAAACTGAAGAGGAATGAGGAGCCAGGAGCTGGTGCCTCCCATAGAGCCAACAAACACGACAGTGAGTCAGGCTGAGTTCGGCAGAATCTGAAAACAGTTTCCTCCTCCCCAAAAAAGTGTTATGTTGGTAATTAAAATAACCAAGTGACATATTACCTACTTTTGAGCCCTATAAAGAAGAAAAAAAAAAAAAAGGAGAAATCAACTGGTTAGGTTTTTAAGATCTGTCCACCGTGACTCCACACAATTTTAGACATTCAGAAAATAATTTGTTGAAATTATTTTGTTGAGTTACAAGAGCATCCCAGGAAATATGTGCCTGCTCTCTCACAACCTACAAGAACAAAGTGAGTTCAAGTTAATCAGTTTAATTATTCACAACGAGTTGCTTGCTTCACTATATTATGTTTAAATAGATGACATTTTATATAGTGACAAATGCACTGTACTTAATTTCTCAGTTTGTCCTTAATTAATAGTTAACATTTACATTTAATCAAGCTGGGGAAATGCTAATTAAGAGCTGATACAAAGTATTTCATAGGTCAGACAAGTGCTTACATGAATCTCCTATCAAGCCTCTGAAACATGCAGAACTCAGCTGACACTTAGTCTCTGGCTTCCAGAAAACGAAAGGATCAATTATCGTTTGATGAATCCATTTACAGAGCACTGACAGAGCTCTGTAAAAAAACAGTGCATCTATCCCAAAGAAGTGACCTGGATCACATCTGCGTGTGGAAGATGGGTTGTTTAGGAACGTGGGCACAGGCAGAAAGATTGGAAAAGTACAGCTTAGTAGAACAACAGGATATTCATATTTCAAATTAATCCTGTATATGATCTTTGGAAATTACTAACTTTAGTGTTGAAGTATACCCAAAATGCAATAGTAAGCATTGAAACCCAAAACTCTGAAAGCCCTCTTTCTACCTTTACACAGGAACAGCTGATCATACAGCCTTGTAAATCATACTCCATTTTGGAAGCAATGCTTTTACTTGCTTTACTCCTACAGGACAGGAAACCAAGAATCTATTCTTCTATGAATTATCTTCAGTACAGGTCAAGCTCTATCCTTGGTGTCAGTTTGAACACAGGGCTGGAACAACCCAAGTGGCTGTTCACATCTATGGCTGGCTTCTAACCACTGCTGTTGATGGCAACTACAAATCTGTTATCACTGAGGGTTAGAGGTGAAATAAAGAAGAAAAATAAAGGTAAAAAAGGGATTCCTCTGCCTCAGAAAAC
This sequence comes from Oxyura jamaicensis, assembly GCF_011077185.1. NCBI lineage: Eukaryota > Metazoa > Chordata > Aves > Anseriformes > Anatidae > Oxyura > Oxyura jamaicensis. The sequence goes on along the minus strand of NC_048900.1, from coordinate 28,155,475 downwards.
TCACAATCCATGCATCATCCTGCATGGTAATTTAGCAGCGTAACAGCTGAATTAGGACAATGTTTCAATTGCTGTTAAAACAACATAAGCCAATGGCCCTGCCTAACAAAAACTGCTCATCCATCCAGCTTGCTTTCATCCTATCCCCTTAAGTGGTTCTTGGAAATCTGTTTAGTCTGCGAGTTCTGCAGTCACAACCTGTCCCATACTATCACTTTGTGCTGCCCAAATTTGTCATTTCATGCTCTGACTGCCATCGCTGTGGGCTCAGGACCATTTTTTTTGTCCTTTGGACAGCACTGGCACCAGGGAGCTCTGGTCCCCCACTAAAGGCCCTTGGCAGTCCAGTACAGTCCAAGGCAGCTATCACACAGCATTCTGCGTGCACCAAGGCAGGCGCATGGAAGGGTCGCTAGAGGAAGTTGTACACATCATTAGCTTTTAACAATACCAGAAACTAGAAAAAAGATCAAAGCTATAAAAGTATAGGGCAGTACTGATGGGAACACTAAGCACTCTCAGCATTCTGATCCTGCCCAGAAGGTGCAACATACGCTAATCTTGCTAAGGCAAGGTCATCTGCTCAAGCGATGAGCAATCGGCTAAAAATAATGGTGTGCCATGAGTCTAACACCTAGGAATATTGGCAAGAAAGCTCACTTTATTTTCTTGGCCCTGGCTCTGTGACCTGGTCAGACTAACAAAAGCTAATGCCTCTGTCACGGAGAGGACAATTCTCCCGATATCAGTGATTAATATTGCATCTGTCAGCTGGGGATACTTACAGCACTCTGCATCTTCCTCTTAGCCCTTGGCTGTAAAAGGAGTTTTAAGACATTCTTCTCAACAGATGATGTTCGCTTCTTAATTTTGCACTCAATCTCCTCAAAGCCTAAAGGGCTGGCTGCAGATGCTGCTAGCTGCCTGCAAGAAATCTTACTGTTAGGAAGAAATTGCATAAAACTGGTCCTGCTACTATCTCATGAATTTCCCTGTTTTTCCCTAGTTTGGCACTGCCTTTAGCTGCTGACTCATAAAAAGAAGAGAATAAACCACAAGTTGCTGAGATTTCTTTTTTCTTTTTCTTTTTTTTTTTTTTTAACGTAGGCCAATCTTTCTTACTTTTCACAGAACACAAACAACAAAAGGAGTGCTTTACATCCTGCCTCCGACACACACAGGATTACTCCAAATTTTTATTTCTCTTCCCTGTATGGCAGCCTTGATTTTAGCTTATTAATGTGTTTTGCTACTTAGGGAACAAATTTAACAGATGTTAGAGAATTAAGCTCATAGTACCTCCTACTCAGCACTTAAAATTATGGCTTTGCATTGGATTCTTCCCACAAACATTTGAAACCTGGAACTCAATCAGCCCATGTAATGTTTACTTTCCTTTTTTCCTTACTAAGCAACCAGGATGCGCATGTGTGAGAGAGTTGGTTTCAGTGCTCAGGCAGTACGGATCATGAACATACACGTTGTTACTTCTGAAAATTAATGGACAACAAGAAAGAATTGTTAAGTGACAGACTTCAAACAAGAAGTACCACAAACCTACGGAAATTGGTATTTCTCTGAGTACAAGTCACCCAGATTTACAAAGCAATACTTTGATATCTCACAGAAAAAGGCTAAAAGTAAACATTCAGCTTACAGCAGGCGCTCAGTGACTGATGCAGCTCAAAGTACAGTGTCTCTAATTTAGGATCCGATCTGTTTGCAGAAACATCACTTGATGCCAAGGGTTTTTCTGGAATACCAGCCCCTTGGTATTTCACCTACTTGTCAAGCAGGCCCACAAGAAGCACCGTCATCTCTAGGTCAAAAGTGTCACCAGCCAGGGACTCTGCCTCAAGGTATGAATTGAGAACCTAAGAACTCAGCGCTGAGGTTGGCTGAAAGTCTTCAGCTAAAGTACTTTATAGGGAATTTAAAAGGAATGTTCTCCTTCAATTTTGTTTACAGAATATTCCTTTGGCACAAGAGGAAGCTCCAAATCAGAAACAAAGTGAAGGAGTGGAGAGCTAGGAGAAGGTCCCAGCACAAACTTTCTGGTTTGGAATCTGGACACCAATATCTACTGCTACATGCAACTAAAATTCTGTTGTGCAATAAAGCTTTGGTTTGCATTTTGTGTCTGTTGGATTCTTAGCATGCAGTTTCTGCAGTCAATATAATCTTAAGGAAAACAGTGAACCAGAAGAGCAATTGAAACCGAAAGTCCTAACGGCCCAGCCAGACGGATCAGCTCCTCGAGCACAATATTCCCAACAAGACATCAAAATATTTGATGCATGGATGATACAATGATATTTTCAGACTTCCCAGGTGGTGGAACATAGTGGTGATTATACCACTACCCTTTATACACTGTTTTTTCACCCACTTTCTCAGTTACACAGGAATCTGGTCTATGACAGCTCCTTTGCCAGACACAGCACGGGCAGATGATGCCTCTCTACACTGTGACAGAGCAGTGAGGTATCTGAGGGAGAGCAGGCAAGAAAAAAGGGTCCCAAAACGTCAACAGAGCTTTGTCTGTCTAGTGCAGAATTAGGGCCTCACGTGTACAAGTTATTATTTGAACTTGCAAACGGAAAGAGAAGGAGAGAGGGAAAAAAAAAAAAAAAAAGAGATTTAAAAAGACATCTCCAGCTTAAGCATGTTATAGGCCATGACTACAACCGCTAAACCTGGACAAGAAGCCAAAACTGCCTCCAAGCACTAGAAAAGCAACGGTCTCTTTCTTTGCAAATCACAGCAGGGACAGAATGGCTTTTCAAACAGGCATTTATGATCAAAGGCCTACAGCATACGATAAATATTTATATGGCCCATTAAATAATAGTCTGTATAAATATTATCCAAAACGTGCATGCTGGAAACCACAGACTTCCCAGTTTATCCTTAAACAAATGTGCTAGTTTTCCCACATAAGCAATGAAAAAAAGGAGGGGTGAAACTCATTTGCAAAAATATTTCTTTTTATATATTAAAAAAAAAGAAAATCCTTAACGTTGTTTACTTTAATTTAAAAGGAATGACTAAATAACCAGATGACTGCTTCATTAGAACTACTAAATTCAGTTTGTCCTACCTTATTTCATGGTTATCAAATTGCCAGGACATACCTTTCTGTTAAAGCTACAGGACAAGAAGGCTGCACGCTCACAAGCACGCCGGGTGAAGCTCAGCAGAAGTATTTATCAGCTGCAAGTATAGCTTTTGGGCTATCATGAGATTAAACACAAGGAATTATGAAGGACTGGCACGTCTGCTTTAAACTTTGATCTTTGGAACGCTGCAAGCTGCCCAGACCCAGAGATCATGGATAAACAGTGTGTTTTTAGTAGTGCAGCTGTGCTTTTCTGTGGATTACCGGGAAAAGATTAACAGGCTCAAATTAGGCTTCATAATCTTAGCGTGAAAAGATGTAAATACTTTAAAAAAAATGTTTGTCAGTTGTAGGAAGGAGATAAAATGAAAGAAGCATTTTTGACATTATTTAGGAAATTCTACATTCTGTTGCCTTTCTAGGGTTCCAGTAAACAGAACTGGTGGTAGAAGACTGGCAATCTCTTCTTGAAGAGAGTGAGCAACTTTTCCTCGACCAGGATCTTTAATTCCTGTTTGGATGTGAACAAAGAAGGTGCATGTCTGTGGAAGAGTGGGCGCACATGGGGAATTCTGCTGCTGTGTTAAAGGCCAGTACTAATACAGAATAATACCCTAAAATGCCCAAGGGACTGTGCTATAACTACCCACAAACACTTATTTTTCAACCATCCACCAGCAAACAAAACAAAAACAATGAACAAAAGCACACCTCCCCTCCCCTTGCTCTTCCCAAAACAGAAACACCTACGTGCAGGAGATCTCCGAGACTTTGGAATGTGAGGACTGTGCTAGCAACAACAAAACTGCAATAAATAAAAAGCAAGCTGGAGAAAGTCTGCTCATCACCATCTTCTTCACTAAAAAACATTCTCCATCAAATACCCATTCTAGGGTAAATTCGGTGAAGCTGCCTCACATCTTAGTAAAAGAGGGAACAGCTGAACATAGTGGGGCAAAGGCCTAAAATCACGGCCCCAACACCTAGTCCCATAATGCCTAGATTGTTCCTCCAAACCTTCCCAATTGCCCCCTTACCCCAACACTGTAACGTCATCTCAATAAATCCTATCACAGGACTGAAAATATTCTACTGCTTTCTAGTACCTCCTTTTTTCCTCTATAAATAATTCACTATGTACTAATCTGCTGTAATGTCTCTCCTACCTTTTTTTTTCCCGCCCTCTGTGTTCAGGACAAAACCATTACTTCATCACCACCTTCTGCCCTTTAATTTTATCATTTGTATTTTAAACACTTTCAGACCAAACTACTTCCACCTACTCTGACATACGGCACAACATATCCTGCTTCGTCCTGGTGTAACTGATTTCCAGTTGGAAACACACAACACCAAACCAAGGCACTTGAAACAACAAAAAAGTAACAGGGGCAGGGAAGTAACAATGACTAAGCAAACCATTCTAAGAAACGAGATCCAAAATTCATTTATTTTGAGTTTCTTCTGCCTACATAGATCTCTCGTGAACAGCAGACCAATGTCAGCATGACCACTGTCAACAAATACCAAGCTCATTAGTGCACAACAGAGTTGTTGTTTTTCTCTAGAATCCGCTCTATTACAGATTTGTACTAAAACAGAGAATTGTGCTCTCCTTCCAGCCCCTCTCTCGAGCTCAGGCTGGAGGATACAGTCCCTACCACTAATCGAGTGAGAGAAACAGAGTTTTCTGAGCCCTGATTACAGCAGCACACGGCTGCAGGGGTCAGCTGAAAGGCCCGACCAGAGCAGCATCCCGCCGCAAGGAGCAGAAGCCACAAGAAAAGCACACGCCTGCCCTTCTCGTACGCTGATACTTCCCCCAGGACAACTTCTCAGCCTCCAGCTATCTACAGCAGAGGCGCTTGCTGAGCCAGAAATTTTATCTTGAGGATTAACAGACCTTGAAGGCTTTTTCCTCTATAAATTTATTTGTGCTCTTTTGGAATCCGGGGAAGCTCTTGCAACTGCAGAATACTGTGGTAATGAGTTATAAAGCTCCGTGTCAACAATGCAAGAAAACGTCCTTTCATATGTTCTGAGCAAGCCAGCTCAGAAACCTGCTGGCTTTGTTTGGTGTGCCCAACTTCCTGAGCTACACGAAGCAGCCGTTCCTATCTACCTGCTCAATGCAACCACGACACCATCAGCATCCCGAATCGCCTCCAAAAGGCTTGCTGCTATCTACAGACCGTGGGTGATGAGTGAAACCCAGGTGTAAGGTGGTCAGATCCACCAAAGGCGTGTTTCTGCTCTCTGACCAGATGACTTGGCCATGGATGTGGCAATAAGTACTACAACATGATAGTAATAATTAATAAATAGTACCTAACGAGCCCTAGGCAGCTTTGGGCACACTGAAGTACTGCTCACATACGCTCAGAGAAGACAAATAACGTGTTGGTGGTAACTGAGAGGAGCAGAGAGGTGCTGCTCTGGGGCATGGAGGCGCCTCTGAAAGGTCAGGGATTTCAACCTGCAGACAATGCCCAGCACGTTGGCCCTCACAGGGTGTCTAAGAGAGGAACCCAGGAGCTCCTCCCAGCTGTGTGCTTGGAGAATACCAAAGGCTCTCGATGGTTTTCTGTGAAGGGAGAACAAGGCATCACACAGCTCTAGCGCACCTGAGGGGCTCTCCGACACAACCACGAGGAGACCAACGCTGTAGGAGGCCTCCCGACACACATGGGCTACCCGGTCAGAATCAGTCTGAGACCAAACACAGACCAGTTCTCCCTCTGAAAGATTTTCCAACCTGACAGTGTAAAATTGAGATGTTCCCTCTCTTCCTAAGCCTGCAACTACGTCTCACAAAAAAGGCAAGTTCAGCTCCCTCTCTGCTCCACTGCCTGCCTAACAGCAGCCCAGCAGGAAACAGCTGCAGATGGGAGCTCTCAGAGAAAGGGAAGGCTGAGCAAAGAGCCACAGGAACACACAAAATGGAGACGAGGACTGAAGGCACAAGCCGCTGGGGAAATCCAACAGCTCCAATTCTCTCTGTGGCTATCTTGGTCCTGCTTTGACGGGACCACCACTTCCAAAGCAGGGCGTGATCCCGAAACCACTGGAGTCAGTGGCAAAACTCCCACCCACATCAGTAGGTCAGGATTAGACTCCTGATACTCGCTAACGTTGCAGGTGCACTCTCAAGTCTGCAGGATTTTGAACGCTTGCCATAATCTACAGCTTGTCAAACAGAGGAAATGTTGATCACTCTACGCCAAGACACAATTCCCACACAGGAAAACCTAAGGAATCAAGAGAGTACACTGCTGCACCCTTTCTCCTCCACACCTTGAAAATGTTAATGGATACAATACACGCACACCAACCTATTTAGATCCATCCTCTCCTTGACGCTGCAGTTGCATGCACCCCTAAAGGCTGCTCTAATGATCTGGCAATCCGACGTGTCCCAGATGACACAGCACAATGCTTGAAGCTCTGAAAGAAGCCATTCTTGTGTACACTGACTGTGAGGGGAAAAAAATACCATCTGATTATTATAGGAATTGTAGCTCTAACAGCTTCATGACTAACTGAAAGGAGGTAAGGGGCTCCACAATAACTGATCTATCCCAGTGGTTGATCCTTTCCAATATAATGCGAAGGAAGACCTTTCTTATTCATAGCTATCTGTCACTCTAACCTAACCCTCTCTGGACAAGTAAAACAGGATCAGTTTGTTGGCTGTAGAAGAGGCACATTCCTGTATTGTAATGTTTGTATTTTTTTTGAATTCTCTTCTATGTTAAAATAGAAATAAATAAAGTCACGTAGGAAATGTACCCCTAGCATAATAATGTTAATAGGCAAAAAAAAAAAAAAAAAAAAAAAACTTACAGTTTAAAATATAGCACAGAATAGAATGCAATTTGAAAGGCATGGACAGCTCATATAACCACATACACTAGGTTTAAACTGCATTAATGGAGCAAACCAGGCTCGGCATTGCGAGCTTCAGAGCAGAGTACACAAGCTTACCTGGAAGCCCAGGTAAATAAAGCCATTATGCTACTGCAGATATCGAGTTAGTCAGCTTGAGGTTAGTGCTGATACTCTAGCTTTAATCACATTTGTAGTGCCCAGCGCTACATCAAGGATGAACTTGGCCCTAGCTGCGCGATTACGTAGCGGTGGATCAGTACAAAAATAATTTGTTCCGAGTTCATAGCGTTATGAAATGACAAAACATAAAAATTAGCATTTTGGCTGAAATCCACTCCCTTTCCCATCAAGGCTTACACATTTAAGCAACATCTGAACCAACCGTCTGTAATTACTCCTGGCAGATACTGGAACACTTAGGCCAGCAGTAGATGCAATAGTGAAATCAATTTTTAACGACATGCTGTAAACCACTTCTATCAAGATGCTCAGCCCAGAAGCAAACATGTCTGTAAGCTGAATCCCGAAGCTGCTCTACAGTATTTGTTCACTCTTGCATGGGAAGAGCATGGACTGACAACCCTACATAATCTGTCATTTTAAAATTAAACATCCATTTGCTCTACAAAACTACAGTTACTAGCCTTGAAGTTCCTGTCACAACCACTTACAAGCAAGTGAGGTTGCACGTTAGGTTAGGCTAAAAGAAACAAATTCTGCACATAAATCAGATATCTAGAAATACCTACCACACAAGTGTAATTTTTTTTTTTTTCTCTAAAGAATCTCATCTGTTCATCTCAACATAGTGACTTATCTTCTTTCTTCCCACATAGAGAGCTTTGGGAGAGTAGGGGTGGTTTTGTTTTCTTTTTATAAATGCAAAATCTGCTTTCTTAATGATCCTATCAGTCCCATAATTTCAAACTCCCACAAAGACACGCCTAAATGGGTAACAGGCCAAACCTTCTCTGTAAGTTCCCTTCGGTGACTTTCTCAAAACATCCCAGAAGCCACCAGCTTGTAAACCTGCTTGCCTCAAACAGCTGAGGGTCACACATTTTCCAGTTTTATTTTATGAACGGTCTGAGTACTTTCTCTTTCTCAAGTGGAAATGCAGAGGGCAAATGGTAGGCAGCTCAACACACCGACCTGAAGGCATTAACAAGAGCCAAAAAAACAGACAATGCTCGGCAGAGATTTCCCTTTGAAAATGAAACCCTGAAACACATTTCTGCTGAGACTGTGCCACTGGTGTTGGTTTTGCGTACCAGAAACTTCACTATTCCACTACGAGGGAAAAATTTCAACATGGGTGATTAGAAAAACACAAGATACAAACCAGGACCACAGAGGAGAGCTATTCTGATCCTCTCCTGCAAAGCTACCAGTTCTCAGGTAGCAGAGCTGCCTCTAACAGAAACAAAAGAAGGCTTATTAAATGAGAGCTTATGGGAAGACAGAAGACAGACTTACTGAGGAAATTAAAAGAAACAAAATGTATGAGAACACTTATTTTGGATGATTCAAAAGAATTAACATTTTTAGATAACTTATGTGTATTCCTGTAAGAAACATACAACAGAGCAACAGAAGTGGCTAAGAATCCACACAAAAACTTCCCAGCCTATTACTAGTTTATTTAGTCTCTCCTGACACTATAAATTAGTTTCTACCCCAATGCTTACAGCTGGGAACAGCTGAACCTTCAAGAATCCAATTCCTCCTGCTTTCCTCTTCCACCCTCCCATCCCAGTCACCCCTTCCAGGAGAAAAACAAAAACAAACAAACAACAAAAAAATACATTTTTTTCCCCATATCCCACTACATAATCATGTAGAAAAGTGGGCCATTAATATTTAAGAGACTTCAAAATTACAGTACATTTCAGTACTGCACTTCAGTACATTTCAAAAAAAAAAAAAAAGTTAATTTCAACAAAAAAGTAAATAAAAGCAGACAGTCTTCCAGGATAAGGGAATACATGAGGATGAAAAACGAGAAGACCACCTTCACGTAAGGCGTGTTTACTACTTTCCAAGCTCCTCTAAGGAAAGAGAGCCCTCTCCTCTCCTTCCCTGACACTTGTTTCTGAAGTGTTCTCCAGAGAAGAAGCACTGTTGCTACATTTATTAAACTATCTGTCAAGTCGTAGGCACCTCAAGAGAGAAGAATCCGCAAGGTCACCGGTTCCTGGCTGGTGCCGAGCACGTCACTCGTGAGGCGCGCAGCACGAGTAAACTCCACCAGGTTACTGGGGTGGGCGCCCTGCCAGCCCCCAAGCTTTACGAGAATACTGGGGCAAGTGTCCAGAGAGGTGACACAAAGGAGCCGGCGCTGCAAAGGTGTGAGAAAGCAGAGCTGCGAGAGGACAGTGTGAGGAGAAAGGAGGCAGCAGTGGAAGCGAGCAGCAACAGGACGCCGGTGGCGGCAATGGGATACTGGAAACACAATCCTGGAAACCACCACCTTCATTAAGGGCAAGAAACGCATTTAAGGAGAGCTCCCCTTTTTCTGGAGGATTAAGCAAGCACCAAGCGATGCACATGTCCCATCTGCCTACGCCAGGTCACTTGGGCACTGCCATCTGAAGCATGCGAAGGAGCAGGGGGATGGCGGCACAGAAAATGGTGACTCCTGCTACAGAGCCGTGAGAGGAGGAACTGACAGGACGTGATATGCGGGCCTTGCTGCTGTGAGCCCTCCAGTGCCTCCTCGCCCGGTGTTCGGCACCCCAATTCTGCCCGCAGCCTGTCAGCACTGAGGGGCTGTGAGAGAGGGCGGGCCCGCTCTCATCAATTTAGGTTTTATATACAGGCTGTGCTTCTGAGAAACGTCAGTAAGAGCGGACCTGGGGAAGCCAGGCAGGGAGACCAGAACGTAAACCCTATAATGCCCCCATAGGTACGCCAATAACCCTACAAACAAGCTCTGAGGACGATACAGCGCACTTTAAATGAGCCAACGCGGGCTGGGGGCGCAGCGAAGGGGGCTCCCGTGGGACAAGCCGCAGGGCGGCCCCAAGTTGAAAGAAAATTTAAAAAAATAAACAACCCGCGGCTCTCCAGGGAGGCCGGGCCCCGATCGTTAATGGCCGCCGCCCCGGAGGCGGGCAGGGGCAGGAGCACCGCGCTCGGCTCGTCCCCGCAGGGCCGTGCCCCGACCGCCGCCCGCTGCCGGGCAGGGCCGCCCCGCCGCCCCCGCTTCCCCCGGCCCCGCCGCCCCCCGTCAGGGCGGGCACGGAGGCAGCGGCGGCGGCCCGGCCTCCCCCGCTCGCCTTTGGGGGCCGCGGCTGCTTTGTGTGGGGGGCCCTGCGCCGAGCTCGCCCCCGGCGATTTCACAAAGCTCTGCCGTGTGCTAGGCCGAGCTGCGCCGACCGTGCCCTGTCAGGAATTCGGCCCGTACCAGCGCTCCTGCCTCGGAAAGGAAGCCGTGCTTCTCCTTTCTTTCAAAGCGAATAAAGCACGAGCAGGGGAGGGGTTTGGCTCTCGTTGGTTTGTTAAAGGGGTTGTTGCTAGATCTCGGCTGCAGCCCGGTTGCCCTACAGGACTGCAGAGACATGCAGGGGGGTTTCGCTTTAGCAGCTGTGCTGAGAGCCAGGGGAAGAATAAACACGAGGAAGCAAACCGAAGGTTATGCCTGAAATGAGCATTCCCCAACTTGACCATTAATATATAATCACTTATAAAACAGATAAAGCAGTGCTGCAAGGCATAAGCCAGACTTTCTGCGGGGTTACTCCATTTGAGAGTTTCACCTAAAAAGTTGTTTTAAAAATCCCAGATGTGAGGAATTTATTGGAGGTTTGCACAAGATGGGGGACAGGGCAGCAGGGTCTGCTCATAGGCAAGTGGTGGAGCAGGAGGGAAGGGTTGGCAGCAGTGGCACCCCAGTGGTGGGCAGGATCAGGCCCTGACACCTTCCTCCACCACCCGGCCCTGGAGAGTGGATGGAAACCTTCACCAAACCTGTCTGAAAAGGCCCCAGCCGTCCACCATGGGTTTCTCCCCATACCATCCTCATCTTCCACGTCAGGAAATCTCTGAACAAAAATCTCTTTTGAAACATTTCCAGAATTTCCCCACTTTGGCCCAGGCAGAAATACTGCAAGAGCAACCTTGCTCAGGGAAAGATGAGTGTTGTCTCGTGGTCAGAGCTCAGGGTTAGTGGTCAGGGGCTGTGGGTTCTCATTCCAGCTTGGCCACTGAATCATTTTGAACCCTTCACTAGTCACTTCATATTAGCACCAGTTAGTAATTTTCCGTCGGAATGATTTTCTGACAGAAAACAGCACTTTACAAAACTGGAACCTTTGTGAAAATCGACTTTCCATTGGGGATACCTTGCATCTAGACAGGGAGGGAAAGGATGTTAGACCCAAACTGAAATATTCATCGCTTCCTTGTGTTAGTCCAAATGTTTTGCTTTGAAGAGATTTTTTAAAAACAAATACCACCCTCCTGGCTGTAACTCCGAGTCAGCTCGCTGCGCTGTGGGAGTTTGTGCTCTCATGCTCTGCTTCGCGCCCCGGGAGGTCTGCACCTCCTGTAGCGGGATGCAAACGTCTCTCTCCTGAGCTGTGCACAACATCACGGTCTGAGTCAGACCAGTCCCGGCATGTGGGACCTGGCCCTTGGGAAAAATTAGCAGCAGAAAGGACTGGTCTGACTGGGGGAGTGGGCCACGGGGAGAAAGTATAAAGTGCACGGACACAAGCTGTTTCACGTTAGTTCAGTGATCCAAAACGTAGTGCTGTGACTGTGGATATACCATAATGTTTTGTGCAACTGAGAAGCAGTAAAATGAAACCCAGGGAAAAGGACCCAAGTGTTCTTCTACTATCCCTGACAGTCAAATCCTGTAAACTCTTCCATAAACACACTGAGCTCCAGTTTATAGTTCTGGCTCTTCACCCCTCAACTATCTTCCTTCTTTACCGTTTTGTTCCAGAATCCCATTCGTCTGTTCATTAAAAATAAATTTTGTGATTTCTCTGTATTCATAGCTGGCTGACACGTTCTTTTAATATAAATAACACTTGTTCTCCTCCCACAGTGTATTTATATACACAGTTTAAATCCCTTCTTAGCCTTTGTTTTGCAAAGTTACACATTAACCATTTACATTTTCTTTCATAGCAGCAAGGTTTGGGCTACCTAGTAATCTTTCTCTGCACTTGTTTCAGCCAGAATTCATCTTTTCTAAACACGAGTGATCATAGCCCAACATCACGCTAATGTTCAAAGTGATGTCTTGCTAGGGACTTGTACAGTGGCAATAATAATTTCCTATGCATGCTTTTAGTTACAGACAGGGATCAACACTGCCTGTTTTACACCTATATCACACTAGTCTCTCAGTTTATCCAGGTCTTTTTTCCTCTCCAATTCACAGGGGGAAAAAAAAAAAAAAGAAAAAAAAAAAGAAAAAAAAAAAAAAAGGATATTTGAAACACATCTCATTCCCTTAATACATTTTTACATTTCAGTACACTTCTCTCACCTTCGTATGGTTTCATTCCAAGTGGGGTGACAAATGAAGATATTTTCAAGAACAGTTCAAGAATCTCCAGTCTCCAAAATCAAAGTCCTGGAAATGCTATTTTTTTAATGAAAGAATCAAAAAGTCCAATGACCATATGCGACTTCATTCATTACTCCTTTGAAATATTCTGAAAGCTAAGGGTTAAGAGGTGTTATATTAGTGCAGAATAATGAGGATTAATATTTGTTTCATATCAAATGCAGGAAGAGTAGGTATGTGTGCAGAGTATCTCCTATAACTTCAAAATCTATCTGTAAACCTGATAATGTGATGTGGGTTTACATACCTTAAACGAAGCACAAGACCATTGTAGTTTTGTTTCAGTTATTACTGCTGTATACAATGTTCCTCCCTTTCCAAGATTTTGGACAGAGTCACTTAAAATGTATCCTTTTACCTTCTCATTTGAGAGTAACTAATGAAAATTCCTTTTTAAATGTGCTTTCTGTGAGACAGGAATGTTCTTTTTTTTCGTGATTACCCAAAGCCCGTATTTCAAGCTATAGCTTCAGGTAGCGTAAATCAGCCTTGCTCTGATATGGCCTGCAGTCCTCTCAACCAGCATCGCAGAACAATTTAGTGTTTATAGATGACAGTTGGCATCTTTGAAATATTCTCTTTTACAGAACTAGACTAGATGTGACACTTGCTGGAGAAGAAATCATGCATAAATCTGTCTGAAAAGACTCACTTAATCATATTACTTCACTAGCAGTGGTAACCTTTGGAGGCCAAAGTCCAGACAGGTTGAGAAATGGCACATGAGTACATAAAGGTGACAATTCCATTAACTGCAATCAAAGAGGGAGGTGAATGGTGAGATAAAGACAAATGACTTACTCTACAAAGAAAAGAAAATATGTGTGTGAAGGGGAAAGATACAGAACGAACGTTTTCCAGCCTTGTCAAGGAAATAAAGATCCAGTCGCGCTCCATTGAGATCAACACAAGAACATCTCTCTGCCTCCCCGAATGCAGGATTTGGCCCAGGATCCCAGCCTGCTGGAGAATGTTAGTGCGCACTGTCATGTCAGGAGCACACATGCACAAGTGAGATGTCCCACTAGAAAACTACATGCAGAAAGTCTTACTGAATTGCCCACCATAGCCATGCTGGAAATGCCAACACGAGCCTAGTTTTGAAGTCAACAGGATCTTTTGCAAAAATAAGTGGAAAAAACATTGGCATTTCTGAATGATTCAGACTTCTCAAATGTTCCAGCCACGATCTCTCAGTCCAACTGAGTGTATCCCAGAGGATGAACAGGAACTGCTTTGGGAGTTTCTTTTGGGCCCCAAATCAGAAGGCGTTGGTACGTGTTGGTAACTGAAATTACCACAAGAAAATAAAAGATCTTAGGCCGGTTCAGTGCCAAACTTCAGCACAGATGAAAGAGATTAGTAGGATGTATTCTCATCCCATATCCTTCAGTGAGGCCAAGGATGGCATAGATAGCACTGCTAAGACAAGTTCACATTACCCAAGTTTTTTCAGAGGAGGAGGAACCTTAAAGAGAGTAGCCATGCTGGCTGTGGAGTTGCTTTGCTACACTGGAAATAAAGCCGTGACGAGATCTGATCTGTTATCTTGCAAATCTTTCTAAATTTATGTCAAAGAGGAAATGATTAATATAAATCCACCTATATATACAATCTCTTTCTCCTTTACAGTTTTCCCACTTACATATAATGTTTTCAGGAATTTCTCTGCAGAAATCCTCATCTACAACATTTAGCAAAACAAAGCAAGCAAATTGCTTTACTCATAGGAGCAGAGCTGTAAAAGAACTGGATCTCTGAGCATTCAAAAATTCCGCTTACTTAGTTATTGATTAACATAACAATTGAAGGGAAGGAAAGATTTATAAAGGATCACGTAGCATGTGCTTGCTTAGGCGGTTTTTACAAGCACCTAAAGTAGTTTTCAATCTCATTTTAAGCAGGATAATATTGGGTAGGAAACTGAAGCTGGGAAATCCTCGGGACGAAATGCTTACTGAACTATCATATCAGGACTGTTCATTCACACAGGGAAACAGGGAAGTAAAAAGCAACTTAATAATGTGTACCGACAAGGGATTTTTGAGTGGAAATCTAAACTCTCTGAAGAGTGTATAATAGGAAAAAAAGGAAATTTCCTTTGGGGGACTTTTTCTGGTTTTAACAGAGATGTTAAGTTACCCTTAGACACTAGAGCAGCCAAAAAGGAAAATCCCTGCTTTACACAGCTCTAAATATAACTAGCAAAATAATTCAGATTTCATCAATCTGTGACTCATTTGCTTAAGTTTTGGGTAGCTCACCTTTTAATACAAAAGTCAGAAGCTGATATAAACAAGCATACAAGATTTCACGCTCCACCAAAATTCCAGTGTCTTGTCTAGGGCCGGTTCCTGCCTGCCCTCCTGGCTGGATACCAACATCCTTTATTCTCGAGGGAGTCAGCCTTCCAAAAAACTGCTTGGCACTTGAGTCGGTGCTGCTCTGTTTTCCTAACGCTCGCTGCAGGCAGGATGTTTTCGGACTCTGGTACCCAACAGTTAGGCATTCCAGGGAGCTCGGGGATTTTTCTTTTGGAACCGTACTGCCAATGCCGTAAGAATAAGTGCGGTTCTGTGATACTGTGGGATCCTGGTGGGAAGATGGGATGACTTTCTTGCTTGTATAGGGATGCACAAAGGGAAAATGCACATGCCACCTTTGTAAACTCTCCTTCTGCGGTGCGAATGCAGATAATTCTGGCTTTAAGTCATGTTTTCATCAACTGGCTCCACTCTGGGAAGACTGCCAGATCGCCACAGATTAGGCAAAGGAGAAGCCCCCCTTCCAAACGCTCGGGCAGTAAAGAAGCCCACTGCTGCAGTGTGGCAGAGGGGATGCTCAACAGTCATTGCACGCATTTGTTGCTGTAACCACTCATGGTGCCAGCATGTGAAAATGTCCTCTTTGCTCCCCGGTCTGTGCACACATACAACTTCTGCACATCCCTCTACACTCTTTAAATATCAGAAATACAACTTCATCATTAGCATTTATAGCCAACTATTTCCTGAGGCCACTGATGGCAGGGCCAGCTACAGCCATGCAGCCTGTGCCTCGTGGGACAGAAGCCAGCCAGCAGGTGCGGGCAGGCAGGCTGCAATTTGGGGGGCAGCACCCGACTGACCCCTCGCTGCCCAGGAGCCGACGGACGGCCCTGCTCTGGCTGGCAGGCAGCTTAGTCGAGCCGTCTTCCCTCCTAACCCTATGGCAAAATCCAGATGTGCAAAATCGCGAAACCACAATGTGTTGAGCTGGAAATGAATTTCACAAGCCAAGCTGCGAGAATCTGTTGAGCTCCTTACATTTCACAATACCTTACATCTCATGAAAAGTAACTAGCAGAGGTTAAATATTTTTCTGCAACATCCTCCCACAACTTTTGAATTAGTTTATGTGAAGTAGCTCGTTACAGAGGTGATCTGTCATACAGCGATGCCAAAATCCAGGCAGCATGGAGAAGGGCAAAAAAAGGCTCTAGCCCTCCGAGCAGCATGTCTTGTCTGCTTCCGTGGCTGGGACTTTCTACAAAAGGCAGATCCTGTTCTGCCCTTTGAATTCAGACGCTCGTGAACACAGCTATGGAAGTCAAAGTATTATAAGCATCTGTTCATTTGTAAAAAACATCATTGTCTGCTCTCCAAGGAGAAGACTGTTAACTGGAACCTGTACTTTCCAGATTATAAACAATATGCTGCCTTTCTCCTAAACTCATTGCAAAATGTACAAATGACAATCTAAAGCCAGTGCTGTCATCTTTGGAAATCTGAAATTCAACAGGGGCTCATTCAAGTACATAAAAAGAAGTTTGCAGGGTCATTTAGCCACCTGCAAATCATACACAAATAAATTAAAGAGCACTAGAAACGGGAATAAAATCCCCATATACGTAGCTAGTTCCTATGCAGTTATATTTTCATGCTCTGTACGCAACCCAAAACAAATTGTCTGCTTATAATTAAAACGTGATACTGATTCCAAAAGTGTTGCCCCTAGGGAAATAATTTTATACCAAAGGGCAGATTCAGCCCTGGTGTAGTATTTCTGATTTTCATGGAATTACACCATTAAACATTTTTGCCCCACATCTTGCCCTCACTGATGCAATTCAACTTCTAAGGGACAGTTATGGGTTTCCTTCTAACTCAGGCCAAGTTTCTGGAATAAGGAAAGTCTGTGAGAGAGTCAGCTGGGGGGATGTTTTAGTCTGGGATCGAGGGACATTCACAGAGCAGAAAACGTCATAGGATTTATATTGCACTTCTCGGACGTCAGAATTTCTTGCTTTTTCTTCTTTTCTTACAGATTCCTTGTCAGTAGGTAGTCACAATGAAACAAATACCAAAGAAAAGTTATGAAACAATTAGAGGCAGCTGTGACTAGAAGGACATTTGGGGATCCAGTTAATTCTGCTTCATTTTTGCTACGTAAATCTATTTTCTAAACTTAATGCATTGCCTGAGCTTGTAATATATGATAACAGAGCATCTGCACCACTCAGAACTCTAGAAAAAGATATAAAATGTTAATTCTCTAACATTTTATGTGACTTCAAATATTTGGGGCATGATTGATCTCACGCTTGTCATAGTGCTTTGGATCTGTGCTTTGCCTGACATAGAAATCAGAATGCACACACTGACGCTCTCACTGATGTTGAAAACTTCTGACTTCTGTGCAGAATCAGTGAAAAAGAGCTGGAACACTTCTCTCCTCCGGGGGCTAACCTGCTCTTCCCTGAAATCATGCAGCTTCATAGGTCATGGCCCAGAAAACAGGAGTTTCCCCAGCAGTTCCTGTCAGTCCTGCGTGTACCGGGCACCGTGACAGGGGGGCTGCAAACGCTGGAAGTGGGATGCTGTCAGGGGACTGGGGGAGACGACTGCATTCTCTCTGCAATTGTTTTGAGCTGCCAAAACAGTGAGGCAGATGCCCAGATTCTTGCTTAAGGCTTCCTGGGAAAATCAACAGTTTTGAAACCATATCGGAACCAAAACTTCAGAAACATTACTCAAGCTGGAGTGAGAAAAAGATGGTAAACATAATAGAGCCATCAAAGGTACATTTTACATTTCTCATTCTCATTCTTAACATTAATCTGACAAGTCTAAAGCCTTCCTATAAATCAGATGGAGCAAATGCTATCAGTACATTAAAATCTGGATAGAAATAGCGAGGTGGTTGATGCCCCATGCCTGTCAGTGTTCAGGAGGCATTTGTGTAATGCTGTTATTAAAGTGCCTTAGCGTTTGGTCAGCCCTGAAGTGGTCAGGCAGTTGGACTTGATGATCTTTGCAGGTCCCTTCCAACTGAACTAGTCTAATTCTAAAATCTTTGTACAGAAGTTAAAAAAGTTTCTGGCACAGAAGACAGCTGCTATTCAGAGCTCCTTCCAGGGCAAAGCACAAGCAACAGAGGGAAACTGCTTTAAGCATTCTTTAAAATCACATTACTACATCACCGTTGATAACCTTTGGATTTGACAGGTTTTCTTTCTGAAGCAATGAGAAAGCATCAGAGCTTTAATCAACTTTTCAAATCATTGACCAGTCTGAAAAAACGAAAGTGAAATAAAAAGCAAGACAGAACAAAAATCAGAAATACTGTACATCCTTGCCATTTCTGCCAGCCACAGCAATGAAGTGCTGTGATGAAGCAAGATAAACATCTGAGGAAGGAAATAAATTGTAGCTGTAGTCTTATTTTAGGCTATTTGATGTCTGATTGTTTTCAAAAACAGGAGGACGAGCCTGCTTGTGTAACTCCACCCTCCCAGAGAATCGCCAGGATCGTTGTTTATGAGCGTGATCGACGCCGCACCAGCCTCCTCACCTACCGTGTGTCGCAATCGTGGAAATACCACGGGATGTTTTAATCCACGGGATGTTTTAATCCACGTCTCCTTCCCGTCGTCACCTGGTGTGCTGAAACGAACATCTTGGGAGACACAAGACTGAGGAATTAGGGTGGCAGATAATTATCCCATGGGCTGCATTCCCCTTGGCCACAGGGTGAGCAGCTGGGAAGCAGGCCCACGTGCAGGGCACAACACCAGCGTGATGGGCACGGTGCTGAAGGCACAGGGGCCTGCACAGATCCCCCCAGGGTGGTGACAGCGTTTTGGGAAGGAGGCCAGGGGTCAGAGCACCTCTATACAAGCTCATTAATCCATCCTGATACACATTCAAAACCGGAAAGTGATTGCTGGCAGAAGGAGGCATAAATATCCCGTATTCTTATCAATCTGGGAGGAGGATAATTCAACATTAGTTGTCTGTACCTTTTTTAATCTACTGACACAATCAGTAGATCTTTTCTGTTTTCTTCAAAGGCAGAAATGCTTTAACTCTGTCCACTCATTCATTTGTATATTCTACTGTTATAACTCATTTTCCCCCCCCAAAAAATCTTAAAGTAAACTGAAGAACTGGGGAGGGAAATTAAGCTTTTACTGAATTAATCAAGGTTTTCAGAGCAGGAGCTCATCATTTTGATCACCTATTACAACCTAATTGGCTAGTGCCATGTTTCAAGTTTACTCAGTTTTTTTTTCCATACTTTATTTTTAAATTGCAGCTAATTATTTTAGATAGTAGCTAAAAACTTAATCTAAAGCTAATTTGTGTGCATTCTTTGCCTTAAGAAATAGCCATCCAAGAGTTACTGACTCAGCACCAAGCTTAGGAGGCCAGCTTGATATGGAAGGAAAAGTGTCTGTTACTGTTGCTTTGCTTTACTATGTTAGGGAAGGGAAAGCCCCTTTAAAAGAAAGACCTCCAGGGCTGAGACTTCAGCTGCTCTGTCTTGAGCTAGAGAACTACTTTTCCAAGCTGCTGCCTGTATCGGGCTTCCAACGAAAACTGAATGAATGCAAAGGAGGAAGCATGATGTACAACAGGCTTAAATATATGGAGGCTTCGAGGTTTTTGGAACATCCAACCCTTCACAGTACAAAATATTTGCA
Organism: Oxyura jamaicensis; assembly: GCF_011077185.1. NCBI lineage: Eukaryota > Metazoa > Chordata > Aves > Anseriformes > Anatidae > Oxyura > Oxyura jamaicensis. The sequence goes on along the minus strand of NC_048900.1, from coordinate 28,135,921 downwards.
ATTTGGTATTGCAAGCATTTCCTTTCCAACTGGAAGATTAATTTATCATAGAGAATATATTGCTCTCAGACGGCATTGCAAGCTGCTGGTGTTCTTGCTACATTAACTTGTTCTCAACCAGGAGAAAATTAAAGTGTAGCCCGTGGTGAGGGCTGTCTTTGTGAAATTGCTCCCTCTTATATCAAGCTCCTGTATATTCAGGGAACCAACTCAGAGGCTCAGAGCAAGGCTAAGGATCCCAGTGGTATTTTTGGCTTTTTAATTACGGCCTTTTCATATAATCCATATCTTAGCAGTGGCCCAGAGCATTGTATCTCCATTTGTAACCTGTTGCCATATTTATTCCATATGACCTTGCAACAGCACCCCAGAGCCAGCGACCAGAGGCTTACTGACTGCAACTGCTCCTAGCGCAGCTTCCAGCGATGCCTCCTGGTCATTTGCAGCGTGTTTAGCATGCAAAAACCCACACTGGCTCTCTGGGTTGAGTAACAACGTTCTGCTTACATCCCCGTCCTTAATATTGGGTAACAGGAAGCTAGGGGATGAAACAAGCTATTAGATTTTGTTTCTAAGGCCCTGATTCTGTAAGCTGTAGTTGTACGGGGTTATCTGCTCTTTGACAACACTTCCCATATTGTGTTTCAGCCAGGAAGATGGATGTACCTTACTTAAAGTGAGTCATTCACTGAACCTAGGCCAAACTCTGAAGCAAATCTGGGCCAGTTTATTGCCTCAGGAGGAAACCTGGTTTTTGCATGAATTAGATGTGAAAATAAGCAGAGCCTGACTGACATCTTCTCCGAATTCCAACTACAAGGGTAAAACCCAGCGGGCATCAGCCTCAGGCATGACAAAAATGAGGAGGGGAAAATGAGGCTTCCTGTCTCCCCTCCAAGAACCAGAGACACACATGTTACTCAGAACTTGGAATAAATTGTTAATTATTTATACACTAATTAACCAACGTTTATAGGATGTCTTACATATGTAAATTGCTGTAAATACGCTTACATTTTTCTTGCAGTCTCCAATTAAATGAACTTTCATTCTGGAGCAAAACAATTCCACACCAACTTGTTACACCAGTTCTTTAGCCAGGCACTTCCTACAGCTTTGCAGCTAATGGTCCCAGCTGAAGCTGCTCTATTGTACTTCCCTACAGAAATTTCTGTGCTGCTTTGTAGCTGCTTTAATTCCATCACAGATCACATTCTGTTTAATGATAATTTGATTTTGCATTGCAAGACCCAGATGTACATTAGGAGGTCACAACCTTTCCATTTATCTCTAAAAGTAACTATTTTTTCCCCAAGTTCCATCAGGTTAAAACAGTTAGCAATTTTTCTCCTTGAAGTGTCCCTTCAGCTTGGCCAAGATATATAATAGATCAGTGTAGCTACGAATGCATTACAACATTAGTCATCAATTAGTTTTAAACCATCGCTGTAATATATCATTTATCTAGCTTGCTGTAGCACTATTGTGAACATTTAATTTTTTAAAGGCATCTTGATTTTTTAACCTGACGGCTGCATCCCCCTTTTGTCTCCTGTGCAGACATCTCCTCTAGGAACAATAAAAATGAGATTTGTTTGACCTGCACTCAGGGTTCGTTTAAGCAAGATGGATTTTAATTGCTCTGCCTAGTCTACCAGACAGCTTTTATGTAATATTCCAGACATTTACGCACTGTCTTTTCCCCTGCTGTAAGCAGGTGTGTGTGCCCACAAATGCCTGTAAAGCAGCTCTTACTATGCATTTCACATCTCTGACAATCCTCTGGGAAATTGCTTACTCTGAGGTATCATTGGCATCAAATTAAGGGCCTCGGTCATTGCAACTTCTTTTTTCCTAAGGCTGTTTTCTTTTGTCTTTGAGATTTAACTTTTGGGTGGCTAATTCTCCAAGGACTTTGCTGAGGACTGTGTTCCTTGTGCTTGCGTTGTCGTCACACAGCACAGGTGACTCACCTCCACCTCTCCTGGTAGTGAGACACACAGAGCCTCACACAGAGCCTTACCCGTCACCCCCAAAATCCACATCGTCTTTTGACCATTTGCAATGCATTTGACTTACATTTATGGTTTGAAAGAGTCTGGAGTGCAGGATAACCAAGGCAGAGAGCAGCATGCCTACGCCGCAGATATTCGGTATCTCAAAGGATCTCTAACTTCAATTAGTAAGTCACGCGAGCCACTTATCACAGCATTGACTCAGGGCCCGAAACACCCTGACTCCTCTGCCAGCTCAGAGTGGAGGCAAGATGAGCTCACATTTGCCCACAGTTTGCTGAACCTTATTTGCTCCAGCTGCTCCAGCAGGGAGAGGAGAACCTCATGTAGGGAGTTCTCTCCCTGCTGACTCTCCTCTTCCATGGGTGATACAATCTGATGTCCTCTGTCTTTCCTCTTCCCATTCCTAAAAAGGAAGATTTGGCTGTCCCGGGAGTTACCAAATCAGCACAAAAAAATGGGCCTCCTAAGCAGTTATTTGTGCCTGCAGCTGGTTCTGGTCTAGTCTCTGTTGGACACACACATGTACTCAATTCCCCTTTGTGCTGGATGCCTATTAAAAGCACAAATCTGCAAGTGAGGAGGGTCTCTTTTACCATGTCAATGGAAGCGAAATACGTAAATCTCCTGCATGCTAAGGGAGAATGTGTGTTTAAAATGCTTGGGAGAACAGCTGTGAAAAAGAATAAGCGGTTTGTGTTATGCTGCACAGTGTCACTGATCCAACAGGCTAAGCTGATCCTCATGTAATACATTGTGCTTGCTCCGTCCTTGCGTTACACTGCCTACTGCTTCCATGTGTGGCTAACTGAAAATGCACAGCATTTCACACAGCACTGAAAAAAAAGGGGGGGGTAAAACTGGCTTCTTCTGCCACAATATGACCATCAGGGTTCACAACAGCAAGGAAAAACTGGATTGGAAAGAGAAATTCCAGCTAGAACCCTGTGAAGTGAAACCCACTCCAACTAGGTTGGAGTGAGACCGGTGTGTGATGATAGGTGAATCACAAAACATTTCAATAAAATACAGGGTTCTACGGAAGACGGTGAAGTCCCACTTCCTTTCCTTAGCACCGAAAGCCAGAGAACAACATCAGAGCATGGGGTACAACCTGCACAGCTCAATAGATTCATCTTTCACCTATCTGAGCCAGCTCCAGAGGCCCAAACCTGCACCAACAGTTTCCCTCCAAACAAGAGAGAGAAGCAGAACACGTTAGATGTTGATTATGGCATCAATAGAAGAAATTCAGCTGCTACATACACTGAGAGAAGTCTTAAAATACTTTCACGTGATACAGAAACTATGAGCAGAGCAATGACATCAGGAGAGAGAGGGGAGGTCCAGTGCACTTTGAATAAGGACACATAATTCTTTAACTTCATCTTATGGTTTTCTTCCTAGGGCTTGTATATCCATCAACAACACACTATATTATTCACTTCTCTGACAGAAGCACTGAAATTCAGAAACCATTTATTTAATACCAGACAAAATCAGAAGTAAGGCCTGCTTTCAATGCTGGAATACAGATTTGTAACCTCCGAGGACCAGGCGCAGCAGAGGTGGAGCGTTCAACAGCTGTAATGTGCACCCAGGAGTCACATTTGTTCAAAAAAAAGTCACATTACTTAGATTAATTGGATGTGTCCAGCTCATCCCAAGTCCACTTAAGCCTTGGCAAACCTCTAGCCCGGAGGCTTAACAAAAGTATTAATACAAGTATTCCTTTATATTATCACGTTTACATAACAACTCCCACCTTTGCAGCCTAATACTTATTCTTTGGAACACGGAGAACTATTGACTCATAACTGGACGGGGGTGCCAAAACCTCCCAAATTTAGAGATGTTTGGAACAAGAGAGTTTAGTTCAGGCCCATCCACAACAGCAAATTAAACACAAGTCATCGTCTGTGTGAGTGACATTTACAGCATGTCCAGAGCCTGGCATGAGCTGACGTTCCTTCTCCCAGTAAGATTTACGGAATTTGCACATTGAGAAGTATTGAGGTAAACCACGGTCCAAGGGCCAAGTGCATAAATTAGACCTGTCCCCTCCCTTCAGTACACTGCATATATACACACTGTATACACACACACTAACTATGCTTTTGGCAACTTGAACAAGTTTCTGTGAGTGTGTGTTAACAGGAGGGGAGTTTGTGTCATACTCATGCATTTACATCTTCTTTTCGAAGACTTTGTTGCAGGGAATATGTTGTACATCATTTTTCTCTCCATTCACATCAGATACTAGATTAAACAGACAGAAAAAAAAAAAAAAAAAAAGGTATTATTAAAAGTTTTGGCACATATCACTCTTTCACAGCACAAACTGTGTCACTTGTAGATCAGATTGGTTTAAATTAGGCAGGTCAATTTAAGGTCAGCAAGAAGTGCCGGGTTAGCATCCTCAGAGAATGAGGTCCTCTCCTGATACACAGAGTAAATCCAGATCAAGGAGTGTCAAGTAAAGCTTCATGCACAACTCTTCTTCCATAGAAGACAGATGTATTTCCTCAAGTAAACCAAGTGTTCACCTGTTCCTCGAGCCCTCTTTTTATACAGCAAACCAAAATGACCATTTGGCATCCTGGAGAGGGGACTGACACTACCAAACTTCTCTTTTAAACACTGTCAAGTTTTTTTTCTATGAGCTGCATCTTTGCAGTAGTCCATGTACCTGTGAAATATCTGAATCACTGTCTTCCATGTGTCAAAACGATGCCATTTCTGGGCTGTTCCATCTTCCTCCCACAGATCTACCACATTTTAGGTGAATTACATGGCCTAAAAACCCAAATATGGGATGTAGCTCTGACTGGGTCTTGGTGACTTCTAAAAACGTAATGCAGTGAACGCCAGTAGGAAACCCACACATTACCCCACAGGGATGCAGTCTGCACTCCAGGCGTTCAGCTTCCAAACTGGATTATCTGTGGCAAAGCTTTTCTCTATGACCTGAAGAACCAGGAGGATTATTTTTAATTGAAGGCTGAAAGCCTCACATAATCAGATGACACAAGAACCAGGGCTTTCTGAAAAATGGAAGACACTGAATGATTTTGGATTAATTCACAAAAGAGCTAAATGCTGTTCCGCAGTCTCCTCCTGAAAATGATTTTCCAGCAAATTCATCCTCCTTCCAGGCCTCCCAGTCAGCTCAAGCCCTCTTCTTGCACAATTTCTTCATACCCCATCTTCCAGACAGTCTGTTATATCTGCCCCCCCCCTCAACTTCTTCGCAGAAAGCCTTTCCTTAGGTCCATGGCATTGCAGCACCGTGGCATTCCTTGGTGTCCCTTTGAGCAGCTGGCGGATGCGCTGCTTTGCACAACCTGTTGGGGCTCTTCCCACCACATCCTCAGCCCCTTCCAAGGTCTCCTGTGCAGGGTGAGGGAGATGAAGAGCACAAGCCCTTGCAGAGCGTCTGACAATACTGGGCAGAGGGTCAGAGCTCAGTGCCTTCCCTTAAATCCCCTGTGTTCATCTCTTACCAAGCAGAACAGTTGTTCTAGAAACAAGATCCAGAAATTAGTTCATTCCAGAAATACAAGTGTCAGGAAAGGTTTCCGTCCTCCCAGTTCTTCCTAAAATTATGTCCAGGAAAACACATTGATTGCTAGGGGATGCCTTTGGGAGTTGGCAGAGCCTAACGAAGGGCAGCGGGGAGGAAATCCTGCATGTCTGTCTGCCAGAGCATTCTGTCCTCTCCTTTTGGCATTGCACATTCAGCCCTGGTGCAGAAGGGGCCACAGGAGGGGAGGCGGATTCACCTGAAGAGGGAACGAACGTGATGACAAATAAAGCAGGCTGTCAGACCCCAGCTAAAGCACGGCAGGAGGACTCACTGCCCCACTGGTGTGCCCTGCATCCGTCCCTCTGGAGCACCCAGCCCTGCTGCTCTGTGCTGTGCCCACCGGCACGGACAGGGAGGACTGGCAGCCCTGAGGGATGGGTCTGCTGCTCTGCTGTAGTCAGGGGCCAGAGTCCCAGAGCAGCACTGGCTCTTACAGCAGTTCCCTCTTTGGCTTTGTCCTCCTGTTTTCACCTGTGCCTCATCAACAGAAAGAGATTTGCTGCTTCTCAGTCCCTTCCCTCCTCTGCAATTAGGACTGTACATCATTAATAGCCCCCCAAACAGAAGCCTGAATGCAATCCCCAGACACACGGCCCTGGAGACTCTTTCCAATGTGCATCACATTTTGAAAGAAGTGCTTTCTCTGAAGCCACTCCGTCCTTTTCCCAGTAACAGAACAGCCTGGTAGCAACCACAGCAAACTGACGGTAGGAAAAATAGCGTTAGAGAAGCATTCAATGTTCACAGTAATCTCCTTTACTACAATTTAGCAGAAGTGCAGCTGAATGGCCTGAATATAAAATCCAGTCCTTTGAGCATAGCAGAAACTGCTGCCACAAAATTATGCAAATTCCAGACCTGTTTCTGTAAATGAACATTTTCCAAGGGAGAACATACAGAGAACAGTCATAGGCTCTAGCCTGAAGGGCTGTCAGGAAATTCAGGGGTTTGTCCCACCTCCGGTCGCAGACAGGTACTTTGGCTCACTCTGCTTCCACATCTTCTGACCAAAACAATGATAATAAAAATCACAATGAAAGCAATTGAAAAATATTTGCCTAATTATTTAGCATGTGTTTGCATGCTTTTGGTATGTTAAACACGAGGCTACACAACCTACAATCTCAGGACTGATAGGGAGGAAGAAAGTGGGTAGAACAGGAACAAAACCTAAAACATGCAGTCATAAATTCAGTTCCACAGAGAAACATAAGCTGAATGCTTATTTAAGAAAGGCTTAGTAGGCAAAGCCTCAAAGCCTGCTGGAAAAAAGTCAGGGAGTTCATACCAGGAAGATGGGCTGTGACGCAAAAGGAAGCATGGAAATTGTGGGAGAAGCAGACACTCGGGTGGACAGGGCTGGAAATACCGGTCGAGCTGAGGGCAGGTACCATGACAGGTGTACAAAGGATGATGATGAAGAATACATTTTCGGTTTGAACGGTGATGAAGCATGAGTCCTGCTGACTAAGAGTGAAACAGCACAGACGGCGGCTGTTAGATTCTGCTGCTCCAGGGCAAGACGCGTCGGCCGGCACCTCAACCCAGGCAGCACCACCTCGGAAATAACGCAACCGCTGCGAGCATTATCTGCGGATCTCAGCTACTGCCAAAGCCGTGCTGGGAGCCAGGCACCCGCCTCAAGAAGACATTGCCCCACGATTCTTTGACATGGCACATTTAGCAGCAGGTTCAACCAGAAATTCACTGAGCCGTGCGTCCAAGTCAATAGGACAAAGCCACGCAGGAATAACCGTGAGTCACCCCGGCGCAGGAGTGGCACCACCTGCCCTGTGCTGAGCCCATCCTGGAGCCGCTCCCTTGGCATCCAGCGAGGGTCTGCCCTAGATCAAGTTCTCCATCTGAAATATCAAACCCTGCCTCATCTGGGACAAATTTACTGCTTTGATCTTTAGACCCCCCTCTTCTGTGGACATGCCAGATGAGGTTTCCTAAACACTCAGACATCTGTGGAGACAGAAATATCGACAGGAATCAGTTCAGAGATATGTCACCTTCGCAAATTTAACTTAATACGTCCCCTTTGTGCTTTGGCAACTTTCACCTGAAGCTGGTTGTATGATTTGTCGTACCAAATTAAGTATGATTCAAGAACAAAAATAATATGGAGCTGAGGAGGAACTGAGGTTTTCATACTCAGTGAAGTAATATAATAATCACCTATCGAGGAAAATACTTGATAGATGCCTCTGGCAGTAAAATTCTTAAGAGCATCATGAGGTACGGGTTACAAGAGAAAAGACAAAGACATAAAGAAGTACAGATTAATTCAGTCATGGCAGAATAGCAAGAAAAGCAGCTGGTTCTGATATTCATATTGACAAAACTCTGGCTGGCCATCAAATATACCCTTCCCACCCAGAAATAATTTGGACTTGAAGGGAGCATAAACATCCCTTATCATTCTATATCGTTAATTACCAATTCTACTGGGTGTCCAAAAGCCAGAACATTAGTATCTGAATTCCAATATGATGTGGTCCTAATCATCTGAAAGTAACTACACTCTCTGCCCCATGGTACTGCGTACAGCTCATGCAGGGAGAGGCATGACCTGCCATATGGAAAATATCAGTCAGAATAAAATACTGGTATCTTGTTAAGAGTCATTCACAGTCTCCCACTAGTGTTTGCCATAAAACCAAGAAAAAGTGAGGTTGTTTAAGCACTATCTAACTCCGAGGCTGTGAATGGATGTCCATCTAGTTTTACTGCAGTCTGGTGTAGTCTTTTTTAATGCAACACACGCATTTAGCAGTCTGCAAAGTCCATGGATGATTTCAGTGAAAGTGGGAGGTTATGCTACCAAAGGAGAACATGAGCCAGAGATGTTCTATTATCCATATCCTATTAAAGGTCAGAGAGAGCTCTTACCTCAGTGCTATAATGTGACCAGAAACTTAATTGAAAATATACAAAAAAGGTCATTAATAAAGGTTATTAATAAGGAGATGAAGCCATAGTAAATTTAATAGAGCTCAGAGAAGGACTTTTCTAGAAAGAAAAGGTTATACAGATAGATAGATAGGCCTGGTGTATTGCTGGGTTAAGTGTAAATTTTCCAAGCAAGAAGGTAGAAAACTGGTAATTGCTTTCAATTTATATTATAAAAATCAGTCATATTCATTTTGCTTCCTCTGACAGCTTTACTCAATTCTAAGCTTCATTCACTTAATTGGAAGGGAGATGTCTTGGAGTAAAAACACAAGGAATTGCAGAAAGAGACAGACAGATTGCAAGAATTGAATGAACAGCACTTTAAATGAAATCATTTAAACCCCTTGTCCAAGATTCTCAATAGATTCATGTTTGCTGTCCTCAAGGGATATTTATTATCAAAGCTGAGTAGGAAAAGATTGGAAATTATATCAGAAATGGTCTTACTGAAAATTGAATCTGAAGAACTCCCCATTTCTATTACTACAATAAATTGCCCACGTCTCAAAATTAGCTTAGACTAAAAACTCAAACACTTCTCTCACAGAGACCTCTTGCACCAATGGTACGACTCAGCCAAGTATTACCATGGTAAAAATTACCAATTTTTACCATGCGTAAAAACTATATTTGCTTCAAACATACAGCCAAGAATTATAGAAAGGAACATGTTCAAAGACAGCATTGTTCTAAGTATTCATACAACACTTTTTGCATAAATTGGCCTCAGAAAAAAACATCTTATAAATGCGATGAGTCTTTGTGGGTTTGGGAGTTATCCAGTTACTGACAAGGAAACAATACTTGGTGACTTAAGTGGCGAGTAGCAAGCGGTAATGATAAGAACTAGTGTTTGTAAGTGTAGTCCTGGAGAATAATCTGCAAGTAATTCACAAGACTAAATATGCTGTCAGAATCACTTGCTGACTACTTCTGGATAGTAAATCTACATCTCTTTTGCAGGTAAATTGCCCTTAAAAAGAAGATTAAACTGAAGGGGGGGGGGCGGGCATTTAATTTTTCAGTGTGAATTTTCACAGTTTCAGTGATACCTAGAGAACTGCCAGCCCTCCTTCCCCTGACAGTCTTGCACAGGACAGCTGTTTCCACATTTACTGTTAATGGATAAAAGAGATAATTCTGTAATTATAATCTACCAAGGTACACTGAATTTTAATCTTCCAACGCACCAGTCAGAGTAAGTGCATCAGGAATACTCCTGGCTTGGACGGTGTGCTCTGCTACAGACAAATGCATCGCCACTGCTGTGCACGTCTTACTGGGATCCACTTAACCACCTGAAAAGGATTCACAGCAGAAAGAGGACGGTAAAAGTGGGGAAGGCTGAAGCAAGACAGTGATAAGTGGCACAGAGCTAAATCTCTCTGTCAGAAGACTAACGATGTCAAAGAAATTACTCCACAGACAGTTTTGGTCTACCATCTTTGGCTTCTGGAGGGAAGTGACATAGGATATTACTCCATCATTAGATGGAAAGAGAAGGTTAAAAAAATCCTAATGCTAATCATTTAGGAAATATAAAATAATCGTGTTTTGGAAGTATTTAATACTTTAAGTATTCAAAGTGGTGAGCAAGCCTTAACTAATGAAATAGCAAGGTGAAAGTAAAACCTCAGATGCTAGGTTGCTAATAGGAACAGAATAACAGATTGGATGGATTACCTTTAAACAATACAAGGCTAAAAGAAAACATGAAAACATTCCTACATTAACATGAAAGGAATGAGATCTCAATACATGAAGCACATTAAAGCTAGCAACAATACATTTCTATCTGTCAGCGGGAAGCGAAGATAGCTCTCCAGAAAGCACATGGAGGATTAAGGAGAACAGCAGACAATCGACAGCGAAGTGGAGAAAAAGCTGGAAACATAACTATAAAGTGCTTGAGGAAATCCCTAAATCCATCGGTATTAAAGCATTTACAATGACTTTTCAATTTTGTGGCCAATCTCACTATCGGTAGTGCTCTGTCATCTATGGCAGTGGATCAGTTCTTAATGCCAGTAAGTCAAAAAAGCTTTAGAGAGGTTTGAAGTTATGCCATGAAATGCACTTACGGTGGTTTGCTAAGGAAGATATAGGTAATAGATACTAGTGGGCCTTAGCTGTGAACACAGAAACAAGTTAAGGAAAGGTAAGGCACTGAGAACCCGAAGCATTTCAGGTGCTCCGTAGCGATCAGGTGCTTCCAGAGCTTCCTGCTGCAGCTGCGAGGCTAGGCCAGTCGTCTGCCTCTGCCAACTGCTTGTGGGACTACGTGGGGAACTGCATCACTGAAACAGCACAGCTCTGAAAAAAAAACACACAAAAATCAGAGAGGAGGTATCTGTTTTCGTTAGGTCAGATTACTTCTCTAATCTAATTTACAGCACGGCTCCACAAGCGGTTGCTTAGGCCCCAAGAGGAGTCAGTAACCTGCAGCGTGAGGGCAGAACTGAACTTCTAAGAGTAGAAAGAACTTGGTAATGGGGCCTTATTGCTTTGCTTTTGTTTTCAGTAAATGCAAAATAAGCTGCCTTCAGGAAAAGAGAAGTAAGTTGATTTCCTTTATCCAAGGGTAAAAGTGAGCATCCAGGCAATTATCACGGACCTGCTGACATGTTGTGTCTTCACATCCTACTGTACTCTTCTCACTAGCTCTGAAAAGGACAGAGCAAGCACATCAATTTGGCACTAAAAAGCAGTTCTGATAAACCTCCACATTTGCTAAGAATTAAGCCCTAAAAAGAACTTCTCTGGTATCTGAAATAGAGCAAGATGTGAAAGACTGGCAAAAGCTGAAGATATATACTGGAAACTCCCTTTGCTTTCAGTAGGGAGAGCAGATAATGCGTAAGAAGGAGGGGAAGGGTCTGTGTTACTTCAAGGAAAAAATATCCAGGGCTCTTGTCCAGCCAGCCAGATACAGCTATTCTGAACTGCAAGTACCCCACAACCCCCTCTGTACGAGCTTCTGCTTCTGCCAGCAAAATGAGAGACCTTACACCACATCGCTGTTGTGCAGTGACTCTAAAAGGGTGCAGCATTCACAGAAAAATGCAGCTGTTAAGATCAGCTTCCTCATTCCCTCTTTTACTTAATCCTTTTGCTTGTCCATATGTTTTGAAGCAAACCTGAAGCTCTGCATCCCAATGCTTACCAGACACAGGCAAGTCCTGCTCAGCCACCACATCCAGTCACCATGTCACAACATCCTTCACCCATCCCCTCCCCAGCCACCTCCAGTGTATCTTTGAACCTTTTTGTTTGGATCTTTCTCTTTCATTTTTAAACCTCTATTTTTTTAATCTACGTGCAAAGTCTTTATGCACACAGGGTGGCACCTTATTCTCTGAAGAGCTCCTTTCCTTCATGAAGCAGAAGTCATCCAATTAGCCAACATGCTGCATTTCTATTTAGAGAGGGACAAACTCTTTGCTCTCTAAGTAGTTCCCTGAGCACTGGGACAAAATAAATCCACTTCCCACTCTGCCTTTTCTACGTGGACTCTCTGACACAAGGGTTGTGTTCATGTTTCTCTCATAAGGGACATTAAAAGGATCCCTCTTTCTTTAATTGGCCAGATTATATAAATATATACACACATATATATAATATTTTCACAAAATCTATAACAAGTTTTATTATGTTATGGTTTTGACCTCAACTTCCCAGTCAAATTTGGTTAATTCAGCCAACAACTTTAAACGTTACAAGAAAGGGAATAATAGACTGCCATGCACATGGTCACGAGTCTTGTTTCTTTAGAAAACTTGGCTAAAATGATCCTAGCAGCACCTACCTTTTTTGAGGACAGTCTTCATAAACAAAGATAAGATGTTGAAATATCTAACCATTCTGGTATCGTTGCATGTTAAGCATTGTTTTTAGAGAAAACTGTGCATACTAACTAAAGCAAAACAAAAAGAAAATTTGGCAAAGAACAAAACAGCATCAAAGTACCGTTGCCTAAAAAAATGATACAACCCATCAAAAGCTTGTTTTGTTTCCTGACAAATCTTTTTTCTGTGATTGTCTAATATTTTGTTTTGTTGGTGGGTTAATTTCTCATTCAATAAGTTACAATATATCATGCATGTTTTTTACCAGTCCTGTTCATAAAGCAACGGTTTTCCAGATTTCTCATTCTAATATAAGAAAAATAAGTTTCCAAAATCAAGTATTATGCAATGACAAGCAAATAATGTAGAACATTTTTGCAATATGGCAATAAATTAAAAAATCTGGATTTTGTTAGGGCCCATCCCAAAGCCCTGTAATGTCTGTGGAAAGACTTCAATCAGATTTGATCAGCCCTCGTAAATACAACTATTAGTTCAGACTGAAATGTTGATAGTGCAACTTGGGGCTTTACTTAACCTTTTCACAAACAAGCGTCAGCAACATCAATGAGACTTACGCATGTACAGGCGTGGGCAAAAAGCAAGCACACTGTCGACATCAAGTCACCAGCTTACATAGCAAATGCTGTCCCTAGGTGAAATATCCAGCAAACTGTCAGTTGTCCCAATTGGTTTTCTTCCCAGATAACAATTTGCAAGCACCAGGACACAAAACATCACCGAACGATATCGTAGGAAGAAGAGGCCAAAATGCAAGCTGAGACTTCGGGGCAGATCCAACCTTTCCCCTTTCTGTCTACCTGTGACAATCCCTTCTCTTTTCTAACCTGGGCTTTACTCCAGAATTATACATTTATCAGTCTTCTGGAAAAATAAAAAATAATTATTAAAAAAAAAAACTTCTACACTGTCCCCTAAGCCTTTCCATTTTGGTCTGCCTCAACCCTTATTACCCTGACTGTTCCATCTTCACTACTCTTTCTCCTAGGATCAGACAAGGGATGAGTGTGGCCACCAGAAAAGAAACTTAAAACAGCCTTTGGCTTTATGGTCCACAAGCAGTTTATGAAAAGTTCATTCCATGTCCAACTCTTAAATTTGCATATATATGTATATATATATAAAATCTGCTTCTTAAACTTCTAGCCATATTACCACTGGAATGATATGAAACTGAAAGCAGGAGTGATTTACACAGTCACAACCATGCTAAAAGACACAGCACAGAAGTGTTCATATGCTCTCATGGACAATACGTAGGGTTGGAGTCCAGAAGCCTGAGCTCATCCTGCCACTGACATCCAGTTCAACCCTGGGCAAATTATACGGCTTGATCCTAGACCTACTGAAGTCATTGGCAAAGGTCTTTTTGACGTAACAGCACAGGATCAGGTCCTGCATCTCTGCTGCTTTCGTTGCAAGGTGTCTCCAGGGTGAAAGTGTGTGAAGTGTTTCAAAGATTTAAAGTAGTACAGTTGTCATCCTGCAATTCTTATTCATGCCTGCTAATTTTTAGTTGTGGGAGTAGACCCATTGGCTCCACAGTCGTCACTATTTGTAACGTTTCTAGTATTATTCATAACACATCTAGTTTTCTGGCATGTTTTTATTAACTTTAAAAGCAGAACATTTTTAGCATCACACTTTATAAGTTGAATAGATGCATGATATAATTAACCAAAGAAATGTCATAAGAAACACAAAGGAAATCTTCTTCTTATTACATTCAATACTTAATTGCCCACAGTTACTCCTAAGTCAAACCTTCTACTGTTCAGAGAGTTGTCACAGATCAATTCTGTTGTTTCATGTTTTTTTTTTAGCGAGGTTAGATGCCTCCCTTTTCCCACCCCAAAAGAGTGGCAGTGAGCTAAAAGCTGCTACAAGTGACACCTTTAAAGGAAAAGAAAGTTACTAAGACACTGTGAGTGCATGGGCATGTCTGTAACAAGGTTAAATGAAAAATTGCTAGCATCCACAGGACAGTTGCTCTATCCCACACCTGTGTATCTGTCCATGCCCGTATGACCATTTCCAGGAGCGCTCCCACAACCTGGTTGATTATGTGTGGTTTTGGCCATTTCCATCGTTGTTTTCATACAAGGCAGCTTTGGGCCTTACAGTGTTCATTAAATACGGTCTCTGCACACGGCAATGTGTTAGTGCTAGTCTTTATCTTACCTACCTTTAGCTGTCTAACATCAATCAGCAATCATCGTATTTTGCAGAATATTAGGAAGTGGTATGAGGAAGCAACTTCAAAGGGCAATCCACCTCACCCCAGCAGAACTAACACAGACGGGATGAGTCACCATCGCAGAGTCCCCATTGACAACAGATCAAGAGAGGGGTGGCTTCCTTCGTCTGATGGCTTAGCTTCAGATGGCTTAAGTTAGGTGAAATGAATCCCACTCAGATTTGTATTCAATATCAAACTCTGCTGCTTCCCACAGCCTAAATTATTTTAGTCATCAGGTGCCTTACTCACTGCCTTTTGCTGTTTTATTAAGGAGCTGACTTATGGAGTAAAAATCCTTTCCTACAAATTTAAAGGCAAATGCTTCTTGTGTTTTTAACTGTGCTTCTGTTGGCCAAGTACTTCCTGCAGGATGGAAAAGTGTGGGTGTGGTGAACTCTCTGTGCGTAAGAGATGCCAATGATGCTGAAGCCAGAGTAGGAGATAATTTTCAAAAGCTGCCCGGCAAGCAGTTGGTCAACCAGGCATCAGAAGAGCTCAGGACTGGCTGGCTTTGCAGCCAGAGCCATGTTGGTTGGTAGATTTGAAATCAGCACTTTCCAGAGGGCATAATGGAAGCAGATCTCCTGACCCTAAGGGACTCCAGCAGCAGCTGGGGGTGTCTGATTGCCTCCCAGCCCTCCGAAAACCTGAGTGTTGCATTTAAGGACGCAGCTAATGGAACTCCTGGTGACTCAGCATGAGTCAGCCCAATTAAGAACTGAATCAGGCTCTCCTAATATTCCCATGAAGCTCTTCCTCTGAAGACTTCAAAGTGCATTACGAAGATTCAAAGTGCTAACGAGTGGGATAATCCAATGATGGTATCAATTCCGGGTGACGCACTTAACACGTGACCGTGGATAAGCCCACTGAGAGGCTGCCTTTTTACAGGTATTTGGAAATCACAAATATTTAGAGATTTGGATTGAAATCTAATAAAGATTACATCTTAACAATCTTCTGTGTAGAATCCTATAAACCTGTTGTAAAATTTTAGAGAAAGATCATTCCTCTAACTATTGTGCTCTGGGGGCTTTCCTATAATAAATACCTGTGCTGCTACATTTTGGAATACAAAGTGAGCTTTACTGCTCAGTCAGATTGATTGTCTGAATCATGTAGCCCTAAATTCAAGATTTTGCCATCAGACTCCTGCTTGTTTGATGAGAAAATAGGTAAGAGGCAAAGCTGAACAGAACCACGCTACACGTTTTACGTTCGTTGATGGAGCTACAAAATACATGCATTAATATCACACAGGGTAGCTGTATAGTTATGGGACTCATCTGGTTCTTTCTGAGGACAACGATGAAACCACACACTGGTTTCATTTGGGTGAAGGTGCTGACTGTGTTCTCAGAAAATAATACCAGGCCAGCCCTACAGAATAACAAACAGTTTTGAAAGCAGTGATTGTAGGAAGAGCTGAACACGTTCAGCAGCATCGCCACTGCTGTCACAACGAACATGTCGGGGGCCTAAAACTGAACCCACTGAAAACAACCGGAAAAGAAAGTATGTCTGCCCTACATATTGTGCTGATAAAGTATATAAGACATCATACTGTAATACCTGGGGAACACCACAAACGCTTGCCCAACATCTAGACAGTACGAGATATGCTGAACCCACCCTAGCTGCACAACGGTGTACCAAAATTAGTGACAGCAGCATCTCAGTGTAACAAGAACGGATTAAGATCGTACTACTACAGGTACCCTGTAAAAATGTCCAGAGGATTTCCATGGTCCCTGAAAATCCTGACCACCCATGAGCTACCTCGGGGTGCCCTGGTTTGAGAGGCGTTCCTCTGTGAACTTGGAGCAGATGTGTGTTGAAGCGCTAGTGAAAAGGACTGTCACAGTGACCTGCCAGCATCCGACTTGTTCTCCTGTCCCTGTCCCCCAACCAAACCCACCGCTGGCACTAGTTGCCTTCGCTGCTTACAGCTTTCAGGTGGACAGTAAACCAAAGAGGCCCAGGGCACAGGGTTGGATCCTGACCTCCCAAGTGTTGAACTGTCAGGACACAAGGCTGGCATGGCGCTGGCCTGTCCCGGTGAGTGCTCTGCCAGCCGATGCCCAGACACACGTGGGGGACCGTTCCCTGCAGGCTGTCTGGAGGAGGCCACCTGCTTTGGAGGCAGGAATGGGGGAAAAGAGTTGAATCATATGGGTATGAGTCAAGATCTGCTACTTTGTGTTTGGGTTGTTTTATTTTCTAGCCATAGCCAGAGAGACCGGGGAATGAATGGTCACTCTTCCTGAGGCACTGAACTACTCTTCCTGAAAAAAGTTACTTACTGAAAATAGCATTTTGGTGAGAACATGCAAAGAGAAAGCTTTTCACTAGGTTTGCCCTCTGCTGTGGCTAAGCTGAGGCCTGCAGTCTCTTGGGCTGCCATCCAGCTGGATTCAGAACAATTCATTCACTAGAAAATGGAGAAAAAGAAACAGGAAAAAACTATATGAGGTTTCCATGGCCACAGGACTATATACTTTCCTCTGACCGTTATCACAGATTTCAGCACTTGCCAGTTTGCCATCCAGACAAGCAATAGATGTCAGAAATAATGTTTGCTTTTAGCAAGCATTTGTTCCAGACACATCCCAGGGAAAGGTGCTGGTTTTGAGCCCAAACAAGTAACACATTTTCATCCGTGGACAAACCACAAAGCATAGACATCCAGACATCTAAACGTTGGCCCTAGATCACTTCTTCAATAATAATAATTCAAGGTAATTTCCAAATTATTTTAAATTTCTAAAGTTCATGTTCTTTTGTGACGGTTGTTGATAATAACGTGTCAGGTGTAACACAACGTAAGGTTTACCAAAGGACTAAGATAGTAAAAATTACGGCATTTGTTGGAGAAATTGCACAAACTTTGACTAAAATTATAGAACAAAGAAGAGAAGACAGAAATAAATCAGTTCCTCTTATCAGTGATGCTGGACTGTAAAGCAGATTGTCCTGAATTCATTTCTGATATATTCAAGAGCAGCAGGTGGAAGTGCAAGCAGTCTTTCTTCTTCACTCTCCTGTGTGCTTGGCCAGCTTATCACTATTATCTAGACAACATAAATTACTGCTTAGGAGGAAAAAGTCTCAAAATGTTCATTAAGCACTATGATTCTCTGTCATACTGTTTCCCTGTTACAGCCCCCACGTCCTGGTCCACCAGGAATACCTGGACTCTGCATTTGCTACGTAGCCATCTTCCCTCACTTCCCTGAAAGTTCATTTCTTTAGAATCCTTGCAGGCTTTGCACATTTTAGGACTGAAAGGTTCTGTAGAGAATTGGATGTCTCAGCCCAGATTTCAGGCATGCAGTCTAAGGGCTTTGCTAAACCAGAATCTCAGGGCTGTCAAGTTACTGTTCCTGTAAGTCAGAGTTTTTTGCCAAAGCATAATAGATCAAAAAAAATAAATAAATAAAGGAAAGAAAAGAAAAAAAGAGAGTTTCCTTACACATCTTTGCTGACTAAACTGTCTGCACAAAGCACAAGCAACTCAATAGTTAATAACAACAGGATTATCCCCCCCCAACACTTGGTTTGAAAGGGCTACAAGCTCTGAGTCACTGCACAGTTGATTTAAGCTTAACCCTAATAGCTCTGTTATGTTGTGGCTTATTCTTAAATCTTCTTGGAAGCAGGAGAGTGTCAACAATAAACTTGTAAGGTTTAACACTCTAACACCAGGTAAACTGCATTATCTCAGTTACGAGGATCAGTACTGTCCTTGCCACTGCATCACAGAGCTGTAAAGTAATGCTGGAGCAAAAGCATGTGCCTGCTGGTATATGCCTGAAGAGGTTCTGGGAATTAATTCTGCTTTGCAGAACTATTCCAGTTATTCATGTGACTCAGCGGCTGAGACCGGGATCTTCCTGCGCTCACATGCTGGCGTGCTGATTCAGGCTGGTTCAGCAGCGCGGGATAGGAGAGACACCTTATCAAAAGAAAAGCCCTCTTTGGGGACAGGCTCTCCCTGCAGTAGCAAAGGAAATTTCCGTTGCGCTATCTGGACTCGTCCGGTGGGACAAGAATAGCGAGTTATTAGATCTGGATGATTTTCCTGAGTAAGAAGGGAACCATTCTTTTCAACCAATAAAATATTTCTTAGCGTCGCTGCTGTGATGCCTGCCCAGATGTATTTTCAGGGCTGAAGGCTAGCACCGTGGCAAAGGAAAGCAGAGCTCTGCACTTCTGCCTGCAGAGTCATACCCAGCTATTTCAGTCACACGTGGTATTCTGGCTTTATTTATAAATGTTTTAGAAAGGATTAATGCCTGGCTAACCCTTAGTATAAGCACGTTGCAGATGGGAACAGTAAATTGTAATTATTTTATCAGCTCCCCCCAAACTTATTCAAATTTGTGTATAGTCACGGAGACATTTGTGGTAGATTAACCCTTTATAAAGCAATTGCAAATAATACCTTGACCTGCAAGGCACTCGTCAGCCCCATTAGGCACTGAAGATGGGAATTATCTGATTAAATGCAGGCATGGAGGAAACCTCAGCACATGAGCCAGTCACTCCACGCTCTCCCTGAGGATAACAGAATCAAGGAATTGAGTTGAAACCCCCAGAATTCAACACCTAAAACTGGTCTATCCGATGGTAGCCAGAGCATTTCAAGCGACTTGCCTGGGATCTTACAAAACAGACTGTGGCAGATCAGCACCAAGATGCACGTTTCCTAATTCCTGTCCTCGTTCTCAGTCCACAAGACTACAGCTGCCCTATAATTACCTAATTATAGTCCTGCTTCAGTGAAGCTGTGAATATAATTTATCAAGGGTCTTAAATCTGCCAGCTCCAGAAAAACAGACTTCCCTTAATATTATGCACAGTCCGGTATTTTTGTAGGAGCAGCTAGTGTAGTCAATTCCAGGTCAGCCACCTAAGCACTACAATACACAAATTGTAAAAAATATCTGGTGACGTTTGGGGGTTACATCTCACACAGAGTACTACGGTTTCGTGGTCCATGCTGATATAAATAGCAATTACTAAGTATTTTTGCTAAGTATTTCAGCACCTGCAATATCGAAGTATTGTTTCCTGCATCTACTGTCCCTCCCCTGGCCTTAGAGGTGGATTTTCTCCTTCAAATGAGATTATTTTCTATCTGCTCTGCTGCTCACTTCTCCCACAACAAATGGTACATTCAAGGGGAAACAATACATTTAACCCCTTCAATGGGCAAAAGTGTAATCGCAGCAGTCCCTGATACACGTCTGAATAAAGAAGCCATCTGCTGAAACAGGCCTTGGTAGGTATCAATGGGCTGGAGCAGAGGGAAAAAACATCTATAAAACTGAAAACAACGCTGTCTGTAACAGAAATGAAAGGGGAAAAGGGGGAAAAATGAAAGACTATCTCAAGATGTTCTCCCTTTCCACCCCAAAGATGTGGAAGACATTAAT
Source organism: Oxyura jamaicensis (assembly GCF_011077185.1). Lineage (NCBI taxonomy): Eukaryota > Metazoa > Chordata > Aves > Anseriformes > Anatidae > Oxyura > Oxyura jamaicensis. The sequence goes on along the minus strand of NC_048900.1, from coordinate 28,115,819 downwards.
TACTTGTCAGACTACAGCTGTCGACGCAGGTACAGCCTCTCACTACTCCCTCCAGATGTTACAGCTGTAAATTCCCACCAAAACCAGAACCTAAGCATTTTTATCTACATGAAAAACTTAAACTTCAGGTGCTGAGGCATAAATCCACATGGTATTTCAGGGTTAAAAACCAGAGGAAAACTGTAGCCTGGGAAAATTAGGGGCTTTCCATTCCCGGTGTAATGAAACAACAGATTTAAAGTTCAGAGTGAGAAAAGTCATTGAAAGGAATTAGATTTCAAGCTTCCCGAGACATACGGGCTTTGTTTTTCAAGGCTATTGATAAATCTATCAGTCTCACGATTACTGTCCCCTCGTCCCCTGAAAACCCTTCTAAAAAGGAGTCTGCTGCCTTAATTGGAAGGAAAAGGGTTTAAAGAACATCCACTGTAAGGCCCCTCTGAAGAAGGAAAGTCCCTGGAGGCAAAACAATAATTGGTTTTGACCTTCCGCAGTTAAGGAGGCGTTGGTAAAGACTAGACTTAAACACAGCCTGACAACTGCGAGTTCCAATCAAATTCAGAAGGAGACGGAAATTGGATAAGCAAATTCCTTTTTGTTCATGACCCCGGTGCCGCTCTCCTTTCCCCCTGCAGCATGACACATCAGAATCTTTCCCGCGTGCCATAAATCACTGGCGAGACAGCAGTAGCCTTTGAACAGTTGTCTTATGTTACGCTCCCATCTCCCAGGCGAGCAGCGGGAGCAGTCCCCGCTCTGCTCTGGAGCAGCCCAGACGTACAGCCCGGCGGGGTACAAAGGCTAGCTGCAGCAAGGAAGGAAGCAGCGTGAGTTCATCGCTGTTTTCAGCACGGTGTAAATTCCCTCGCTTGGAGTTTGGAAGAAGCCTTCACATTAGCGCCGGTAGCAGCTTGCCAATTTAAGGAAATTTGGGTTTGAATGCAGGAACACACAATCCTCACTCTGTCAGGAGCTGCAGCTGGCAGAGTGCTTTCCTTTCCTTAAATTTGAGCTCACAGAGGACGCTTGATGCCAGCACTACTCCGGGAAGCGTAATGCTTGCTGCGTTACCTTCTGCATGGCAAGTGCATCTTGTCTGGGTGTCCGTGCAGACCCCTGGCAGCAGCTGGAGGCACCTCGGTGCTTCCCGCAGCCTGCGCCTGCCCACACTCATCGCCACCGCTCGGCACCGCCGCGCTGGCCCCGTGCCGTGCAGCTTGCCAAGGCCTCCTCAGGCTCCTGGGGTTGTTTGTTACCTACAAACTCCACTGCCTCCAGGTAAATCAGAGAACCTGAAACTCATTTTTCTGTTTTAAGGACATCTTAACATCTTAACTTCCTAATTCCTCAAAGGCCAGCAGAGCAAAGTTTTTCTTACAATGGCTCTGGATGCAAACTTGCAACCAAATTTTGCTTTACTTTAAAAAACAGTCACCTCTATGCCATTTCTCCTTTCTGGCAGAAAAGAATCACAACACAAAGACCACAGACCAAATAAAAGTGCATGAAGTAATGGTGAATTTTTCCACCTTAAATGGCCAGCCAGTTTGAGAGGGTCACCACTGAAACCCGACTCATGCAATTTGCAGGTATGACTCACAAGAGTTGGAGGTCCAAAAGCAATAAGAGCACAGCTTGGAGACATATCAAGACTTTGGAGACAAAAGTTACTTATTTTTAGGGTCTGATGAGCCAGAGGCAAAAGTTTAAGTGGTACATAAGTTAAGCATGATGTCCAGGTGTTTTCTCAAGGTTGATACGGTTTCACTTTCTCCAGGAAAGGAGCTGAAAGCAGGGAATGGCTTCATACAGACAGGTGTATAGAGTTACGAGCAGTACGACTGTCCCGGAGTGCCTCCTCCACGTGCTCTGACCCTTTCTCAAGTTTTGGGAAAGGTTGCTTCTTCCTGCCTCCTCCCGCTGAGCCAACCCCGCTTACCATCACCTGTGGCTCTTCCAGCCTTTTTTAGGTGTCGTGCCAGCTGACGCCTACCGAGTCCATGGAAAGGCTCGGTCCCAGAAGTGTTCTCTTGCTCTTTTAGGCCAGAAGCACCCGAAGAGTCAATGTGACATTGAGTCGGACAGCAAAGCAGAATATCCTGACAGTATCCAAGCCACGCTGCAGCTGCTGCAAGTCAGCAATGCGTAGACTCTGACCTGGCACCTTACATGCTCTCTGAGAGCAGGGGCGTTTGGCCCAAGCCCAGTCCCGGTGGGTAGCAATCAACCAGTACAGAAAGAATAACCACGACTGGTCTTTGGAAGGACCAGGTCTGAGACATGTTTCAGAATCACAAATCTCTATCATTTGCATCCTCCCGAGTCTCTGCTAGCAACATGCTTCCCATCTCATTCCATGTATGTAATTCTCCCATGTATACCTTTTCAAATCTAAACGGTGATCTCTAAATTTTGCAGAAAAATTTAGAGAAAATTTGCTCTGGTTGATTCACATTAATCTCCAGCAATTCACAACTCTCCTTGCTTTTTATTTTATTCTGTACACTCAGACTTCTATGCACTGCTCCTGCCCTCAGGAAGCATTACAGCCTCCTACCAGGAGGCACAAATCAGGGGGAGAATGAATCCTCACCTACAATAATGTTCAAACCGTATGTAGGCAATGGGAATTAATAAATCTGGAACAGGCTCAGCACTGGCACTTTATGTAGGACAATACGTACCTCCTGAGCTGGGTCATGTACCTAGCACGTCCTTGCTGAAGTGCCAGCTTCGCAGAGGAATGCTGACACTTACAGGGTGCTGCTATGTACTATAGTGGAGCAGAGGCTTCTGCAAAGAGCCAGCGATGCAGGTTAGCTGGGAGCATCTAAAAAATATATATCTATAAATAATGTTCTACAAACGAGGTGACATAAAAGATCTAAAAATACCCAAAGGCCAGCTTGTCAGGGGGTTCTTTAAGTTGTTTTATTTATTTATGGAGTTCTGAACGAATGGGAGTGAAGGTTTAGAGCCAGATAAGAAAAGAGACAGATCTAACATTCTAACTGCAAGATGCCGTGCACCTTGAACGCCCCTGGAAATCAAAGATGCTGAGTTCCCGTCACAGGGGCACGACCTAGTCTAAAAACCACAGTCCTATACCTTTGCTGACTATTTACACTTGTCAACAGACACTTGCAATAGCGTTCAGAAAGGACAGTCCTTGCTCCCAAGACGTCTCAATCCAAGTAGCAAGGAATTCTTGCCCATTTTTTTTTGTTTCTGACACTTGTTTTTGTGTTTCGCAGCGTTTAAAAGGGAAGCAACAAGCTTCAGCCATCAATCCTGAAATAGTTCAGAAAAAAACCCACACAATTTTCAGAAGCCAAAACACAGCCTCAGCACTCTGAAGCAATTTACTCAAGCTCACCGGGCCAGTCAGTAGCAGAACCAGAAAGGAGAGCCTGGTCTGCTGTCATCAGCAAGGCCATGTCGACTCTTTGTTCCTCTCCTATTTCCAGCACTCTGAGGTGCAAGAAGCAGAGCCCGTGATGGCAGGGGTGACATTAGGGCAGGAAATGAGTCAAAACAAGTGTCTTGAAAGAGCGTTACTTCTTTACAGGGCCAGGGCAGAGCTTGCTTTGGTGATCCTTTAGCTCTGCCCTTAACTGCTCTAGCGGCTTCTGTTAGAGAGGAGGTCAGATGAGGATTGGGGACAGGCAATTTTCACATACTGTTCCAGCAGAAGTCTGCAGGAGCCCTAGCGGAGCCCTGCCATCTACACAGGACCTCAAGTCGGGACACCGTAAGATCTCCTCAGTTATCCATACGCAGCTGCTCCAGAAAAACACAGCATGGTGCTGGGTGAGAGCATGTCTGCGGAGTCACGCCGCGGCACAGTACGCGGCTCTCTTCACTTGAAGGGCACCGTGCCCTGCACAGCCCTCTAGGTCACCACATTTGTTTTCAAGGTCTCTTGAATGAAATATATGTTTTTAAAGATCATCGAGGCAGAATCTGCCCTGCTTTCAGCAACCCCTCTGCCGAATTCCGCTCTGCTCTAAGAGGGGAGCAACCTAGCTCTTCCCTGCCCAGACATCCCTGCTATGAGAATGACACACCGCCGGTCACACTGTTCACACCAACTGTGGCAGTAAACTTTATTTCAACTTTGACATTTAGTTCCTGTACAGTGACTCATGACCATCTACGATGCTCTGTTTAGGGATGCAAGACTCCAAAGCCAATGCAGGAAAATAAGCAGCAAGCTACAGCAATCAGAAAGAGGCAATTGCCCAAACAACGCACCTCATCGTTTTCGTAAACCCTGGTGGTGAAACCATAGATGAGGACAAGTTCCAGTTGCTATGCTCTCTTGCAGAGAGAAGCTGGTAATTTATATTTCAAGGGCACTTTACTAAGTGTATTTTTACCAAGCATACTTTAAAAAAAAAAAAGAGTATACCAGTCAATGGCATTAGCAAGCCATTCTAGCTTACTGAACGCATCAAGTCTTCCAGTTTCTGGACTTCTACAAAAAATGGGAAAACAAAATTGTTTTAGAGTGCTTTGAATATAAAAATAAGGAATACCACAAGCATAGAACACAACTACCTAAATTCTTTGTCTTGTTCAGCCTATTTATAACCATCCACAGAGCTGAAGTTGTGCAACGAGTGATGATTTATGTCCCTTCTGACCAGGCCTGAAGATTCTCAGGGCAGGTGGTTGGAACGGCTAACATGTCCTGTTTCTGATACGACAATGAAGCACGTGGGCATGGGGCTCTGCCACCATCCCAAGGAATCCACCATGGTGGAGAAGCCAAGGCATTAACCACAGCTGACCCAGACACAACAAAAGAGTCCCCTCCGCCTGCCCCTGCTAAATTTACCATGTTCTGGTCTATTTATGTAGCTGGTGCTGAGAGCGCACTAGGGAAAAATAATAATCCTTAAAATCCTAAATTAACTTTTTATACGTGGGTGTCTAGAATTACTTTGCAGATACCAGTTAGGACAAATGTGGTTGTATCTCAGGAGTTTCCAATTTTGTTTTCGCAGGTATTATGGATTGTTCTCTTCCGCTGAAGACAAAGAAACACATCTTAGCAATTAGCATTTACTTAACATCTATGTCATGTGCAAAGACATCTCACAGGGACATGTTCTCACTTCCTCAACAACTGAGAAGCACTCCACCAAATCCTTTAACTTCACTAGGAAAAAAATCCTCTTAACTTGGCTGTATATATGGAAACATGAAGCCTGTATTACAGATGAAGCTGAGCTGTGAGGTCAAAGACAGCAGGCAGACTTCTCAAAGCTGGTGTCAACTGGAAGAGCTCTCGATTACTGCTGAGCTATGATGACGAGCTGAAGAACAGCCCAGAATGCCCAAGTTTGCCTCGAGCTTCCACCTCCAGCCATAAAGCGCATTACCAAGCTCCTGTAAACAGCCAGCTGAGGGCATATATGTGTCTGCTGGCTGGAAAATATCCAAGTTAACCTACTCAGAAACTCAGCTCCTTTCCCTCATCTTGCATCACAGAATTATTTATTTGCCTGGAGGCAGTTTGAAGCAGTTAGTATATTCAAAGGTTGGTATTAAGACTGCTATTGATAGTGGCGTGGGGAAGAAAATTGCAGTGAACGTCAGTAATCTGAGCATTTTTGGACCAGAATAGTGTTCGGATTAGTGAATGTCAATGCTATTTCAAGGTTATGCTTGCTAATATTAGTATGTAGTCAGACATACCAGAATGCTGCTTTTTTTTTTCTTTTTTTTCTTTTTTTTTTCTTTTTTTTTCTTTTTTTTTTTTCTCCAATTTTTTTCTTAAAGCCAAAGTTCTGACTTAAGAAAAAATGAATGTAGCCATGGCAGCAGGAGTGGCACAGGGGATAACACATTACCATTCAGCTGTCCAAGTCTTTTGGATTAGTAAATTTTGGAAGAAAGAGGTTTCAGTGTATTTAATTAACTTGTCTTGGAGTTCTTGATCTTGTTTCAAACCACGTAACCTTTAAGGTCTCTGATGAGTCAATGTTTCTAGACCCAGACTTGCAAGAGAATGTTTGAATGCACCTAAGAGGTTTAGGAGCTTGCTGGTTTGTGGCTGAACTTCTAGTCCTGAAAGGCAATTAAAAAAAAAAAAAAGGGAATTGTTTGTGTTTTTTTAACAAACAAACAAAGCAACAACAACAAAAAACAGATTGCTTGCCAACAGGTAAGCTAAACTTACTGTTTCACCTCTTACCTAGGTAAGAGAAACAATTATGCTGCTTATTCCTATTTCTAGCTGAAATGAGTTATCATTTTTTGTTTCCCTCTAACTTGGAAATAATTTTCTAAACTCTAAAAAGCCTCAATATTTGTCTTTTATGTAAGCAATTTCTAAAGGTCAAGCCTAAGCATTTGATATAGGAAAGAAACCCAAGTTATTAGACACCCTTGCAAGACCAGGCACTAAAATGTGCCCAGACAGACTAGTCAAGTGATACTTATTCAAAGTTATGCTTTCTGTGCCTCAGTCAGACCACCATGGCAGAGATCATGTCAGTGCTTCCACTGTAAACTTGACATAAGGTTTGTAAATGAACCAGAAAGCCAAGCAGAAGCTTAGACACGGGCATATCCATTTCAGTGCAGGGTTGTGTCAGAAGAAGCTTGCCAAGTTTTAGCACTCACTTCAAGGAGAAGTAAGTGATTCAGGCTGGATTTTTTTGTTTTGCATGAGAAAGCCTGGGAGAAATGTGAAATGTTGGGAAGCTCCTTGTGTCCTGCGCTCACATAACCAGTCCTCAGGAGGGTTAGCCCGAAATGGGAGTGAACACGCTGATGTCAGGACTTACAGTGGTAAAGAAAAGGGTGAGAAGATCATGGATGTTGGTTCTCCTTCTACCTTTCCTTTCCAGTCCCTGTCCACAGCTCCCTTTTGCTCACCCTGACAAGCCTTAGACCCGTGGTGCAGGAGAAAGGGACAGCAGTTCCCCTTAGGCACTCTTTTGTTCCTGAGGGGTGAAGTGCTGAAACAGAACTATCTTGCCCATGCCTCAATCACCTTTCAGAGCTTCACACAGCCAAGTGACCGGGCCTCTCTGCCCCTGTACTTCAGGGCAGGGCTGCTGAGGGAGCCAGGTCTCCGCTATTATCGAGTTTCTCTGCCCGGAGGCCAACTGGCTGGCTGGGTTATGACTAGACACAGCCCACGGAGAGGAGGCAGAAGAGCAGCCTCATGAATTCTGCCATTTGGCACCGTCTTCGGAGACGCCTCAGGCGCTCGGTATCACACAGCGTTGGAGAGAACCCTGACCTCGCTGCAAATCATCTGTTCAACAAACCACCACCAATGCACTTCCAGAAGGAGTTATATCATGAAGATATTTTGCTTTTATTTATAGCAAAGCCTTTAAAAAGTTGGTGTGCCAACAGCACTGCTCTGGTACACAAGCTATCACAAGAGCTTTCTCTCCTACGTGGGAGGAAAAAAACAAAACAGCCTTGCCACAGCTTTGTGTGGTATTTGCAGTCAGAAGGTGACTCTCTGGTGGTGACCACCACCCTAATATAACCTATATTACTCAGATTACATCACACAATCTACATGCTGCTTATTTGCAACCTAGCACTAGTCATTAAATAAACATTAATTTGATAGGTGGGCATCTTAAGCAGGCCTACAGAAGTAACACCAGGTGTAAAGAAAACTTAGGTATTTGAGTCAGTGGTCAGAGGGGCTCTCTGGGACGTAGCATGCAGGCTTCTTCAGAGGAATTGTAGGATTTGGGGAGGTGGGGACTGATTTAAATAAAGATGCTAGAGAAGGTAAAAGCTGGAATAAAGCAAAGCAGTAAAAAAGCAGAGGAGGAGAATACCAGGGAAATAGAGCTCATTGACAGAGTCTCAGTCATCTCCCCCCCGTAGCTGCACACACAAGTAGGTAACACAGAAATGCGAAGTGACTGTTGGGCGCAGCAGTCTGCTATCACTAAAGTGAGTAAAGGTACTTCATGAACATAAAAGCAAACATCTCACTAAATAGTCCATCAATTTATAGGTGGCTTTTTTTTTGTTTACAGGTAGACATTTATAATTTGTGATACCTGAACTCGTTGAGGTTGCCTTATAAATAAATATGGATTGCTTGACAGATGCTGAGGGAGGAGGGGTGGAATGCTTTCTATTGTAGTCTCTGTAGGTTTTTATATTACAGCACATTGTCCAGATGCCCTTAAAAATAATCTATAACATCTTTCACATAAGGCCCTTTCCCCATATAATTTCATCTTATTACATTTTATAGCAATGCGGCCAGCCCCCCAAATTCAAGTGATGATCCCTCATTTTCCTCAACACAATTAGCATGGAACAGATGCTCTGCTCTGGGGTCAATTTCAATTCTTAAAAAACAAATTACTCATAGTACGTGTTCAGCTCATTACCCATGTGGGAATGAGGGAGTGAGAATGCATTGTTTACCCACATAACCACTCTGAAACGAGCAGATTTTTCCCCATACTGCTGTACTGCTTTTCTCCTGTCTTGACTCCAACAAGATAACTTGCAAATAATATTCTATGACCATTCTGCTCAGTAGTAACTTACCTTCAGAGTTAAATAGACTAGTGACTACATACTTAAGTACAAAAATGCATGTATATGTATGCAGGGCCAAGCTCTGAATAGGAATTCCTATACTCACATCCAACTGTGTGAAATTCTCACCTTGCTGGCTTCAAACTCAGGATGTCACCCTGGGTACTGAAAAACTTCTTGGTCTGCTACTCCCACAGCTCTGAGGAGTCCAGTTGTCACTAAAGTCCATTAAAATCTCTGTTGTAAAGCCAAAAATGCACTACAATCTGTTTACCTTCAACCAGCTCAAACAACAAAGACTCAGAGATCTGATCTTTTCATTGCATGCATGCAGCCTTAAGGAAAGAAATCTAGAAAGAGCACCACTTATTTTGACTAAGTGACTCTAGAAGAAATGGGGAAAACAAAGCCATGGCAGCTTGCCCTGGGACTGCTGAGATGATTGTGATATGATACAGCATGCAGATGTGAGAATGCTCTGGAAAGGACTTAGCTCGGCCTGATAGTCTAGCAATGCACGGCTTAAGGTATTTTAAAGACCAAGCTGCTGGAAATGAATAGCGTGCAGCTCTCACAAAGCTAACTCGTCAAGATGTTTAGCAGATTTTTCAGAGAACCTAGGTCATCTCCAAATCACTGGGAGATTCATCATCTAAAATTCCCGAGAGCGTTGTGGAGGATGAGCCTGTCAATACTACGCATTTTGACAGGAGTTTTGCTTTTGATGCCATTATAAACACATATTGTCCCTATCTCACATGCTAAATTTTCACTTGAGTTTAACATTTTTCTCTAAACCTTTCCCCTCTTTTCAATTTGAAGAGGTCTTACTTATAAGAGGTATTAAAACCTGGGCTATGACCTCAGGAATACGCAGCTTTAAATCAGACCTCTCTCCCCCTCTCAGCGTCCCGCTCTGAAGACTCTGTGCCATGAACACCTCCGTGGTGAACACCTCTGCCACCACACAGACAGGTTCTGTAGAGGAGAAGAAAGTTGGCCTTCTGTGGATACCGCAAACCTTTGTCCAGGTCTTGCTTTCAAGGCAGGAGCAGGAGCAGCAGCATTTCCCCTTTGGTGCATGAAAGCACTTTCCTTCCCATGCATAAGCGTGGGGTTTGTGGACACGCCGGGAGATGAACGTTAATTTCAGTGCAACATTTCTCATCTTGCTGCCTTTTAAAACTAGGGGAAGACTGTGCTGTTACTGTTCTACTGACTTTAAACAAGCTCTTTCATTTTGGTGCCTTGTGCAGGGCTTTTTGCTTTGCCTTTGGCTTCCTTTTGACTTTGATTCTTTTGTGAGAGTTTTTATCCCCCTTCTAAATGTCCCACCCACTCAGCATCACTTCAAATGAAAAGATTAGATGTCAACTAGACTCCAAGTACAGAATTAAAGAGAACAACAAATTCTACCAAGGGTCTCGCTCAGACTGTAAAAATAAAAGATGAGTTTGTATTGGCAAGGGCTTCTCTTGATCTGTTAATATCAAGGAAGACAAAATTATCTGTGTTCTTTGTGAAGCAGCAGTTGTTTTAGTGGGGAAGGAAGCCAAGACAGCTGTTAGATAGTTCAGTACAAAATACTGACAGCGACACACCAACAACAACACCAGCAGTGAGGGACTCAGCCAAACCGCCAAAACACCGAGCGTTATTAACGGTGCTGCTTTTAAATGATTTGACAAATTGCAATAATTGAAAAATTTTCGAACAGAGCCGAGGGCACCTTTTCAGCCCGACTTGGCCTACAGAGTTTACAAAAATACTACAGGAAGAGCAGCAAAATCTCTCAGATACAGAAGACACTGCTGAGATCAAGGAAGCAGGTCTTGGTCGGCGCTCAAGATGAGCGCAGAAGGAGCCGTCCTGGTTCAGCTTGGAGGCAGCACTTCTGCTCTGTTGAGGAAGGCGAGGCCGTGAGATTTCAACAGCTTTTGAGGAGTCCTTGGTTCACGCTACTTGAACGAATGGCTTTGTCCACATGACCTGCAGCATGCCCAACCCCATGACAAAGGATTATGAAATCATTTTTTCCACTTCCTTCGGGCAGGATGAAAGACGGCGTGCACCGCGGCCAGAGCAAGCAGAGGTTCCTGGCTGGGACCTTGCTCTCACCCTGTCATCTTGCTCTGGTGACTTGACCTCTCCTGCACATAATTTTCCCCATTTATTCTAACTTCCCAGCAAGCTTTTATTTGCAAATCTTCGAGACTTTCAGATGAAGCCAGTATCTAAACACAAGGAACGTAACTCCGCTTTCAGTCACCCTTTTCCTACGCACCACCAGGAGTAAATAGGGTGGCACGATGCAGCTAATACACACCGCCTGCTAGGCTCAACAGCAGACGGTGGGGAGCAAAGTTTGGCCCATCAGCTCATCAAACAGCACAAGCTCCAACCACCAGTGCAATGCAGGCTGCAAGAAACTTGCACTCTGGCCTGGTTTGGAAGGCTTCATGTCCAATTTCTCCCTGTTCTGGCCCCTGGGTCCTCTGGAAAAGGTTTCTTTTACTCAACTGCACCCTTCTACATGGTACATTACTTTTCCCTCCAGCTGCACCTTCA